>NC_141553.1:46735000-47035000 GCF_021556685.1 Rattus norvegicus | reverse complement strand
TGGGGGCTGCTTTCTAATCAGGATGTAGAATTCCAGTTCCTCCTCCAGTACCATGACTGCCCTGGATGCTGCCATGCTTCCTGTCTTGATGATAATGGACTGAACCTCTGACCCTGTAAACCAGCCCCAAATAAATGCTGTCCTTTATAGGAGTTGCTTTGGTCATGGTGCCTGTTCACAGCACTGGAACCCTAAGTCAGCCCCCTCTCAACCCCTATCCCAGTGCTGGGGATGAATCCAGGGTCTCACACATGGGGTCTGCTAGTGAACCACCTGCAACTGTAATGCAAATTTATTTTAAAACAAAACAAAAAGCCACATGAGGGCAGGAGTGATGGCTCAGAGATAAAGGCGCTTGTCACCAAGACTGATGATTTGGGTGTGATTCCCGGGACCCACACAGTAGGAGGAGAGAACCAACTTTTTTTTTAAAAAATGATTTATTTAATGTATGCAAGTGAAGGACCCTAGTTCTTACTGAAGTGTAAGAGCTATTAAGAGGCTTGGCCTGGTAGAAAGTAGGTAGGTTATGGAGTTCTTGTGAAGGACCCTAAGGGCTTTTGCTAGTTTTACACCCACCGCCTCGGGTCAAGATTAGGCCAAGTCCCATTCTCCACCCACAGTTCTTGGGGGAGCAGGGACATTCTTGAAAAACCCACAGAACGTACTGATAGTCGCCTGACCCTCTGAGTCCCAGATAGAGATGTCATATGCTTGCTAACCAATAGATCCAAAGGTCAATACACTTAGCCAATAAGTTTAAACTGTAACCTTGCTGATGCAACCTGTACCCCTAAAAAGTATAAAAACTGCTTGTTACAGACATTTGAGGTCACCTTCCTAGTCATTCTCCATGAGGAGCTAATTGAAGGTCGACCCTGACGTTTTGCCAGAAAATAAACCTCTTGCGTTTGCATCAAGCTCCGTTCTCTTGTCTCACTTTGGGGCGGGGGTGGGGGGTGGGGCTCCCAGTAGTTAAGACTCACTTCGAGCCTTTCATGAGTACAATGTCGCTGTCTCCAGACACCATTACAGATGGTTGTGAACCACCATGTGGTTGCTGGGAATCGAACTCATGACCTCAGGAAGAGCAGTCGGTGCTCTTAACCGCTGAGCCATCTCTCCAGACCAAGAACCAACTCTTGATAATCGTCCCCTAACCTCTAACTTGCACATGAGAGAATTCAATAAAAAAAAAAAGTAAAATGAATTTTAAAAAACCAAACATGCTAGCTGGACATGGCAATGCACTTGGAATCTTATATTCTGGAGACTGAGTCAGGAAGGTTGCAAATTCAAGGCCATCCTGAGCTGCAGAGTCTGAGGACAGCTGAAGAAGAAGATCAAGTCTAACTGTGGAGAGCTTTTGGGGTTTTCTAGAAAGGGCAGGAATTTGACATTGGGCCAGGACAAGAAAGCAGGCTCAGAGAGGAATCTGATTTTAGGCTAGAACGAAGAAGTAGGCTTCAGGCAAGAATATGACTTTGGGCCAGGACAGAGACGTAGACTCAGGTATCTTGGTCATCCTGAGAAGTCCTTAGAAACAGGGGCTTTGTTGATGGCCTGGTTTGTTCCCTTAACCTAGAACTGGCCTTATTACTTGCATGTAATTAAAATGGTATAAAAGCAGCCTCAGAACTGGCTGGGGTCATGCTACAGTGTTGTCCAACTGTCATCTTTCTTTTCAGTCCTTGCTCCTGCCCTGGAGAACCTGTTGACTAAGCCAGCTTGGTTAACTCAGAAAACAAAACGAAACAAAATAAAACAACAGCAGAAATGTGTTTGTCATGTGAATCTGGTAGGCTTTGCTGGTGTACTCCTGGGTCACCCCACTTAAGACACCAGGGAACCAGTTCCTGTTTCCTGTCCTATGTCCTCCTAAGCAGAGACAACTAAACACTAACACCTCAAAGACCTAGGTCTGTGTTGTTGCCGAAGCAGGGAAACACTTCACTTTGAAACCTGAACATTTTTTTTTCCAATAAAAAAATAAGTGGAGGGGCTGGAGACATGGCTCGGTGGTTAAGAGCACCGACTGTTCTTTCAGAGGACCCAGGTTCAGTACCTAGCAACTACATGGCTATATTCATACCCATGGTTCATAACCACATGTAACTCCAAGATCTGACACCCTCACACAGACACACGTGCAGGCAAAAGAGCAATGGACTATTGTTAAGACCCCATAATGGCCTTACCTCAGGAGCGCCACCCACAGAGCACAGATTGACAAAGTGACCATTGCAATAGCATGAGGGTGTAAGGTTTTTAATCCACGTACGTGGGGTTGCTCATCCACACAGGGAGAGGCAATCCCGAACCCAAAAAGCGCACAACTTTTACTCATTACAGAGGGCAGACTTCAGCAACAGGGTTAGCTGGCTCATTCTCATTGGTGGTGCGCAGGACAAAGGATCTGGTCAGGTATTGGCTGGCCTGCTCAAGGGGCTGTTCTGGACTCAGTCACTTTCCTCATCCAGCCCTGCACCTGGCCCTGGAGAATCACTGGGAAAGGGCTAAGTTGGCACGTCCCTTAGAAGGGGGTGGAACTGGGTGGTCGGGCAGGGTCAGGATGGTATCTTGCGGTTGTTCTCAGAATTTACCACAGGGATGCGTAGGGAGAACAGTTGTTATTGTTTTGTCTTAATTAGTTTAGTCAGAATTGTCTCAATACCTTGATCATCAAAACTTTATCATATCACTGGGCATCCTGAAGTCAGATGTGTCTTTCAGAAAGGTGACAAGTTTGTCATAGGCATCCTGACCACCCGATGTATTTCTCAAAACCTTGTTTTTACAGCTTTGTTCTTCACATCTATGAAACTTTATTTCTTCAGCACAGAAAACAAAACTACGTATGTACATTCTTTTAAAAAAGAAAAAGTTGAATGATCTTCTTGTCAGGTTCTTCTTGTCAGCATGAATGCGATACACTTTGGCCTAATGGAGACCCTTCTCCTAATGGTAAGGATCTGTGGTTGCTTCTCTCAGAATACTAGAGGTTTGCACAAATTAAGGTAAAATTGGAAATAATTGAAAATAGTGCCTGGAAAACACTTTCCTTTTGTAAAGATTTATTTTTATTTTGTGTGCGCATGGTCTACCTGCATGATTGTCTGTTCATGCCTGATGCAAAGGAAGTCAGAGGAGGGTGTCATCTGCCGGAAGGGGAACTAATAATAGTGTGGGTGCTGGGGACTGAACCTGGCCCCTCGGTAAGAGCAGCAAAGGCTCTTAACAACTGGGCCACTTCTCCAGCCCCAAGAAACAGTTTTCAACACCAAACACTTTTGTATTAAACAACCCCCTCCCAGCTTTTTGAGGTAGTATTCCATTCTGTAGCTTAGGCTACCCTCGAACTCAGCATATAACCCAGGCTAGTCTTGAGTTAACAACCTTCTTGCCTCACACTTCAAGTACTATAAATACAGATATGAGATACCATGGCGTATTTAACTATGTGTGTGTGTGTGTGTGTGTGTGTGTGTGTGTGTGTGTGTCTGCCACTATGCACGTGTGGAGTCAAGAAAACAACTTTTAGCACTTAATCTCTTTCCATTGTGGATATTCAGGTCATCAGCATTAACAGCAAGTACCTGAACCCACTGAGCTATCTCTCCACCACCCATGCCTTTGGGGCAGGGTCTGGCTGTCATGGAACTTGCTATGTAGATCAGGATGGTCTCAGACTCATAGAGATCCTCATGTCTCTGCCTCCCCCAGGGCTGGATTAAAGGTATTCACCATGACTAGCTTGAAAAACTAATTTTAGAAATGGTCTTACTGGGCTGGAGAGATGGCTCAGTGGTTAAGGGCACTGACGGCCCTTCCAGAGGTCCTGAGTTCAATTCCCAGCAACCATACAGTGGCTCACAACCCTCCATAATGGGATCTGATGCCCTCTTCTGGTGTGTCTGAAAACAGCCACAGTGTACTCATATACATAAGAAAGAGAGAAAGAAAGAAAGAGAGAGAGAGAAGGAAAGAAAGAAAGAAAGAAGGAAAGAAAGAAAGATGGTCTTACTAATAACCCTGGCTGAATTGAAACTTGCTATGTAGACCAACTCAAAGCAATCCACCTGCTTCCGATTCCTGACACCAGGGTATATTATTCTTAAGTGGGTTCAGTTGGAGCTGGGCTACTACTAGATTCTTGGCCTTCCCATTCACAGCTGCCCATTGTTGGGCTAGTTGGTCTGAAGACTTAAGTCATTCCAGCAGTTTCCCTTACTGTATAGAGACATTCCATACGTTCTGTGACTCTAGAGAACCCTGACTACCACAGGCTTCCAAGTCCTGGGAATCAAATCCTGCTCTTCTGGAAAGTCACTTGCTGCCATTGGCTGTGAATCTTGGAGTTCACAGCCTGATCTAACGTCCTGCAACACGGTGGTGTGTGGGTGGCTCCACGTCTGTCAAATGCCCTGGTGGAGAGCACAATGGGGAAAGAAAGGGTTTAGAATTCTAGGTCACAGTCCATTTTCTTGGGGATGCTAAGGTAGGGACTTAAAACATCACATCAACCGTCAAGCAGAAAGCAAACACGCAGATCCTGTGTGTCCTCTGCTAGCTTCCCCTTGTTTACTGTTTAGGACTTCTTGCCTAGGGGATGGTGCCAAATAAAATAGGCTGGATCTTCCTGGGTCAATTTTCAACCAGAACAGTCTCCCGAAAACCAACCTGGGGTAGAGAATTTCATGTGAGACTCTCCCTTGGTGACTCTAGGGTCGAAAGTTAAAACTGACCAGCACACTTGGTAAATATTTAACAAACAGCTCTTTGATAATATCAAGATTCCTGATTGCAGAGTTTACCAATCTCATTGAAGTGAATAATTTGACCACGGCCAAGTCCATGCTACCAATGTGATATCAATTCACTTCCAAGTTTTCTGAGAATGTAAAAATTGGCTCTCACAAACTGGAAAGAGCCAGCTTTGGCATTCGATCATTCTTTTGAATTAAAATTAAAAAGTAGATGAACGGCTGCAGGGTATAGCTCAGTGGTAGAGCGCTTGCCTAGCAGGGGCCTGTAGAACCCATTACCCTTCAAAGTAACTCATTCTAATCTTAAACAATAAGCGTACACATCAGTGCAAAGGTGGAAGGATGTCCCAGGGTACAGGACTGAGGCCCTTGGCCCCACAGCTAGGAAGGAGCTGAATTCTGCCAACAACAATCACATGAGCTTGGAAAAACACTTTCCCAGTTGAATCTTGAAATGGAGGCTGCAACGTTGGCTGTGTTCTGGACAGAGTGTTCTGTCACTGTCCTCTGAATTCATAAGTTGAAATCCTATTCCCCATGAGTTGGCCTTAATATAGGGCCTTCTGGAAGGAAATAGGTTATAAGGTGGGGATCCTCCTGAGTGGGATTAGTGCCCTTATTTAAAAGAAAAGGAGAAGGAGAAGGAGAAGGAGAGGGAGAGGGAGGGGGAGGGGGAGGGGGAAGGAGGAGAAGAAGAAGAAGAACAAGAAGAACAAGAAGAACAAGAAGAACAAGAACAAGAAGAAGAACAAGAACAAGAACAAGAACAAGAAGAAGAACAAGAACAAGAACAAGAACAAGAAGAAGAACAAGAACAAGAACAAGAAGAACAAGAACAAGAAGAACAAGAACAAGAAGAACAAGAACAAGAAGAACAAGAAGAAGAACAAGAACAAGAAGAAGAAGAAGAACAAGAACAAGAAGAACAAGAAGAAGAAGAACAAGAACAAGAAGAACAAGAACAAGAAGAACAAGAACAAGAAGAACAAGAAGAAGAAGAACAAGAACAAGAAGAAGAAGAACAAGAACAAGAACAAGAAGAAGAACAAGAAGAAGAACAAGAAGAACAAGAAGAACAAGAAGAAGAACAAGAAGAACAAGAAGAACAAGAAGAACAAGAAGAAGAACAAGAAGAACAAGAAGAACAAGCAGCAGCAGCAGCAGCACCACCACCACCAAGGACTTTTGAATCTTCTCCCCCACATGGTGACTCATGGCAGAGGGCCCTCCTCCTGGGGACCTAACTCTGGCATCTAGTTTTTCACTTTCTGTTCTAGAACTTTTAGAAATAAACTCTTATTTTTCACAAGGCTCTCTGTGTATGGTATTCTGTTACAGCAGCTCACGCTGACTAAAAGAAAATGAGAAGTTGATTACAGCCCTGTAAGGGACCGTGGAGCAGAGACTCCAGCTAGGCCACGTGGGAACCCCCAATCCACAGGAAGACTGGGATAGAAAACTGTGCTATTTTATGCCACTAATTCTGAATAGAGTTGCTATGTAGCAATAGGTAAGTAACAGCATGTACAGGAGTATGTTATAGAGAACTGTAGCTTTTTTCTAACAATAAAAGTTGAAAGACTTTGATGGTGAAAAAAATATGAGGGTTGGACCTTGAGGAAATATTGGCTAATGCGGCTAGTTTGAGACAGTAAGACGGGTTAGTGTCTTAGTCAGGGTTCTCTAGAGTCACAGAGCTTATGGGCAGTCTCTATATAGTAAGGGAACTGGTTGATGACTTACAGTCTGTAGTCCAACTCCCCAACAATGGTCAGCAGCAGCTGTGAACGGAAGTCCAAGGATCTAGCAGTGGCTCAGTCCACAAGGCAGGTGAAGGAGAGAGAGAGAGAGAGAGAGAGAGAGAGAGAGAGAACACCTTCCTTCTTCCAATGTCCTTATGTTGGTCTCCAATAGAAGGTGTGACTCAGATTAAAGGTGTGAACCACCCGGTTGGGGATTTAGCTCAGTGGTAGAGCGCTTGCCTAGGAAGCGCAAGGCCCTGGGTTCAGTCCCCAGCTCCGGAAAAAAAAAAAAAAGGTGTAAAAAAAAAAAAAAGGTGTGAACCACCCCGTCTGGACTTGGGACTAGCTTTGTCCCAGATGACCTTGAACTCAGAGATCTCCTTGCCTTAGTCTCCTGGGGTTCATAGCCACTTTGCCTCAAGACCTCCATACCAAGATCCAGGTCAGAAACTTGTATCTCCCAGCCTCAAGATCAGGATCACAGATGAGCCTTCCAGTTCTGGATTGTAGTTCATTCCAGATACAGTCAAGCTGACAACCAGGAGTGGCCACTATGGTTAGGAAGATACTTTGAAGTCCATCACTAAGACACTGGAGGGATGGCTCAGTGATTTAGAGCACTGGCTGCTCTTGAGGGTTTCATTCCCAGCACCCACATAGAGGCTTTACAACCATCCCTGGCTCTAGTACCAGGAGACCTGGAGCCCTGTTCTGGCATCTGCAGGGGCTGCGTGCACACACACATATGCATACCTGCAGGCAAAACACAGAGATGAAAATAGCGAGTCTTTTTGAAATGTCTTTGCTTAGCCAGGTGTGGTGGTGCACGCCTGTTCCCAGCACTCAGGAGGCATAGGCAGGTGGACCGCTTGAGTTCAAGGCTAGTTCAAGGCTAGCCTGCTACAAAGCCTGTTTCAGGACAGCCAGGGCTATGCAGAGAAACCCTGTCTCAAGAAAATGAGTATTTATCCAATTAGTGCTGATTGAGTACTGACCCCTTGTCAGGTCTTACTTTTTTTTTTTTTTTTCCGGAGCTGGGGACCGAACCCAGGGCCTTGTGCTTGCTAGGCAAGCGCAAGTCAGGTCTTACTTTTGAGGGTGCTCTATTGAGCAGAAGAGATAGAGCACAGTGGTAGATTGCTTGATTAGCATGTGCCATCTGTCCCCATCACTAACGCAAGATAGGTAGAGAAGGAGGAGAAGAAGGAGAAGGAGGAGAAGGAGGAGAAGGAGGAGGAGGAGGAGGAGGAGGAGGAGGAAGAGGAGGAGGAGGAAGGGAGCGAAGGAGGGGGAGGAGGAGGAGAGAGGGGAGGAGGAGGGAGGAGAGGGAGGAGGAGGGAGGGAAGGGAGGAGGGGAGGGAGAGGAGGAGGGGGAGAAAGCATTAAGCAAAAGTAAACAAGCTCTCCTGCAGCTTAAAATCAAGTTGAAAGTGTAAGAAAGCTGGCAACCAAGAAGCAATAATATTATAGGAGCAATAAAAATATGTACAGGGTCGATCCCCAGCTCCGAAAAAAAGAACCAAAAAAAAAAATATATGTACAGGGATGGGGACATAGCTCAGTGGTAGCCCACTTGCCTAACATCATGTGCAAGACCCTGGATTAATCACGTAATCGTGTTGTTCTAGGGAGCAACTCGAGACTGGGAAGGCTATGGATCAAGCTGCTGCTAGCTGATAAGGGCTTTCTTTTGACATTGTATAGGAAAAAGATGAAAGGCAAGAGAACCAACTGCGGCCAAGTCCCTCTGGAGAGCACCTAAACCCATGTGTGTGCGTGTAAAGGCGACTCTTGGCCTAACCATCCCTTAATGCTAGTAAACTGGCAACGATCAATTGTTTTTTTGTTTTTGTTTTTGTTTTTTTTTTTAAGAAGAGACTGATTTTGTTCAGACTGTGGCTCAAACCAAACTGGGGTTACCATTTCCAGATCTCATTTCTACACAGAGATTGCTTGCCCTCCGTCTTTTACAGGCGGGAATGTGGAGACCTGTGCACCAGCTTTAGCCATGAGAGCAGAGACTGCATCTTCCAGCCACTGAACCACGGGACTTGGTTTCCACAAAGATGGAGAGCTGTCGATTGAGAAGCCCTTCATGGGTACCTTTTGTTGTCAACTGGGCTGGATTCTGATTTACCTAGAAAACACTCCTCTAGAAACGTCTATGAAGATGTTTCCAGAAAAGTTTGACTGAGGAGGGGAGGCCCAGCCTCAATGTGAGCAGCTCAGCTGCATTCCGTGGACTGTTAGAGTACCAGAACTAATAAGGAGAGGGTAAACCCAGTGCCTGCTGCCATCGCTCTCTGCTTCTTGGCTGCTGAGGCAGAGGCATCGCACATTCTGACTGGTGTGTCTTCACTGTCTTGATGGACTGTATTCCCTCTTAATGTATGCACTGGCTTCAACAAACCCGTCCTTCTTTAGGTGGCCTTTGCCATCCATTTTGTCACATCAACACATAAGGCTCAAGTTGGAGCCAGGGAAGGTGTTGCCTGCCTGTTATTGCAAAGCAGGAGTATAGTGAGTCCCAGGCTAGCCTGGGTTTCATATCTCATGTCTCAGAAGAGAAGCAGACTGAGTTGCATCTTGTCCTAGGACAGCTATTTAGCATTGACCTGTATGTCTGTAGCTGACAGCATTTTCTGTGTGAGCCTGGATTTAAGCCCAGAACATTCGTTATATGTTCTTTTACACGGTACTGGCTGTCCTAGGGATCACTACGCAGACCAGGTTGGCCTCGAACTCACAGAGCTGTTTGCCTCTGACTCCTGCGTGCTGGGATTAAAGGTGTGCGTCAGCTAACCCCACCCTGAAGCTTTTTCGGCTTCTATTAAATCACAAGAATAGAAAGGAAAAGAAACCAGAATCTTGCTTTTAGTTATCTCTTTTGTGGAGCACATGACCCTGTGTGTTGGGGTCAGAGGACATTTTGGCAGCTTGTAGGAGTTGATTCTCTTCTTCCAAGTGGTCCTGGGGATGGAACTTGGGTCATCAGGTTTGGTGACAAATACCTTTTGTAGCTGTCTATCTTTCCATCCATCCATCCATCCATCCATCCATCCATCCATTCATCCATCCATCTTTTGAGACTAAGTTCCTCTGTTTAGCCCTAGCTGTCCTGGAACTTACCAGACTGGCCTCAAACTCAGTATTCTATCTGCCTCTGCCTCACAAATGCTGGGACTAACAGTGTGTGCCACCACTACCTGGCACAAATACCTTTTCGTGCCAAGCCATCTTGCTAGCCTGACTCTTTGGAGTCTGTTTACTTGAGGACTGTCTACTTCTTTCTGTGGCTACGAATGGTTTTTATAATCTCTCTTTTGATTAAACCTTGTCATAGTGGAACACTATCTGTTAGAAACTCATGTTAGCCTGAAAGTTATGTTTCTAAAGTAGGTATTGTCTTCTGTATTGGCTTGGAATAAACCACTCTCTTGTTTGAGGTTTTTTTCTTTTTATATCAACATACCTCATGAGAAAGCACAGGTTAGCAGCCTCCTGAAGCAAAGCTGTCCACTCACTCCGGACCATCTGCCTGTCTCTGCATGTTATGCCAGTACAAACAGACTCTAATCTTTTTGACTCACTATATTTGTGGCTCACTACATCTGGACCGTCCATCTTAGGTAAACTTCCAGAAGAAACAACATTTAAATTACAAGTCCAAAAGACTAGAACAAGCAAGTAGAGGCAGACCTGATGGCTCAACCTTTAATCCCAGCACTTGGGAAACTGGGGCAGGAAGACATCCCACAAAGAGTAAAAGAAAGAACCTTCCAGATATATTAAATTTACCTAAAGGTAGAAAATCAGTATGAAGTGAGTGAATGGATGGTAGATATGATGGTGGTGAAGAATTCTTCAGGTAGGCTCACAGACAGGCTTGACAGACAGTGTGATGGTTTTAATTGTCCCCTGGGAAGGCAATGTCAGGGAGAAAAGGTCTAGATCAAGTTGGCCTGTGGGCTTGTCCTTGGGTTGTTGTGACTGCCTTAATTGGGTCGGGAAGACTCACGGTGGGCAATATCATTCCTTAGGGTTACCTTCGGAACTGTTAGAAAAATTGGGGCTGTAAAGATAGTTCAGTGGTTAGGAACTTTTATTTATTTATTTCCTTCTTTTCTTTCTTTCTTTTTTTTTTTTTCTTCAAGACAGGATTTCTCTGTGTATCCATGGTTGTCCTAGAACTCACTCTGTATACCACCAGGCTCTCATTGAATTCAGAGACTCAGCCTGCCTCTGTCTCCTGAGTGCTGGCGTTAAAGATGTGTGTGCCACCACTGTCAGGCCACGTATTGCTTTTTCAAGAGGACCAGGGTTCAGTTTCTGTCATCCATGTAGTGGAACATAACTGTCAGAGACTCCAGTTCTTCTAGCCTTCAAGGGTGGCACGTGGTGCACAGAAATTCATGAAGGCATGCGTGTGCATAAACAGATTGACTATGCCAGCTTAGTCATCAAGGGTTCTCCAGGGCCGGAGCGAGGATTAAAAAGAAAGAAACAATTAGACAACAGCATGACCCCAGCCTGTTCTGAGGCTGAAGCCGGTTTATCTTTTTTCCCCCCAGTCTGATTTTATACCATTTTGAGTGCATGCAGATAATAATGTCAGTTCTGGGTTCAGGGAACAAGCAAGACAATAAACACAAGTAGTCAAGGAACAAAGAAGGCAATAAGCAAAGTCCTGTGATCACTGTTTCTAGGGGCTCATCAGGATGCCCAAGATACCTGAGCTTACTTCCTATCCTAGCCCAAAGTCGGCTTCCTGCCTGAGCTTACTTCCCTATCCTGGCCCAAAGCCAGCTTCCTGCCAAGCAGCCCCAAAGCTCTGCACAACAGATGACAGATAAAATCTTTAAACAAAAACTGTATACCGCAAGCTGGCTCGAGCCGAGCACCCCGTATTCATTTCTCTCATCACTGTGGATGCAACTAAATGTTTCAGGTTCCCACCACTGCAATGTCCTAGCTATAACAGGCTGTAACCTGGAGTTGTGAGCAGAAAAAAATCCCTTTCTGCAATAAACTGGGTTATTTTGGGTTTTTTGGGTTTTTTTGGTCAGGATATTCTTTTTTTTTCCCCCAGAGCTGAGGACCGAACCCAGGGCCTTGCGCTTGCTAGGCAAACGCTCTTCCACTGAGCTAAATCCCCAACCCTTGGTCAGGGTATTTAATCACAGTACAGAAATGAAACTAGGAGGTTAATACAGTTTAGGTTCATGTAATGATAATACATGTGTAAATAATAATAGTAATAATAATAATAATAATAATGTAGCTAAGTTAAGAGTAAATCTAGAAATCTTTTTCTAAGTGTCAGTTTCCATTCTGCAAGTATTATTTTCTGCCTATAGTAAGTCAACAGAAGCGGCCAAAGGAGGGTAAAGAGACTAAGTACTGTGAGAGGCCAGGGATCCTATTTTAGGGCTTGAAGTATGAAGATGGGAGAAGAGAAGCAGAGAAAAGACAGAGTCTCGGTGTGTGACAAGCCAACTACACTTACAGAAATACAGGAAAAGAGAAGCCCATGAATGCTGTCTTAGGGTCTTACTGCTGTGAGCAGGCACCATGACCAAAGCAACTCCTATAAAGAACAGCATTTAATTGGGGCTGGCTTACAGGTTCAGAGGTTCAGTCCATTTTCATCAAGGGGGGAGCATGGCAGCATCCAGGCAGGCCTGGTGCAGGAGGAGCTGAGAGTTCTACATCTTCATCTGAAGGAAGCCAGGAGCAGACTGAGCATCCTCAGGCAGCTAGGAGGAGGGTCTCCAAGTGCACCCCCACAGTGACACACTTCCTCCAACAAGACCTCAGCTTCTAACAGTGCCACTCTCTGTGCTGAGCATGTGCAGGCCCTCAGAGATGCCTTAGGGTTTGTGCAAGCACAGTTAGAGATGATGATGGCCGATGACCAAGAGGCGAGGGTAGAGGTAACAGAGGTCAGCTGGGTACCCGAGAACAGCCAGGCTTCTGTTTTGATGGGGAGGAGGCCGACTCTGCTGAGAAGCAACCGACCTTCTTAGATACGGTAGCATCCAGATGCTCATTCAGCGTCAGGCAGGCGGGTGCTTCAAAGATCTGAAAGGACCGGGAATGCTTGGGCTGGAGAGAGAGATCCGGATGGTATTTATATGGTATAAGTCAGAAGTTGTGGTCTCACTAAGTAGATCATCTGGAGAAGAGTGTATAGAAAGGAGAAGGCAGGAGGAAGAAAGGGCAAGCAGTCTTGTAGTGTCGGGAAGGAAATCCAGTGTAGAAGGAAGACTGAAGATGGTTGTTTTTCACGAGGGAAGGGTAAGGCTGGGGGTAGGGTCTAGCACACCTGAGGCTCCAGGTTCAATCCCCAGCGCTGGGGGAGGGGTTCGTGTTTCAAGTTAATGTTTCAAAGACTGAAACATTAGAATTGACCAAATGTGGGCCTTGTGAAATACCATTTTATCTAATTCCCAGGGCTAAAAATCCGTTTCTGGGATCTGAAGGAACACTGAAGAGGTTGGAGTGCGAATCTGCCTTTCCCTCTTTTGAGGAGTTTTATAAAAACAAAAGCAAAAACCAAAACCAAAACAAAACAAAACAAAAAAAAAAAAAACGGATGATAGCAGAAGGGAGAAGGGGATGGAGAAGAGGAAGGAATTTTAGGATTGGGGATTTTGAACTGCTAGGAACTCCCAGCGGGCAGAGGTGCTTGTCACCAAGCCTGATGACCTCAGTTTGATCTCTGGGACCTCTATGATGAGAGCAGAGGACCAAGTTCCCCAAGTCGTCTTCTGATCTCCACATGCAAGGTGAGGACACACATGCACACACGCACACACGCATGCACACACACATGCACACACACTCAACACACACACTCAGTGGTACAGCATATGTTTAGCATATGGAAACCCTGGGCTCAATCTCCAGCCTCACTCCAACATCCCAATTGGAGTGTCTACAAAAGAAAATGAGTCCTTATGATCCTGAAATGTAAAAAACGGGAGTAGAGGGGTCTCAAGTTCAATACCAGCCTAGGCTACATAGTTCAGGTCCTTGGGTTTAATCTTTAGGACAAAAATAAAAAAGAGCAGATAGCAGTCTTTTATAAGGTGTGTGTGTGTGTGTGTGTGTGTGTGTGTGTGTGTGTGTGTGCGCGTGTGCGTGTGCATATAGGCAAAATTAAATGAGCACTTATTTTTCTTTAATTGCTTTTAGTTGTTCTGGTTTTTCAAGACGGGGTTTTTCCATGTAGTCCTTGCTGTCCTGGAATTCTTCTGTAGACCGGGCTGGCTTTGAAGTCACAGAAATTCACCCGCCTCTACGCACAGAGTACAGGGACTAAAGGCATGTGTCACCACAGCAGCCTGCTACATAAGCCCTTCTGAAAAGAATTTTGTTTTTATTTTATGGGTATGAGGCTTTGCCTGCATATGCAGATATACATCTTGATCTTGCTGGTGCCCACTGAAGTCAGAAGAGGGTGTGGGGTGCCCTGGACCTGGAGTTACAGATGGTGGTAAGCCAGCATGTGAGCAACAACTGCTCTCAACAACTGAGCCACCCGCCCCTCAAAGTGGAAAGAATGGTCACTGATAGAGACTAGTCTAGGAATGATGACAACTTTGGACATAATCAGTTTTGGGAAATATCTAAGCAAAAATGAACTACCTTAGCCAAAAGTACAAGTGATTTGAGCTTCAGTAGAATAGTCCTTAAGGAAAATTATACATTTTACAAAGAAGCAACGCAATTCATTGACACTGGTTAAGTTAGCCTCTCTCTGACAATAATTTACCTCACCAAGGTTCTTGGCACTTTTGTTAACTTAAATTAGGTTAGGAAAAAGCATAATAGTAACTTAAAAAGCAACTAATTATAAATAATTATAAGCCAAATTATACTTATGCTACAATTAGTGTTTGAGGTTTGTAGGCAGTCTTTTCAATAAGCAACCATCAAATAATTGAATAGCTTGTAAAACATGGAAATATTCCTTTAATCTTTATTTCAAGTATAACTACACCCTCCTCGAGTTACTATTATAATAGAATAAATAGCATTTATTATATTTTGTCCCTATCCCTAGTTTGAGTTGTATGCTTTTAAGAACATGTAATCTCCCTCATCACACAGGTCCTTTCTCAACAAATTTCATAGACATATGAATCCATGCTCTTGTAAGGCAAGAGTTAGCCAACAGTGTCTTCTGCAGTGCATTTCTCTAAGGATAATAGGTCACTCTGTCTTGTGACTATAATAGTTTTTAATTTTATTAGTTTGGGGACTGTCCCCCAGTGTTTCCAAGTAATAACTTTGTTAACATCTTTTGCTACTCAAGATAAAAAAAAAAAAAACCTACTTCGAATTGACCCTTAATTTATACTTTAGATTATCATTAATGAAAACTCCTTGATACCTGTTTATATTATTATTATATACCCGTGAAGATCCTTTTTAGGCATTTGAGATAGCATTGTAAATTTGCGGGATAACTGCTGGTTGAGAGGAATACTTTCAATTAGTTCACCCTTGGAAGAATAGCCTAAGAAAAATATTATCAAATAACCTCGTATTATACTTAATAAAGCTAATTCCTAGAAAGTTTTGCGAACTAAATATCCACCAGTTGACCTAATGGAGTATGGGTGGATAGGTGGCTGCTGGACCTCAGCCAAGTCCTAAGCTAGGCGAGGCACACGGTTGGGGGTAGGTAGCGCCAGAGCCCTCCAAGGCTGGGCGCCACGTTGCTTTTCTCTTTTCTCTTTTGAAATAGGAAGACAGCGCTTCTGGCTATTGTGTAAACCCGTCGAGGGCTGCCTTCATTCCCACAGCAGATAAAGCACAAGCAGAATTAAAGCGCATTCCAATCCGACCCCGGGCAACACGTACGTCACTGACAAACGCTGAATTTTATTGCCTTGGCTGCGTTCCTCTCGAGGAAACACGTGAAAAAAAAAATGGTTTAAAAGAAAAAAAGCACCTCGGCTGAAAGGAGGAACTGCACAGGATCAAAGCCACCACGCCAACCCAGCAGTGGCCACCGCCCCCGCCGAGCCCCGCAGACACCCCTCGAGAATCCCTCGTGTTCTCTGCTAACCAGCTGTATGTAGCGTGGGACAGCCTCGCCTATCTCCCGCTCTCCCCACCAGCTCCACAAGCAATCCCAGCTTCCCAAGTCCCCAGCCGGACAACAGTGAGGTCTCCCGCTCAAGGGACAGCGGCAGCTTCATCTGCAACCAAGCTGGTAGTCCCCTGCACCCCCTGTGGGCCCTCCGCCAGCCAGCCGGCGTTCGGCGACGTTTGACTGACACGAAGCTGCCCCTATGAGACGCGAGGGCGGGGCGATCGCGTCACTTCCTGGCCTGTCGGGGGAGGATGCTTATATAAAGTCTGCGCTCACGCACAACCCTCGCTTACACAGTATGGCCGGCGACATTAGCTAGCGCTCGCTCAACTCTCTCTAACGGGAAAGCAGCGGACTACAAGAGACTGAACTGTATCTGCCTCTATTTCCAACGGACTCACGTTCAACTTTCGCTCACGAAAATAGCCGGGAAAATTTTATTAGTCCTTTTTTTAAAAAAAGTTAATATAAAATTATAGCAAAAAAAAAAAAAAGGAACCTGAACTTTAGTAACACAGCTGGAACAATCCGCAGCGGCGGCAGGAGCGGCGGGAGAAGAGATTTAATTTAGTTGATTTTCTGTGGTTGTTGGTTGTTCGCTAGTCTCACGGTGATGGAAGCTGCACATTTTTTCGAAGGGACCGAGAAACTGCTGGAGGTCTGGTTCTCCAGACAGCAGTCCGACGCAAGCCAGGGATCTGGGGACCTTCGTACCATCCCAAGGTGGGTGCTGGGGCCTGAGGGTGGTTCGCCGTCGCCTCCTGCGAGGCAGGAGTGGCGGCCTCAGGTGGGGCCAGGTCAGCGGGCGGGAACTGGCTTCTCCCGCCGCCGTTGCGGGGCCGCCTGCGCCTGGGGGAGGGGAAGAGAGGAGGCCGGCGCGGCCGCGTGCTCAGGTAACGTCCCCGGCGGACGGGGGAGCCGAGCAGACCGGGCCCCGGCGGGGGGCGCGCGGCCCTCCGGCAGGTGTGGCTCGGTTCGGCGTGCCCGTGCGGGTGAGGGGCGGGCGGAGCACGAGTTGGGCGGGCCGCTGGGCGGCGAGCAGGCCTCCCGCCGCGGGGTAGGCGGCCGCGCGTGGCGCTCGCTCCGGCGGTGGGATTGGGCGGGAGTGGCCGTGTCGCAGTGCCCGGCCCCGCCGACGCCCCGACGTGCCCTGCAGCAGAGGCATCGGGACCCTCTGGGCTTTGCCCCGGAGGCTCCTGACCTTGGGCTGTGTAACCTGTTCCGGAGGCGAGGCGAGGTCGGGGAGAGCGCGGAGGGGTGGAGGAGGGTTTGCCTGCTTTCCAGAGGTACGAGCCGCTCAGCCCGGAGAGCTATTTTATTTGATGCCTTAAGCCGAAGCAAAGGAAGCCTGGGGCCCCTAATCACGCCCGGGCGATCACACGCCGCACGGGACGTGGTTCGGAGAGCTGTTGGTGACCTCGCTATGAGAATCGAGCTTAGAAGCGCGGGTGACACCGAGGATGCATGGACCCGGCGGCGGTGACACCAGCCGCAGGCTTTGGCGGCGGGTATGCGGGCTCCGCTGTGCTCTAAGGCGCACTAATGCGGCTGGAGTGGCGGAGGAACCGGCGTGGTCCGGTTCATTGAGAGGCGGACCAATGAGCTCCTGGGCCCCTCCGGAGCCTGGCCCCAGGGTGTGGACCAATGGGCGTTTTAGGAATGTTGGCTGCGCGGTGCAACCGTCCTCTGACAAAAAGCGAGAAGAGAATCCAGGCGGCCACGTGCTGCCGAGACTTTAAGGCACACTGGGAAACGCAGTTCTTAGTAGTTGCTGCAAACGTTTCCATTGTAGGGCAGAAATGTACCCGTGTCGCTGAGGTCTCAGTTTTCGATCCTCACGCCAGGCGTGTGCCATTTTCAGTTGCAAAACACTTTTCGCGTTTTCTCATAGCAAGCCTAGAGAAGCTTCCTTACTCCTTTTACAAATGGCAAGCTGATTGTGATAGGCGCCAGGACAAGCCAGTGTTAATTTTATTTCCTAGAAAATCTCGGGATGGACTGAAAGAGGGACGCGCTAGGAAATTACAAAGACATTTGGAACTTGACATGAATCTACATAGTATTTCTCCTTGATAATGGGAAGGTTTTCGTTCTCAACTTAGTTGGAAATGCCAGAATGGGATTCTAGAAATGGATCAGAGGTTAAGAGCACTGGCTGTCCAGGGGACCGGGATTCAATTCCCAGCACCCACATAGCAGCTCAACCATTCTGGGGGATTCTGGAGGATCTGACGCCCTCTTCTGACTCCTGAAGGCACTGCACACCTGTGGGGCACATACATGTAGGCAAAGCATCGATAGAATAAAATAATATATATTAATGCTAAAATATAGTAACGCTTGATTAAAGTGGCTTCAGAGTAGAGGAAAGGTGGAGCTTTTTTAAAGGTAGGCTATTTTTTTCCTACCCAGGGTTTCTGTGTGGCCCTGGCTGACCTGATTCACCTGCCTCTGCCTTGGGAGACCCACCACTGACCTGTGCTTTCTGTAAAACTACCTTTATATGTGTGGGTGGATGTGTAACCAGAAACTGAAAATTTTGTTTTGTTTTGATGTGGTTATATCACATAGGAGCTGAAGTCTGTTGGAAAGAACTGAAAGTTGATGGCTTTTTCAGTGACCATCTAGCTGAGGGTGCACTGGTTGTTAGAGGCTTTAAAAAAGTGCCTGGGAAACCGGAGGATAAATCTCCTAGTCAGGGGCTCACAGAGGTTTGCATCTTTTCTGAAATGGAAGTAATAACCATGGGTAGTGGGATGAAAAAACGACATTTACAGTAAGTAGTTAAGGTGTTAACAGCCTTTGATTCTATTCCTTTTTAGGCCAAGGCTGGGGAAGAAAACCGCAATATAGAATGCTAGGTATGAAAGTTGTCAAGAAGCAGTTGTATGTAGCTAAACAATCTTTCAGGGTGGTGGTTGCTTCGAGACAGTTTTTCTGTGTGGCCTTGACTGGTCTTGGAACTCATTAACTTCATTGTATTGCGTAATAAATTTGATAACCAAAAAGTCCTTACCTGTCAGTGCTGAACTCAGTAACTACCAAAATGTGAAGAGACTAAAGGCTGAGGTTAGACAGGTGGGCAGTTAAAGAAGCTGTCCGAATCTGAAGCCTTTTCACACAAGCCTAGTCAAAGGGTAGCTTTAGAAATAGGGATTGCATCGTCACGAGAAGCAGGGAAACGCCTTAAACAAGGTGACCGGGCCTGATCGTTTGTTTAAGATCCGATTGATTATGATGACGTGAGAGTTTTAATAGCAGTTTGGTGATCGCTCTCAAGCTGTAAATCTATGGGGGGAGGTCATTAGGAATTGGTGGCACTGGGGAGGCAGAGGCCATGCTGCTCTACAAGTGAGTTTCAAGCCAGTCAGGTGCTACATGGTGAGATCTGAAACAAATTCAAACAAGTGGATAGTTGTATAACCACATAAGAGAAAGCTACCCAGCAATAATTGAACCATTGTTCTGTGCAACACACGAGTACTGACTGACTGATGTAAGCAGATCTGCTGAGAAAAGAAACCTGACAAGCACACACGCTGTAAGATTTCAGTTCTGTACAACTAGGAGCTGTAGACTAATCTGACAAGACTGGTCAGTGGTGGATTAGAGGCCTTATAAAGGAGCATGAAAGGCCTTTTAAGAATGCATTGCGGGCTGCGGTGTATTATGGCACAAGCTCTTAATCCCTGCATTCGGGAGGCAGAGGAGGGAGGTAGAAGTTAGCCTCGTCTGCATAATCAAGGTCCAGGCAGGTCAGGACCGTGCAAGCAGATTCAGGTTTGTAAGGTCGTCTGGCAAGAACCCAGGGTAAAGGTACTTGATGGACAAGCCTAGAAAATGAGTTTCATCCCCAAAAACAAACCCTTATAAAAAGTTGAAAGAAACCCCTCCCAAGAGTCGTCCTCTGACGTATACAAGTGCACCTTGGTGATTTATCCTTTAATCCTGGAGCTCAGAGGCAGTGGATCTTAATGAACTTGATGATTGCCTGATCTACAATGTCAAAAACAGTTCAACCTTGTGTCTTTTTGGAGGTGCTCTTTAGAAAGTAACGTGCACTTTGGACTCACTTTCTCTTTCATTTAGTTTAGGTTTTGAGGTGGTAGCCAGTCTTCAGATTTCAGGCCTGCCCCACCTGCTGCTAGTGGTGCTCACTGTAATCCCAACAGGAGACCAAGGCAGTAGGGTTTTGGGAGGAGCGTTAGGGTTAGTCTAGGCAAGAGCAGGACCCTGTCTCACGTTTGGCCAAGTGCTAGGACCTGCACCCTGAGGAGAACCCAGGTGTCATTTTAAGTTGGTTCTTGTAACCCTGGCAGGGAGGCAGGACAAGTAATGCCATGGGCTGGCTAGTGAGCCCTGTCTGAAGGGAGCTGGCCGCTCCCACCAGTGTACACACGGTTTAGTTGTTGGTAGTAATTTTCTCTGGTAACTCTTGTTAGGCCCCATTCAAGTGTTCTTGCTAATCTCAGAGTTTGGAAGACGTTTTCTCCTGAAGGTTTTGATTTTATATTACATATGGGATTGGATATTTTGTGTGTGGTGTGAGGGAATAGATTCTTTAGGCAAAATGGGTCCATCTTTCTAAGCCAAGACAAAGTTCAAAAGACATTAGCCTTTGAGAGTACTCCGTCTTCTGACATACCCTAAGCAAATGAGAGATTCCTTTTATAGGCTTTGATTTATTGTTTTTGCTTTTATTTGAAGGGTGTGCACTTGATTAGGTGTTGGTAGCAGTCAGAAGGGGGTGTCAGGCTCCATTAGCCAGAGTTACAGGCAGATGTGAACTGCCTGACTTGGATGGTGGGTGCTGAGGCCTGAGTTCATTTATTTATTCGGAGGCAGGGGTCTTTCTGTAGAGTCCTGGCAGTCTTGTCTGTCTTGGAGCTCGGTTTATATAAACCAGGTTGGCCTTTGAGGTGAGGATCCCCCTGCTGCTGCACCCAGCCTACAGTGCCATCAGGCTGAGCCGTCGCCCAGTGTGCAACCCTTTAACAAAGGGAAACCTTGGCTGATGCAGTTGGTTTAAACAATGACTTGACTGGATGGAGAGGTGTGTGGTGTGGGTGATGTAGATAGATGGCTGAGGGAGGAACGGTCTGTGTGGGGTGGGCTTTAGAATCCACTTGACCATACAGACCAACAGTGGAAGCCTGTCCAAAAATGAGACTGGTCTATTCTCAGTAATAAGGTTAAGTTGGGTGGGAAATTCCCCTGGCAATGGAGAAGATAAATGCATTATTTGAAAAATATTAGAGACTTTTAAATTGATGGTAGAAGTAATATTTAGAATTGGTGGGATATTCTTAGCCTGCTTTAAGGGACATTATAAGCAAGATAAAATTTTGAGTAAAGGATTGTCGTTGTTAAAGATCATACTTTCTGAGCTCATTTCTTTGACTACTGTTACACGGGTATAGGAGTTCTTTCTGGTCGTTTTACACAGAATTTACAGTGCGTTGCCAGAAACCCTTTTAGTGTGAGCTTCCCACAGCAGCTGTTTTGTGCTGCACGTGTGCAAGTGTTTCTTCCTGTGGGGCAGAGGGCAGCTAGCACAGCTCTGTTCTTCCCATCGCCCTTTCCCCTCTGGTTCTGGGGTCAAACGCAGGTGCTACAATCACCATTGAGTCATCTTTTTAATCTCAATGTAAGAAGTATACACTGAGCATACTGGCAGCAATAGAGAAAATAGCACAGATAAATTGGGGACAAGTTTGGTTTAGAGGTTTGTGTGCGTGCATGCAGGTGCCCTCGGAGGCCAAAAGAGCATGGGATGTCCTGTAAGTAGCCATAATCCTTCCCTCAGTTACTTTTGACATGTGGAGTAATTATTGGGTTAGTTAGGGTTAGGTGATCTGAGTATAGTATGACTCGGAAACAGACTTGACTTAGTCAGGCTTTGTGCTCACTACTTTGGCGTCAGTTGAGTTTTAAACAGTCACTAGGTAAACTGGACTTTGAAACCAGCCACTTGGGGAGTGATATGCAGTGTAACCACTTAGGTTTGTGAGTTGAGATCTCTGGACAACTTGGTGGAGATCTCCGCCCAGCTGGGTCTGGGAGTCTGTGCCATGGTTTTATCAGCCTTTGAGGTGACTAGAGTGTGACTGCTCTGTCTGATCTCATTCCCTCTCCCACCAGTACTGTTGTGATTTCCTGTGGGCTTTGTTAAATGTCTACAGCTTACTTATCCATAAATAAGTATGTATACTTACGCAGGGTAAAGATGACGAAGACTAATGGTGTGGTAGAGCAAGAGATAAAGGTCTGTATGTGTGCAGTGTATAGTTAATTTCTCCAGATAAGCTCTCATCAGTCCTTAAGCTTGTGTAACCTGTACTTGTTAAACCAAGCAACCCTTTCCCTCGGGCCTCATCAACAACCTTTAAAGTGTTTCATGTATAATTTGGGTTTTCTGCCTGCATGCATAACACTGAAACTGGAGTTCCAGTTAATGGGCCTCAGTTGTGGGTGCTGGAAATCAGACCCAGGTCCTTTTGAACCTTTTTAGCACTTGACTTAGAATGGTAAGAATATTTATGACTAATGCTAACATGCCCTTCCTTGGTTTATCTATTTATAGGATTTGGTGGAATTTTCTTTTTCTAAGCTACTGAAAGTTGCACTGGGACAGTGTTCTAAACCTTACTGGGTGGGGCAGGTCATACTCTAATCGTGCGCATTTTTACTTTGAAGGGCAAGCTGGGTTGGAGCTCACCTTATGTGTGCTGGGTGGGTCCTGAGTATTGTGAGGTTGGGGTTGGCTTGTAGCTGCCATAGCCTCTCTGGTGCTAGGTTATAAGCCTATTCACGGGCACTGAGCACAATGCCTGGCTTTGCCTATGCTGTTCAACCTAAGACAACTTTATTGTGCTTCCTCCGTTGTAGCAACCCGGCATGCTTCTACCTCAAGTGACAGTGATACTCAAAGTAGTCCTCATTTTTTTTCTGTCTTGGAATGAAAGGAAGCAGTTGAATAAAGGTCTCAGGTCAAACAGTTGGAGTTATCAACCAAGTGATTATGTATGAAGGCTCATGCACTTAGAGCCAGAAGCTCAAGACATAGAATTAAAGGCAGTACACACTGTGCATGTGGGCACAGTATGATGGGAAACATGCCTGGGATCCAGACTTGGGAGGCAGAGGCGAGTAAGTGAAGGACAGCCAGGGCTATACAGTTAGACCCGGTCTCAAACAAAAACCAGATTGAAACAGTTGACCACAGTAGCACATCCCCCCAACCCCCCCGCCCCCGTGTGTGTGTGTGTGTGCAGAGCCTTACTAGAACCTACAGTAGTCTATCCGTGTATATGGTTATTTGTGTCGATTAAAGGCAGAACTGAGCAGTTTCATGAGAGATTTATCTGCCTTGGAGCAGTGATGTGCTCTAACATTACGAGGCATGGTGACTCTTGGATGGGAAAGCTCTGTTGCTGGTGTTGTCTGTTTAGGAAGTACCCTGGGGTACCATTATTAGAAAACAGTGCAGTAGGGATGCCTGCCTGTAGTAACTGCTGCACTCGTTGGTCTGTTTGTATGTCTGATTTCAGATGTTAGCGTAGTGTTGGAACTGGTGGCCGGCAGAGACAGTAGCCCGTTAGGATCACACACTACTCTAGCACCCGGGCCAGTGTTTCCTACACGGGACAGCTGCTACTGAGGAGGCCCTTGGCAACATAAGGCCAAGGGTGTTTGTACCTCATGTAAAGGCCTCAGACCCCAACAAGGAAGTATGTGGAGTGTGTGTGAGTGTGAGTGTGTCACGCGCGCGTGTGAGATTTGCTTAGATAGTGGGTGGAGAAATTACTCCCTGATAAAGAGGTTGAGTCTCAGCCACCATGTGGCAGCTCACAACTGTCTGGAACTTCCGTTCCTAAGGGTCTGACACCCTGCTATGGCTCCTGTGGGCACTGCATGTGTGTAGTGCATAGACAGTGCATCTGAGCTGGAGGCCAGCCTGTGTACATGATACATGCCCAGGACAGTCCTGTCTCAAAGTAAGTAAATGGACAAATGGTCTTAGTCACTGCGTTAATATCTCTATTAAAAACTAGAAATAGAACCTGGGCAGGGTGCTGCTTGCCTATCTTGGACTGGGGTTCAGTCTCTAGCAGTGGGGGGCAAAGGTTTTCTTGAACAGGAAGGTGGTGGAGATAAGCACCGTAATCACTGTGTTTGTTGGTGACAGATCCGAGTGGGATGTCCTTCTGAAGGATGTGCAGTGCTCAATCATAAGTGTGACAAAGACTGACAAGCAGGAAGCTTATGTACTCAGGTAGGTGCTGTGCAGCGTGGCCTGAGTAAGTAGCCGTCCGTGCGCTCCTGCGATCCTTGCTTTAGTTCTTCAGCTTACCATCTGGTATGGACTGTGACCTGTGTTTCTAGGTAGGTTTTTGTTTTAAGCCTTGCCTGGCAGCTCGTTGTGACTGTGGCCATATTTCCCACATGGTTAGCAGCAGTATCTGTCGGATGAAAGATAAGGAATGATAAGTACAATGTCTGTATTCTAATATCTACCCCACTCTTACTGATCTCTGCCAAGGTTTGAAACTTTGCTCATTACAACCAGGTTGCTGTATTAGTGTATATACAAAAGCCATTATTGTTAACCTTTTAAAATTGGTATGAAGTCAATTTAATCAATAAACACTTTGGGTGCTTAGTTTAGGTGGGCCTTAGTGGCCTTGGGTTAAATACTGTATATAATATAGTATCTTTTTTTTTTAAACTAAGTTTGTGCTTGGCATAGGCAGATGTTTACCAAACTACTGCCTTGCAAACTATGCCACACAGATGTAATAAGTAAAAACATTGATTTCCTTAGGAATCTTTTTATCTACTTGGAGCAGTTAAGAACAGTGGTGTGTGTGAGCAGTGGTGCCCATGACGAGGCGGGCTGTGAATGTAGTGAATAGCAGTGGGCACAGCGACATGAGCTGTGCTTGGTCAGGCCCTCGTGTGGTGTCCAGACATGAGAATGAACGTCACACAAAGCCAAATACTGTTCACACTAAAGTAAGTCACACCCTGGCAGGGAAATGGCTGGACTTGGAACGTGTGCTAATTAGCAAGGTTATACGGATGGAGGTAAATGTGTGTAACCTCACACATTCTGAATCCAGCCAATAGTCATGTATGGCCGTGAGTGGAAGAGAAAGACAAAGGCTGACTTGGGAGGTGAGAAAGGGAGGGGTGCGTGTCATAAGCTGTAGAAGGATATAAAGCTAATTGTTTTTCTACTTTGGTGGTAGTTTGGTTTGGATGGTTAAATGCATAAATACATCCAACAGTGATTAAAAACAGACGTGCTGATTGTACTCTCGGTAACCCCTGATGCAGTGGTGATGCCCTTGTGCTTTTTCTGTTGCAGTGAGAGTAGCATGTTTGTCTCCAAGAGACGTTTCATTTTGAAGACATGTGGTACCACCCTCTTACTGAAAGCACTGGTTCCCCTGTTGAAGCTTGCTAGGGACTACAGTGGGTTTGACTCGATTCAAGTAAGTACGCAGACATTGTGTAAACTGAGTAGTTCCGTTCTGATGGATTTTAATGGTTTACCTCAAGGAATGGAATGTCATTAAAATCTCAGAATTGGTTTCTTTGCACCTGTGGTTGGGATTGAACCTAAGGCTTTCCACATGCTAGTCAAATGCTGTCACTAAACTGCTGCCTGCCAGGTTAATCCTGGGCTTTGGCTCTTTTGTTTTGTAATAGAGGAAATGTTATTCACCAGGCTTGCTCAAGCTCAATCCTTCTGCCTTTTCTTCCAGAGTTCTGGAATTACACGTTAGCATACCCAGCCTGCTTTGTGGGGTGGGAAGGGGGGGGGGGGGGCTGGCTTTGGAGCCCTAGCTGCTCTCAAATTTATCCTCTTTGTTTTAGTGTCCTTAGTGCTAAGACTAGAGCTGTGAACCACCATTGCCACCCTAGCATAGATTTGATAAGGACTCCACCATCCTTGTGAGAAAGTTAAGCATTGGCACTTGATTGTGCTGCTGACTGTTGAGAACACTTGCCATGCAAGTTTGTCATCGATTTATCCCCAGAGCCCACCAAAGGAGGGAGAGGTGACTCCACATTTGTCCTCTGACCTCCACATATACACATGGTACACATACATGCACAATATATTGATCTATGTTGTCCCATAGCTTTGGTCAATATACAGAAACCAGTCCTCCAAGCTGGATTTGGTGGCTGCACACTTGCGATCCCAGCTTTGGTTTGGGGCTGCTAGAGCAGGAGGAACAAACTGGTCTCCACAATGAGACCCTGCTTGCTTGCTTGCTTGCTTGCTTGCTTGTTAATTTGTATGAGTCTTGCCTATAACATATATGTGTGCCCTAGTGCTCATGAGGACAGAATAGGGCATCAGATCCCTGGGGCTACAGTTAGAGTGGCTTTTGAGTCTCCATGAGTGCTGGGAAACAAACTTTAATCTTAAAAGATCTTTCTCTCTTTTTTAAGAGCTTCTTTTATTCTCGTAAGAATTTCATGAAGCCTTCTCACCAAGGGTACCCACACCGGAATTTCCAGGAAGAAATCGAGTTTCTTAATGCAATTTTCCCAAGTAAGTAAACCTAGAGTATAATGACTCTTGCCGTTTAGAGCTGGGTGGGTATTTTGTGTTTGTTTCTAAGATGGGTTTCATGATAGCCCGTGCTGGTCTGGATCTGACCTGGAACACCAGGAGTTGTTTACACTGCTTGATGCTGCGGGGTTCATTTTATTTATGTTCTGCTTACCTGGATGTTATAAAGACTTCAGACATGTTAGTTGTGTGGGTAAAACAGTACAGTTGTATTATGCACGTGTGAAAATAATGTGGCCAGAGTGAGTTTGTGGCAAGTGAGGCAGTAGGGCATGCACCGTACTCATGGTGACTAAGTAGACTGCAGGGATGCTTGAGGTTAAACATTCAGGGCCAGAGTGGACCAGATAGTGAGAACGTGTTTCAAAAACAGTTGGCCGGGGAGATAGCTCAAGGAGTTGTAAGTGAACTTGCTTCACAAGGACCCAAATCTGATCCCCGTACCTACATTTAAAATAAAAGCAAAGGCGCCAGGTACTGGGGCTGGAGGGGTTTAATGCTGGAGCTAGGGAGGCAGAGACTGGATCCCCATGGCCCATAACCCGGCCTGTTCTGCAGACTTAGATATGTACAGCTCACAAATAGTGGTGAGTACACGTGTAGCATGCATGAGGCCCTGAATTGATCTTCAACACTACAAGAAAGAAATAAGACTTGAGACACTTGCCTGTAAGTTATGATATCAGACGCTACGTGCTGCCAGAGGGGTGGATCTTAACTTAGCGCCATTTCCAAGTTGGTTTACTGGGCTAAGGGAAATCTGGAAACCGTTTGGGAAGAATATGTAAGTAAAACAGCTAAAAAAAGTGCCCTGTGGGATTTTTAGGAAGAAGGTAAGCATTCTACAAGGTCACCAGCATCAGTGGCAGCCAGATAAAATGCCTCCACAGCAAAGGGGAGGTGTAGAGTGATTTAGAAAGGACCTAGACTTGATTGCTGGTACCAGCGTGGTAATGGATCTGCTGCCTCTGATGTGCGGGCATAGAATACCCATGTAGCCCCTGTAAACTCATTCATGGAAACAAGACAGCAACGCAGATGTTTTTCCTGTTGGGACTCACTCTAATTTCCCGTCACTGGTGCTATTAAGTGATTTGTTTTTAAGAAAAGTCCTCTTTCCTCACAGACGGAGCAGCATATTGTATGGGACGTATGAATTCTGACTGTTGGTATGTGGTTTTAGTTTGGCTTTGTTGCCTTTGTATGTGGGGGTGGGGTTAGGGGAGAAGGGTGTTCTAAGCTAGACCTAGTAACCTACCCCAGTTAATCCTAGCTATTCTGGAGGCTGAGGCAAGAGGGACAAGACCAATAAAGTCAACTTAGGGCAATAAAATAAAAAGAAAAGATGAGAGGTCTATCTCAGTGGTACAATGTACTTAGCCTGTGTGTGGCCCTGGGATTGTCCTTTAATACTGTAAATGTGTTTTTAAGCACAGTTGGAAATTTTGTTGTGGGAGGCAGTTTCACTGTGTGCCTTGCTGGCCTTGAATTCTGCTCTGTAGACCAGTGTCGGTGTCTTTGCCTGCGTCCTGAGAGATGGAATTAAAGGATGCTAGCATGTCTGTTGAAGTTGTTGTGCAAGTTTTGTTTGTCTGATCATTCATCTCCTACCCATAACTTCCCTGGTCTGCACCTGGTCTTCTTAACCTGTCGTTTAAAGTTTTAGCCAAGCCTCTTACTCTCTCTTACCCCTCTTGCTCTTTGTATTTCTCTGTTCTTGTCCTCATCCCCCTCTTCCAAGTGCCTATGGCCAGCCGCCTTTCCTCTCTTCTTCTACTCTTCTCTCATTAAACCTCTCCACGTGGAAAAAAAAAAAAAAGTTTTAGCCAAGCATCGGTGGTGCAAGCCTTTAATCTTGCACTGCACTCGGATGCAAGGGCAGGTAGATCTCTTAGGTTTGAGATCAACCTGGTCTACAGAGTGAGTTCCAGGACAGCCATAGCTACAATGAAGCCCTGCCTAGAAATAATACATGTTCATTGCTCACATCTACTCATGCAGTTACGGCTTCATCCATCAGCCGCCTTAGATAGATAGAACGCTTACAGAAAACTGACTTCAGAGGCCGCCAGTCTTTCCTGAAGATTGGGAGCTCAGGAAGCACCCCCTTTCCGCTACAGGCGGATGTCATGCAGGCAACTGCAGCTGCTATGAGGCTTTAAAATATGGGTGGGCATTATGAAGAGGGGGCATGGGCTTTTTTGGGTTTTGTTTTTTATGACTCAGTTTCTATGTAAACTGTCAGCTCTGAAGTAAAACCTGCTTTACTTGTACATAGGTACCTGTACACTTTGGATCTCCCAGAGAGCCGAGTAATCAATCAGCCAGATCAAACCCTGGAAATTCTGATGAGTGAGCTTGACCCAGCAGTTATGGACCAGTTCTACATGAAAGATGGTGTTACTGCAAAGGATGTCACTCGTGAGAGTGGAATTCGTGACCTGATACCAGGTTCTGTCATTGATGCCACACTGTTCAATCCTTGTGGCTACTCAATGAATGGAATGAAATCGGATGTGAGTGGCTCGCAGTCTGAATAAATTTTTGTGTCTTCTCCTGTCTGTCAGTAACAGCCTTTGTTTGATATTAACTTACTGTTAATAACTTTTCTCTAAGGGAACATATTGGACTATTCACATCACTCCAGAACCAGAATTTTCTTATGTTAGCTTTGAAACAAACCTAAGTCAGACCTCCTATGACGACCTGATCAGGAAAGTTGTGGAAGTCTTCAAGCCAGGAAAATTTGTGACCACCTTGTTTGTTAATCAGGTACCTTGACCTCTGTTTTATTTTTTTCCTTTTTGGGTATTCAGTGTCTTATATATGCTAGGCAACTAGTGTGGTTGTTACAAGGTGACCTATCTTACCACTGTGTGTCACAGGGCCACTCCCTGTGCTGCCTGGCAGTGGTGGCTCATTAGGTTTTTAGCAGTCCTGTTCTGTATGGATCTCCTTTTAATGAGCTCCTGCTCCGCTGATCTCCCTGTTGACAACCCTGCTTCCCAGCCCAAATGGAGATAAACAAACAAACTGCCACGCCTTGGGGTAGGAGAGAGATCAGTAGCTAAGGCACCCGGATTCATCTCAGCATCCATTGCAGGAGGCTCACAATGAGAAATGCATGCCCACTTTGCCCAGGGGCACGTACACACAAACACACACTCTTTTAAAATGCACAGTTAAGACGCACCAGAAGGGAACATCAGATCCCATTACAGATGGTTGTGAGCCACCATGTGGCTGCTGAGATTTGAACTCAGGACCTCTGGAAGGGCAGTCAGTGCTCTTAACTGCTGAACCATCTCTCCAGCCCAAAATGCAGTTTAAGATACATCTATTCGTGGCATTACTGTTTTGTCTGGAAATATGCTGGTGGTCAGAAGTACTAATGCTTGTTTCTTTTTCCCAGAGTTCTAAGTGTCGCACAGTGCTTTCTTCGCCCCAGAAGATTGACGGTTTCAAACGTCTTGATTGCCAGAGCGCTATGTTCAACGATTACAATTTTGTTTTTACCAGTTTTGCTAAGAAACAGCAACAACAGAGTTGATTAGGAAAAATGAAAAAGAAAAAACGCAAAAAGAGAAGACACACAGGAGGTGGTGGCTGCTTTCTAGATGTTGATCCTGGGGGCCATGCTGACCGTGACCACCACCTTGTAGCTGCAGAAAGCCCTAGGTGTAATGATAGTGTAATCATTTTGAAGTGTATGCATTATTATATCAAGGAGTTAGATATCTTGCATGAATGCTCTCTTCTGTGTTTAGGTGTTCTATGCCACTCTTGCTGTGGAACTGAAGTGCATGTAGAAAAGAACTCTGACTGTATGAATCTTTACGACACTTGTGAAAACGATTCGACTTGGTTTATGCACAGCGTAATATTTCTGCAGGCATCGTCCAAAATCCCCCACAGACAAGGCTTTCGTCCCCATTAGATGCGGCCTCAGCTGACCATTGGCGACTGTTCTATTTGCTGCCAGAGTTTTTACATCCAGTTACCTCCACTTTCTAGAGCATATTCTCTACTAATGTTCAAAACCGATTTCTACTTCATACAGGTGTCTTATGCAATGGCAATTAAAGTTTTCTTCCACAAGTTGAGTCTTTGTAAGGAAATGATTCCAGTTGCTTGTTTTGTGTTCTACTGTTTTAGTAATTGCTCCTGCATTTATAGTCCTATGGTTTTTTCACTACCCCTGATGAAGCAATACACGGTCACACTGTGGGCTTACATTGTAATCTTCATCCCAGATGGGAGCTCAGAGACGGTCCCTTGCTCATTTTTCCCTAAGATGTAGAATGTGGCCTTGCTATTGGCATGCCCTTCTGTGGAAGATAAATGATGGAAGTGAAAGTATCCCGGGGGTGAGCAAGGAGAACCAACCCATGGCAGTGATGGGCTGTGCAGTGCACTCCGAGCTCTCACAGTGGAGTGCCCACCATGCCTTCACTAACTCACTGAGCAGTGATAGGGATGCCCACCAAGTCAGAGCAGAAATCTAACCCTAAGGATTCTCACCTCGGTAAGTGCCGCCATTGCCACCACTTTACTAAAGGAAGTTTCCGCTCAGAGGAGAGTCTGTACTTCCCGCCTGTCCTAATGTCAGCTGTTCTCTCTGGTCTTTCACCATGGCGTTCAGATGCTCAAATGAACGGCTGATCGGCCGCAGGGAGGACTCTCCGGGTTACTGGGCCTGGAGAATGGAGAAACAGCACGGTATTCTGACAGTTAATGGCACCAGAGATGCGGGCTTTCAAGAGCTGGCCTGTTAGTGGCATTTTTAAGCAGAAAAGAGCAAACTAGACGAAGTTCCCTATTTATTGCCCTCCCACTGTTTCCTTGGCAGTTTCTGGACTGGCGCAATGATGCCTTGTTCCTTCCGTATTTATAACGAACGAAACACTTTTTTAGCGTTTCTAAGCATGGAGTCTACTTGGTTTGAAATCAAGTGGTTGGAACACTGTCTGGATTTTTACTTTACGCAGTGTTGATTGAACGCTTCGTTGGGGAAGCCTTCAGTCCGCTTCATCGGTCTGTTCTGTAATGAGCACAGCACACCTAGTTTGAATTGCTGTTTGGAGGGCCAGTGCTTATTTGAGCTGGGTCTTGTAACCCAGTAGATTTTGGCTTGAGGTCTGACTCCCCCATCTTACGAAATTAAGAATTCTAATGTTGGAAATTGCATAGGGTTTGCGTGGAAAAAAGCCCAGGAAAAAAAAAAAAAAAAAACAGAAGGCGGACTAGTGATCTAGTGTGATTACAGGCGGGGAAGTTTTGGTGCCATAATTTCTTTGTTGGTGTTGGACTTTTAATCAGCTGAAATGTATTTCTGTACCACAATGTAAGCTTCAATAAAAGTTTGCTTAATTGTCTAGTAACATCCAGAAAGTTTTCTGTTTGGTGTCTGCTTAACCAAAACACGGAGGATTTCAAACATTTGACGGTAGGAGTGACAACCTTAATTAAGCTCAGTAGGGCTGCATATACAATGTTCTATTGAAGTTTGGCAAGTACATCAGCTCTTGGTCATTTTAAAGTGTCTAGTAAGCTGAAAGTAGGCAAAGATACTTTGATTTTGATGAGATGGGCTTATGTTAGAAGATACCTTGCTGGTTTTCTGTTTAAGGAAAAGGGGGTGTGGGAGTGTGGCTGGAGAGACAGCTCAGCAGTTAAGAGCACTGACTGTTCTTCCAGAGGTCCTGAGTTCAATTCCCAGCAGCCACATGGTGGTTCACAACCACCTGTAATGGGACCAGATTCCCTCTTCTGGTGTGTCTGAAGACAGCTACAGTGTACACGTACACATTAAATAAATCTTTAAAAACTAAGAGGAGGGTTTAGAATTACTCTAGGCTTGAAGTAGCCCAAGGCAAGAGGCTCACTTGAGTGCTATGGCTGTGTGTATGTACCACCTCCTAAGAATAGACATCCTAGTTTTATTCTGACAGAAATGTGCTGATTCTGTCTGGCTCCCCATTCTCCTGCTGTAATGGGAGAGGTGCTGCTGACTCTGCTTGTTCTGTGCCTTCAGAGGCCGTCATCCCATGAATTGCTTGTTTCTCTTGAGTTCTGTACTTTCCTTCCTGACTTCTGGTTTTCTGTTTCCTTTGGTCAAAAAGTGCTGGTCCCTGTGTGATAGGTGGTCAGAAGGCCAAGCAATTGCTGTTAACTTTGACATTAAAATTCCCAGAGTATACCGCTGTGTGGTTTTGGTGACACCAGAGTCTTGGACACATACAGGGGCCTTACATGGATGTCTGGCAAACAGTCCGCCCTTACCTGTGCATTGAACATTGGAGTGGAATAAAGAGGCTGCCCACCAAGGCTGGTGGCCTACGTGAGGACCATCTCCCACCAGCTGCTAGCTCCATGTATGCCCCCTTACACACAGTGCGAGATCATGCAGTAAGTGTTGCTCATAGGGCCGAGCCCTGACGCGTTAAGAATAAAAAGTGCTAAGTGTCATTGGCACTACACAGTGTAGAAGAAGCAGACAAGACCTCTGGGATGACAGGATGTGACATTCAGGACAGACGAAGAGGAAATAAGATGGAGAAGAGACCATGGTTAACATGAAGTGGCAACACACCAAGTGCTGTGTGAACACTGAGGAGCCAGCATGTGATGAGAACTTTAAACTCTAGTCCTCTCTAAAGGACTAGGTGGCTTACCGTTCCAGAAGTGTAGTCTTAGCATCAGGGCAAGAAACACTGTGACGTTCCGGCAAACATGGTGCTGGAGAAGGAGCTGAGAGTTGTACATCACTTGAGGCAGCAGAGCCCGCCCCTCAGGGACAGACTTCCTCTAAAAAAGGCCACGCCTACTCCAACAAGGCTACAAGCTAAATATTCCAAATGGCCATTCCCTTTCAAACCACATGGTAGGTCTGGTAGCAGGGACCTTGAGCTGTAAGACCTTTTTTAGTTTGCTTGTTTGGATTTGGGGGCCGGGGGGAAGGGTGTCACTTTATAGCGCTGGCTGGGTGGAAATTACATTGTAGATAGATCAGGCTGGCCTTAAACCACAGGTCTACCTGCCTCTGCCCTACCTTTGAAGACTTGGGACTAAAGAGCACCACTGTGCCTGTTTCATACATTTTTGGATGCAAAGAATGAAAACAAGGGGAGAGACAAGATGGGGGTGGGGGCCAGTCATTTCCCGGTTTTTGTACGGCATACCCTGAAGAGGAAGGAACAAGTTCAAAAAACTTGAGAAACTGCAATAGTAGAACAATTTTAGAAACATTTTAGAAGTTTGTATTTGGAAAGAAATGACATTAAAATGCATGTGAACTTAAAAGTGATAACATCACTTCCTGAAAGAGCAGTTTTGGTCCCTTAGACGACATTCAGTGTGGATCTCCCATTTAAAACAGTAGCTTGGGAGATGTGGTGCAGTTGACACAATACCAGCCTGTCTGAGTCCTGAAACGATTCCCAACACCAAAGAGAAAAGCACAAAGGAAAAAAACCACGTTCCTGCGTTGGGGTAAAGGCCTTTGGTAGGTATTACAGAACTGTAGCTGCTTTGCTATCTGACCTTTCTTGTATCAGGAAGTTAGGCTCAGTGAGGCTCTCATCTAGTGACCAAGCATTGCATGGTCTTTAAGGAAACATCAGTACCTGCTTCAAGCACGATTACTGTTGAGATCAGGCTGTGCCTTACTCCATGTTGAAACAGACAGTCGCTTTCCAGCCTGTGCATGGCCCTAGAAGACTCTCCACTCATGTGTCCCCCATAGTTGATGTGGCCTGCTCAACTGCCTGCCCATCCTCCTGCTCCCCAGTTAGGGCTTTCCTACTCTGAGCCTCGTCCAGCTTTTCTGGACTCTGGCTTTGCTCTTGAACCCAACTCTAGCAGTGCCAGCATGGGTCCCTCCTGGCTCAGGTCTGACTGGCAGAGAAAACAGCTCTGCTGTAGCTCCTTTAACATGTATTCATTCTGTGAGTCATACATATGCAGACATTTACTGTGTGGCATGATGTGAGAATTAATATTAGTAATTAAGATTGGCATAGAAGAATCTGTATACAAGAAGTACAGGGATTAAAATGAATCAGAGATCAAGGGATTGGCCAACCAGTGACTGGTCCAACTTGAGACCCAAACCACAGGAGAGAGAGCCCAGTCCCTGACACTATTACTGATTACCCTGCTATGCTTGCAGACAGGAGCCTAGCATAACTGTCTTCTGAGAGGTTTTACCCAGCAGCGGAAGGAAACAGATGCAGAGACCCACAGCCAAACAATAGGTGGAGCTTGGGAAGTCTTGTGGAAGAGTGAAGGGAAGGGTTGAGGGAGCCGGAGGGGTCAAGGACACCAACAAGAAGACCTACAGAGTCAACTAACCTGGGTCCACGGGTGCTCTCAGAGACTGAACCACCAGCCGAAGAGCATGCCTGGGCTGGACGTAGGCTCCGCACACAGGTGTAGCAGGTGTGCACTTGGTCTTCTTGTGGGTCCCCCTAGCAATTAGAGTGGGGGCTGTCTCTGACTCTGTTGCCTACCTTTGGGGGCTGCCTTGTCTGGTCTCAGTGAAAGAGGATGTTGTTAGTCCTACTGCAACTTGATGTACCAGGGTAGGGTGGTACCCACTAGGGAAGCCTCCCTTTTTCTGAGGAAAAAGAGATGGGAGGATGGGGGAGGGGTGAGAAGGTGGGACTTGGGGGAAAGGAGGGAAGCGAGGCTGTGATCGCTGTGATCGGGTATAAGTAAACCAGGGGAAAATATGGAAGTGTAAGCTGAATAAACCCTTTCCTCCCCAGCTTGCTTCTTGGTCATGATGTTTTGTACAGGAATACAAACCCTGACTAAGACAAGAGTATTGAAGCCCTTTCTCATCTCTGTGGTGCTTAGCTCGAGAGGCTGGGGTCCCAGAAACTCAGTGGGCACCAAAGCTATCCCAACCCAGCACGTTTCTGGGGTTTTGTCTCATGAGGTTCACGGATCACAGAGGGAGACACGGAACACTTTATTTATTGCAGGGAGAGGTCCGAGCTCCCGTCTGGAGGCGCATGGATTGGAGTATCAAGCAGTCTTACTGCCTCGGACTTAGCAAGGCTTTCCAGGACAAAGAATATGGGCGCAGTGAGCTGTCAGTCCAAGTTCTCATTCCAGGTGTCCAGGTCCTTGTGGGTTTTGGTCACATTCTCAGTGTGGTTTCTGAAAAAGGGAAAAAGACAGAGAAGAAGCCACACCCCTTTATGGTACCTCCCACTGAATGGGGCTACAGAATTTCTCAAGGACACTTCGGCTTTTGACCAAGAAACCAAGCCCTTTTCTTTAGGGCTGTTTTACACTGAGCTGGCCATCCAGTTTCCCCCTCCTGTTCTCATCAGCCACTGACTGACTGTCCTAACCTTACCTGTGGCATCTGTAATAACACCCTAGAGCTCTTAGAGATGTGGCCTGCAGAAGGTGCTATTATAAATTGCGTTCACAGCTGGTGGGTGTGGGGTACACATCTGTAACCCCAGCTCTCTAGAGACAGAGACAGGCAGATCTCTGGGAGTTTGAGGGCAACCTGGCCTACATAGTGAGCTCCAGGCCAGCCAAGGCTACATAGTGAGGTCGTGTCTGATGGCCTCTGTGGAACAATGTCATGGCTCCTCCTTTGACCACATGTCTACCAAGAACATAGAACCAGGCTGTTTGTCCTCCCTGCCCAACCCTGATGAGCTACTCAAGGCCTATAGGAGTGAATTTGTCATCATCTGCGCCACTAATTTAAAATATAGCCTGAAACAACAGGAAAAGTAGAAACAGAAGGGACAGTCACCTTCAATAAATACATGTGGGAGGCTATGGAGAACAACCAGTAACAGGACAAGGCTGGGAGTGGTACCTGCTGAGTTTAAATGCAATCCAAAGGGCATGGAGAGGTGACGACTGTCTTAGTCAGGGTTTTACTGCTGTGAACAGACACCATGACCAGTGCAAGTCTTATAAAGGACAACATTTAACTGGAGCTGGCTTACAGGTTCAGAGGTTCAGTCCATTGTCATCAAGGCAGGAGCATGGCAGTGTCCAGGCAGGCCTGGTGCAGGAGGAGCTGAGAGTTCTACATCTTCATCTGAAGGAAGCCAGGAGCAGACTGAGCATCCCCAGGCAGCTAGGAGGAGGGTCTCCAAGTGCACCCCCACAGTGACACACTTCCTCCAACAAGGCCACACCTTCTAATAGTGTCACTCCCTGGGCCAAGCATATGCAAACCATCACAGTGACTCATAGTATTTGCTGAGGTTGGGGATTTAGCTCAGTGGTAGAGCGCTTGCCTAGCAAGCTCAAGGCCCTGGGTTCGGTCCTCAGCTCCAAAAAAAAAAAAAAAGAGTATTTGCTGTCCTTGCAGAGGACCAGAGTCTGATGTCTAGCACTCATACTAGCTCACAACCACCTATTTAGTTCCAGCTCTGACCTCTCTGAGCACCCTCATACACGTGTGTGTGCTCACATAAAGATACACATATACAGGAGTAAAAGTGTTAGGAATAAATAAATAAGCAGCTGGAGAGGTGGCTCAGTTGTTAAGAACTTAAAGAGGACTCAGGTTTGAATCTCAGCATCCTCATGGAGGCTCACAATCATCTATAATCCAAGTCTTAGGGATCCTATATCTTCTTTTGGCCGCTGCAGGTACCAGCTATGCCATGATTGCATATACATTCAGGCAAAACACACACAGACATAAAAACCAATGAACGAATTGATAATAAACACAATATAAGTAAAAACTGAACTGGCCCACGCTGAGAAGATTGTGGGGTGCAGCAAGGACATCACGGAGCTGCAGGATATGCTCATAACAGCTGGAAGGGGTCATTAGCATTCTCGAAAGCAAGGTGACTGACGTGGTGAGATGTTAAGGGGAAATGTTCAGTGCCCAGTGCTAGGCCTGAAGGACGGGTCAGCAGGAGCTCCTGGGGGACCACCAGCAACACCCAGATGGAGATCCTCAAAGGCAAGCTAGGTGAATGCTTGCCTGGTAATGGGCAGGCTGCCCAGAGGACATTGCATGACAGCCAACTCCTGAAGATTGACAATCCAGATGAGCTAGTGACCCCGAATTTTGGTTGTTCAGTTTCCTGTTTATGAAGACGTTCTCCTGTATCCTGTAAACACAGAAAACACAGCTCTGTTTCTGTGTAGATCAAGTTGGTCTTGAACTCAGAAATCTCAGAAACCTCTGCCTCCCCAGTGCTGGGATTAAAGGCATACATAATTCACAGCTACCTCACAACCCTCACCTCAGAGAAAATAGTTATCTTATTCTGGAGCCAAATATGAGTGGGACACAGATTTGGGTTGCCCTGAATTCCACGTTCTTGAATCTAGTCTCGAGAAGTTAGTATAATGACAGAACAGCGTGTCGTGAATCAGGATATTTCTTTTTTTTTTTTTTTTTTCTCTCTTTTCTTTTGGAGCTGGGGACCGAACCCAGGGCCTTGTGATCGCTAGGCAAGCGCTCTACTGCTGAGCTAAATCCCCAACCCCCGATCAGGATACTTCTTAAATATATAGGTCAGCTTCATTAACACTGCAGGATATTTAATCGCACTATGGTCCCTCAGATTGTGTTCTTTACTGAATGACCAAGCCAGCTCAGTCAGCCGAACAGGGTCTCAAGGGAGGGAGTGAGAATGGAAAAGAAAAAGACAACTAGAAAACATAACATGACTCCAGTCAGGGTTGAGGCTGACGGGGGGGGGGGGGGTGTTATCCTTCTCCAGCCTGCTTTTATACCATTCTAAGTACATGCAAAGAGTAAGGTCAGTTCTAAGTCAAGGAGCAAGCTAGGCAACAAAGTCCGGTGATCACTGTTTCTAGGGGCTTATCAGGTTGCCCAAGATTAAAGGAATAACACACCCTCCTCCGCTGAGTTAACCCAAATGTAAATATTCTTATCTCAGCCTACTTCCCTGTCTTAGCCCAGAGTCAAATTTCTGCCCAACTTCTAGAAGTGGCCCCAAAAGTTCTCCATACAGGGGTGGTGTGTGTGTGTGTGTGTGTGTGTGTGTGTGTGTGTCTGTCTGTCTGTCTGTCTGTCTGTCTCTAGTTGTGGTGTGACTTATCCTCGTCCTTTAGCACACACCTTTAATCCTTCTGGCTAGATTATAGACATGGCCTTAGTACACACCTTTTACATTTTTAAAATTTTTCTTAAATTTATTTATTTATTATATATAAGTACACTGTAGCTGTCTTCACACACACCAGAATAGGGCATCAGATCTCGTTATAGATGGTAGTGAACCACCCTGTGGTTGCTGGGATTTGAACTCAGGACCTCTGGAAGAGCAGACAGTGCTCTTAACCACTGAGCCATCTCTCCAGTCCCCCACACCTTTTTCTTTTAAAAAAAAGGTTTATTTATTCTATATAACCACACTGTAGCTGTCTTCAAACACACCAGAAAAGGCATCGAACCCATTACAGATGGCTGTGAGCCACCATATGGTTGCTGGAATTTGAACTCAGAACCTCAGGAAGAGCAGTCAGTGCTCTTAACCACTGAGCCAACTCTCTAGCCCTGGTACACACCTTTAATCTCAAACAAAAGAGGTAAAATTACTTCATAGAAAGAAGTATCCATGTTTGAAAGTGATGTCCAGTTGAGTGGCAGACAAAGTGAGAAATCAGAACTCTGTGAGTTCAAGGTCCGTCTGGTCTACAGAGCAAGTTTCAGGACAGAGAAACCCTGTGTTTAAAAACAACAAAACAGGGGCTGGGGATTTAGCTCAGTGGTAGAGCGCTTACCTAGGAAGCGCAAGGCCCTGGGTTCGGTCCCCAGCTCTGGAAAAAAAAAAAGAACCAAAACAAAACAAAACAAAAACAAACAAACAATGCCCCCAAACCAAAACCAAAATAAATAAAAAACATTTTTCTTTCTTTTGCTTTCTTCTTTCCCTTCATTTCCCCCCTAGTCCCATCCTTCCCTTACATTTTATCCTCTTCTGAATTGGTAAAGTACTCTACCAGAAGGCTTTCCCTAGGATGAGCTGAGAGAGGCTATAGGCTGTCCCACCAAGATCAGAGCCTGTGACCCCAAAGCACCGCCCTTCCGGAAACCAACATTTGAGTGAATTTGGTAAGCAATGAGCTGGAATCCTTACAAGCAAGTCTCTTTCCTGTTGACCGTGCCCACCATGGAATATTAATTTAGTATCTTGGTTGTGACGTACCAGGCATACAAGGTGCAAGACACCATAAGTGCTTCTTCGCTGAGCTGAACTCCAAGACTAACATGGGAATATAGGGCGGCCTCGCTGTGCTGAGCCACCAGGGTGCTACAGTTAATAAGAGTAAGCCATCAAGGGGTTGGGGATTTAGCTCAGTGGTAGAGCGCTTGCCTAGGAAGCGCAAGGCCCTGGGTTCGGTCCCCAGCTCCGAAAAAAAAAAAAAAAGAACCAAAAAACAAAACAAAATAAAACAAAACAAAAAAAAAAGAGTAAGCCATCATTAAAGTCTGTGAACATCACAGTACTTCCTAGAGGGGGATGAACCTGATACGTGGGCCACCGATTTAATTAGCATAAAGAAACATAAATATTTGTGAGAAATGACATTGAAAAACTGGTTTCACAACTCCCGTATAGTACTCGCTCGGGAAGTCATCGTTTGATGAGACCTACAATCTATCTGCAAGACGTTTTGCACAGTAAGATGGGACAGAGACTTGAACAAGGCTATATCCCTCCAGGAGGGTCACATAGTGGAAACTGGTCTCATACAGATAAGTGCCTAACGAAGGGGGGAAGCTCACAAACCCAGACAGGAACCGGGACTTCCTATCTGGAGAACACAGTGCGCTCTTTTCACAGCAAGCGCTAGCAGACTGCTGTAACAGTGGGTGCAGTGAATGACGCTGCAGTTCCAGCTCTGTCCGCATCCTACGCCGCTCACCGTCCTCCCTTCTCTCTCAACCACAAGACCCTTTTGTTCCTGAAGAGGATCAAGGCTGCTGGCATTAGGGGGCCTCGGGGTTATGTGGCCCAGTCTTCCTATTTTTTGACGCAGCCTAAAGCAGCTGAAGAGCTTGCTTATCGTGTCAGGGTACAGCTCAGCGGTGGAGCGCTGGCCCAGCACGTGTGGGGTGGAAAAGCGGCCCTGAGTCGTTTTCCTTTTGCTTCTTTATTGCGAGTGGTCCCCATAGTCAAGTTTTATGTTCTGCTGTATGTTTCTAGACACATCTCTTGTTCTTCTTCACGACCGATCCAGAGTGTGACCTTGGGAGCAGAAAGTCAGCCCTGTTCTCTTCAGTGGACTCGGCTGCCAAGCCCAGCTCTGCAAGGTTATGCTCACAGTGAAGCTTTGTTCCTTCTCTGGGAGACCGCCAGCCCTGTTAAACACAGCAATCACGAGAAAATGTAAACTACTTTATCTTAGTGTGTTTTACCCTTTTCCTCCAAGCTTTCACAGACAAACGGATGGACAGACAGACAGACAGACAGAGAGACACACACACACACACACACACACACACACACACATATTGAGATAGGATCTCACTCAGGATGGCCTGAGACTCACTGTGTAGCCCAAACTGGCTTGGAATTTCTTGTGATCCTCCTGCTTCAGCCTTACAGGGAGATACGTAACCTAGCAGTTAAAAGTTCAGTGTGTGTGTGTGTGTGTGTGTGTGTGTGTGTGTGTGTGTGTGTTTCTGTGTGTATATGGTGTATGTGCATATGTGTGTGCATAATGTGTGTTTCTGTGTGTATATGGTATATGTGTGTTGTATGTATGTATATATGTAGGGTGTGTTTCTGTGTGTATATGGTATATGTGTGTTGTATGTATATATGTAGGGTGTGTTTCTGTGTGTATATGGTGTATGTGTGTGTGTGTTGTATGTATGTATATATGTAGGGTGTATTTCTGTGTGTATATGGTGTATGTGCATGTGTGTGTGTTGTATGCAAGTATTTATGTAGGGTGCGTTTCTGTGTGTATATGGTGTATGTGCATGTGTGTGTGTTGTATGTATGTATATATGTAGGGTGTATTTCTGTGTGTATATGGTATATGTGTGTGTGTTGTATGTATGTATATATGTAGGGTGTGTTTCTGTGTGTATATGGTGTATGTGACAGCTGTCAGAGGTTGTTTCTCTACTTCTACTTCTACCTTGAAAAATTTGGGGATTGAACCTAGGCAGCTCTACTGAGATGTCGTGCTGGCCCTAAAACAACTCCTCCTCCTCCTCTTCCTCCCCCTCTTCCTCTTCCTCTTCCTCCTCCTCTTCTTCTTCTTCCTCCTCTTCCTCCTCCTCCCTTTACATATATGAATACATCGTCACTCTCTTTAGACACACTCAAGAAGAGGGCATCAGATCCTATTACAGATGGTTGTGAGCCACCATGTAGTTGCTGGGAATTGAACTCAGGACCTCTGGGAGAGCAGTCGCTGAGCCATCTCTCCAGCTCCTTCCTCTTCTTTTTGAGACAGGTTCTTTCTATGTCACCCTGGCTTTCCTGGAACTGACAGAAATCTGTTTGCTTCTGCCTCCTGAGTGCTGGGATTAAAGATGTGTGCATCTCACTTGGCAAAGCATCCACTTTAAGTGAAACCGAGGAGTCCAAAAACCTTGGGAATAAAATTTTCAGTTCCCTCGGGAAGTATGCTGGGCTCCTCAGAGGGAGCTGCTGACCATGTGCCTTTAGTCAGTGATGGCCCTGACTGAGGGAGGGTAAGTCTGCAGCTGAGTCAGCTCCTGGGACAGTGAGCTGAGGAGATAACAAGGCCAGATCTGAGCTTGTTCCAAAAATTCTCCAAGGCCTCACCGAATATAATAAAACTGACATAGCAACCAATCAAAAGTGTACTAATGTCACTACACTTCCTCTACCAATCGTGTTAGAGGTTACCTTACCTAACCCTTGTGGAAAATTCCCCCAGCCCTGCATAAAAGGGGCCAGCTAGCCCCTCAAGTCATTGCCATTTTGATGAATGGTTGACCCCTGCGTGCTGGTGGTTTCTGCAGAATAAACACTCTTGGTCTTTGTATACTATTTGAGTCTGGGGTCTTCCTTCAGTGATTCTTGAAACCCAACAAATATGTTTGCATTTGGTATATAATATAATTCTCAATGGAAATGTATGTGTAGTTTTCATAACTTTGATTTCTATTATGTGTATATGGGTGTTTTCCCTGTATGTATGTATGTATGTCCTGCGGTGTGCAGGATGTTGGGGGACACCCATGTTAGTTAGAACACGGTTCTGTGTTCTGCTTGTGGCATCATTTCATGCAATACAGACCTCATGTAAAATAAATAGAAAAAAAAAAAACAAACTAAGCAAAACCTGTTACAATGGATAGGTAAAGTCCTGTCTTCCCCTTCCTAAAGTGTGTCCAAAGTTAGCAGGGACTTACAGAAAGCCACCACAGTGCCTGTTTGTTCCTGGGCTACAGTCATGTCCACATAGAATAGCCCCTGATGTGACTGGTTGGCAGTGGCACATGACTTTAATCCCAGTACTCTAGAGGCAGAGGCAGGCAGATCTCTGTGCGTTTGAGATCAGCCTGTTCCACAGAGCAAGTTCCAGGACAGCCAGGGCTGCATTTTCTGAAGATTTATGTTCAGAAACAAGCCCAAGACATTAATTGTTGCTATGAAACTCCTGTTCATGGAGATGGGCTTGGGTTACAGCAAGTCATCTTACTATCTGGTCCCCTTACACTGCTCTGTGACAGAGTAACTTCCCACACAAGGGCTACACTCTGAGAGCGAGCAGAGGGAACTCAGTGTGCTTTACGATGTACGGCACTGTCCCTGACCGTCTTCCTACACTTGCTGTTCAGAGCGCATGACTAGGACAGCTTTAAATCATGCACCCTAAATAGACTCTACCAAGGCTTATGGGTTTCTCTAAATATTTATTTTTTTATGTGTGTGAATGTTTGCATGCATGTATGTGTACTGTGTGTGCCTGGTAGCCACCAGGCTCACCAAGAAGCCGTCCAAATTGTTAGGACAAAAGAAGCTCCCTTTTATGCCAAGCATCCATCTTGGTACCCACCATTTGTCTCTGACTTCAGTCCTTGGGGGATAAATTCCCAGTAACCCTGACTCAGTGATCCCTGCTCAGAAGTGTACAGCGGTGACCATCTACTTGTTTCTGCTTCCGTAACTTGCTCACGCAGATACCCGAAGACTGTCTTGAGCTGCCATCATTGGCGGAACAGATCAGCTTTTACTTGCTTGCGTAGATATTGAAGGTCTTCATCTGGTTTTCCCCTTTAAAGGTCCTTCCCATACCCTTCCTTCACGGCAATCTCAGATTTGGCTCAGGGATTGCATCCTGCCAGCAGCTAATCAATAAATCTTTTAATTATAATTGGGTTGGGTCTATGGTCTTTCCCCGGGGGTCACAAACTCCATAACACACCCCCGGAACTGGAGTTATAGGTGGTTGTGAACCATCATGGCTCTGGGAATCAACCCAGAGCTCTTTAAGAGAACAGCAAGTGGGGGTTGGGGATTTAGCTCAGCGGTAGAACGCTTGCCTAGCAAGCGCAAGGCCCTGGGTTTGATCCCCAACTCCGAAAAAAAGAAAAGAAAAGAAAAGAAAAAAAAGAGAGAGAGAGAGAACAGCAAGTGTATTTAACTACCGGGCCATCTCCTCAGCCCCAAGGCTTGTAGCTGACAGCAAAAGGATGAGGATTTTCACCGAGGCCTACATAGAAGGGTTCCTGACAGAACTCTGAACTTCTGGTGGACGGACTAGCCTATGGGGAATTGAGCAAGCCCTGAGTAGACATGGGTGGTGGACACAAGCATGGCCATGCTGGGGACCCCAATGTCTCACACCCCTGGAAATGGCAAAGCACTCCTCAGGTGGGGCTCAGAGGGATGGAAAAGCCTTCCTCTGGTCCAAGCATGAGTGTTCGTGAATGATTACCAGAGAAACTGCAAAGCTCTGCGTCTTCTTCCAGGATGTTTATGACCCCAGACTCCTTCCCTGTAGAAAGTTCCTGTGGAGTTTAAGCTGGTCTCCTTCTCCAGGTGATTACAATAAACCCATCTCCTGGGTTCACATGTATAAACACCGCGTGGGTTTGGTGGCTGTCGGTGGTGTATCTCCATCAGAGCCTACAGTTCCTCACCTGATCCCACTCTTCTGTTCTAGTGTCCGTGTGTCTGTCCTTTACTCCCTACTGCCCCAGTTAGGCAGTGGCAGTGAAGTGAACATTGTTGGGAGATAAATGCCTTTGCAGGAGAGAAATGTAACTTAGTGTATACACATCTGAGGCACACTCCAATCTGACAACACTGCAATTTAATTACGGCTTCAGTTAAGAAACAACATGGCGATGGGGGTGTAGATGATAAAAACAAAGTGTTAGGAGTTCAAAGGGAATCATTTTATTTTGGAAAAATTTTAAAAGATTTACTCATTCGTGTGTGTGTGTGTGTGTATGTGTGTGTGTGTATGGGTATGTGTGTGTATGTGTGGGTGTATGTGTGTGTATGTGTGTATATGTGTATGTGTGTATGTGTGTGTGTGCATGTGTGTATATGTGTGTATGTATGTATCTGTGTATGTGTGTATATGTGTGTATGTGTATATGTGTGTGTATATGTGTGTGCATGTGTGTGCATGTGTATGTGTAAATGTGCGTGTGTATGTATGTGTGTGTATATGTGTGTGCATGTGCATATGTGTGTGCATGTGTGTATATGTGTGTATGTGTGTATATGTGTGTGTATGTGTGTATATGTGTGTGTATGTATGTGTGCATGTGTGTGCATGTGTGTATGTGTGTGTGCATGTGTGTGCATGTGTGTGTATATGTGTGTGCATGTGTATGTGTAAATGTGCGTGTGTATGTATGTGTGTGTATATGTGTGTGAGTGTGAGTGGTGGAGCGAGAGCTTCACAGCACTCATGTGGAGATCAGAGGATAGCTTTGTAACGCCTCTAATTCTGCATTGTGGGCCCCAGGAAAAACACTCAGGTCCTTGAAGTTCACAGTAAAGGCCTTCACCGGCTGAGCCTCCTTTCGGGCCCCAGAAGTGGTTCGTTTAGAACTCTGAATTGGCCCTTCCACCCTACAAGTAAAGCAGCTCCAGTTTAATTCTTCCCACTCTGAAGAACATCCTTCCATATGGGGCTTGGGAAAGAAAGGGTAACTTTGCTGAGCCCACTGACGCCAAGCGTCAAATGAGCAGAGCATGGCTCCGTGTCTCTTCTCCAGTCACTCGAGCCCCTCTCAGCACTTCCTTGGGTAAGCATCTCCTGATGCTGTTCTGGAAGCTAAGACTTGTATCTACCATTGTTCAAGTCAGGAGCTACTAGCATTTGAGAAGAATGTTATCTGCCTGGGTGGCTTTGCTGTGAGTTTTAAAGACCCATAGTAGATAACGGTTACCAGCACAGAGTGTTTTCTAGCTGAGAGTTTTGGCTGGCTGGGCACGGTGCTGTACACTCGTAATCCCAGCACTTAGACGGAAGCAGGAAGATCCGAAGGTCAGAACTTGTTTTGGATTCATGGTTAGTTCAAGGATGGCTTGGGGTGCAGGAGACCATGTTTCAAGCCTCCAACCCCATGGGGCATCTGGGCTAATCCCCCAAAGCTCTTTTTTTGCAAATATGGAAATAGGAGTTCTAATCTTAGGTAACTGTCAGGAGACACATGATGAGAAAATCTAATTTTAAGAATTACTGTGGGCTTAGATTTTTTTCTTCAAAACCTACTTTTAATAAGGGTACTTAAATGACTTAGCCTCCCAAAGAAACCAGAAATTTCCACTTCAAGTTATCATATCCACCAGGTGGTGGTGGAGGCCCACACATTTAATCTCAGTACTTGGGAGGCAGAGGCAGGCAGATCTCCTTTGAGGTCAGCCTGGTCTACAAAGTAAGTTCTAGGACAGCCAAGGTTACACAAAGAAACGCTGCTTCAAAAAACTGAAAAATGAGAGAGGGGGAGGGGGAAGGGGAGAGAAAGGGAGGGAGGGAAAAGAAGAGGAGGGAGAGGAATGGGGAGGAGGAGGGGAGGGAGAGGAGAGAGAGGAGGGAGAGGAGAGAGAGGAGGGAGAGGAAGAAGGAGAAGGAGAGGGAGAGAGAAAGAAAGAGAGAGAGAGAGAGAGGGAGGGAGGGAGAGAGAGAGAAAGAAAGAAAGAAGGAAAGAAAGAAAGAAAGAAAGAAAGAAAGAAAGAAAGAAAGAAAGAAAGAAAGAATTTTACCTAGTCCAGCCTGAGATCACACCTGAACACTGTTCTAAATTGTTCAGGTGCTCCAGCTTCAAGGACACTGACGTAGTTTCAAGGTGTCAGTTGCTGAAGTCCATCTCACTGTCCAGAATTGAGAGTTCTAACTCTCTGGCTTGCTCTTGGCAGGTTTCCATCTTGAGAGTATAGCAAACCTCCTGGAGATGGGGGTAGAAAGGAAGAAAGGGCCTTGGCGCGAATGCCAGCTCCAGAGACTTAGGGCAGGAGCCGCTGACTTAGCAAAGGATCATGCTACAATGGGCTTTGTGTCTTGCTCTCCTTTGTGGCTATCCAAACTCTCTCCGGGAAGGGAGAGCCAGCACTGGGTGCGTTTGAATACCTGCCCTTTTTATTTTATGTGAGTTTTAATTATGGGGAAGCTGTAGGAAGGGCTGAGTGTGAGCGGCTCTGGCTCAGCGGGCGGTGACCGGCTGCAGCCCCGTAAATTTCTCCTTGTAAGAGAGCATTCTGGCCTGAGCTGTCTGCCTCTCTGAAGCCGGAGGGAGCCCCAGGGACTACCGGCTGGGTTTTCTTCAGTAAGTCAGGCTTCATGGAGGAATGCTCTATTCTGTTGGAAATCGGAAAGCTAAAAATCTGACCAAGGCAGAGGGATACAGCGTTAGCCCAGCCAACCTCATCACACAGACATTCACAGACACACAGACACATGTAAACACACACACACACTTCAAAGACTGGGTCTCTGGCCTGAAGAATTTCTGTTCTCGGTGTGGAGGATAAATCCAATACGCGTTATTCTAATAATTCAAAACACTTAGTAAGTCCCAGTAAGAGTCAGGTTACTTCTCTAGGGCAGAAATAAGATAAACTTGGAAGGGGATCCTAAAGCATCAGCCTCCCAACCGTCAGTGGGGGCTGCGCTAAGACAGATACCAACACTCAGTGAACCCTTTACAATGTCACCCTCACAGAAATAAATCAAACAGTTAATAAATAAACGAATTGAGTCTTTAAGCAGGATTCGAGGGGCTGGAGAGGTTGTAAGTGTAATTCTGTACCCCCTTTGCTCCCACATAACTGCAGGGCGATTCTGTGCTCTGCTCTGCTCTGCTCCAGCCTGTTCTGGCTTCCGAAAAAGTGACACAGAGACCTGGTATTTTTATTAACGAGCCGAAAGTCCATGCCGGGCAGGTTCTGAGCTATTCTAACCTCTATGGTTGCCTCCTTCCCATGGTGTGATCCTTACCTGCATCTGAGTCTTGCCCCAGCTCGCTCTGGTCTGTGTGTGCCCTTCTGGTGACTCCTCCTGCTCTAACCATGTAATTTCTCCACCTTCTCCTCCTCGTGGCCCTTCTCTACTTTATGAACCAATCAAGGGTGATGGGAAACAATCTTTTTATAACATTGAGACTGGAGATGCTTGACCATACCATCTTCCTGAGCGTTACCAGTTGTCTGGGCATAGAAATCAGCATCTGACTACACAAAGCACAAACCATCCCCCAACGAGAGACGACTCAGCCGTTAAGAGCAACTCGTTGCTCTTGCAGAGGACCTGGGTTTAATTCCCAGCACCCACAAGGCAGTTCACAGCCACCCAGAACTTCAGTTCCAGGATGCACAGACATATATACACATAAGCAAAATACACATACAAATATGATAAATATAAAAATATTCCTCTGAGTTTTGCAGGTTCGTTACCCCATAACTGAGACGACTATCCATTCATCAATTCAGAAACACACGGGAAACGCAAAACTGTACAAAAGATACACAGAACTGACTCAAGGTGCTAAGATGAGGCTGAGAAAACGCACACCCACGAACTAACAAATATAAAGTCAAATTCGAGCACGTGGCTTAAAGCTGTGGCTCAGGGAATGAGGGACAGATTGGAGTCTGTCCCAGCACAAGGCTCCTGGAGCAAGGGCAGTAATGAGCGGGAAGGAAAGTGGGCAGATGACAGACGCATCAGGAGAACAAAGCAGGTGCGGATTGACTGCTGGTTAGGGAAGGGCTGGGTGTCAGGGAAAAGGGAAGGGTGTCAACTTTGATAAGGTATTTAAGGTTCTGATACCAGTGAACTTCACCAATATTTAAAGCTATTACAGTCTAAGGTACAACAGTCTTTTCTTCCTCCTCCTCCTCCTCCTCCTCCTCCTCCCCTTCTTCTCCTTCTTCTCCTCTTCCTCCTCCTCCTCCTCCTCCTCCTCCTCCTCCTCCTCTTCTTCTTCTTCTTCTTCTTCTTCTTCTTCTTCTTCTTCTTCTCCTCCTCCTCCTCCTCCTCCTCCTCTTCCTCCTCCTCCTTCTTCTCTTCCTCTTCCTCCTTCTCCTCCTCTTCTTCCTCTTGCCCCTCTTCTTCCCCCTCCTCTCCTTTTTTTTTCTTCTATTTTATTTTATATATTTTTGAAACAGGGTCTCACTATGTAACCCTGATTGTCCCGGAACTCACTGTGTAGACCAACCTGGCCTCAAGCTAGTTTCGCTTGCTCTGCCTCTTGAGTGCTGGGATTAAAGGTGTGCACCACCACACTAGACTTCTCTTCTTCTTCTTGGTGCTACACAGAAATGGAACCCAGGCCCTTAGTGTATGTGTTCCACCCCTGAGCTTCCCCAGAGCCCCTACAGTTCTGTTCTTGGAACTTTAACTTCCCAGCTGAGTGTGGTGCACACACCTTCGATGTCAACACTTGGGAGGCAGAGGGGTGTGTATCTTCAAGCCAGGCTGATCTACAGGCAAGTTTCAGGACATCCAGGGCTGTACAGAGAGACTCTGTCTCAAGAAACAAAATAAACAAATGCACACACAAACAAAAAAGAACTTTAACTTCCTGTTTTGAAAAATGATGATAATAATAATACAGCAATTCCGTAAGACCAAACTATCATATCTGTCTGTCTGTCTGTCAGTCTGCCTGCCTGCCTGTCTGCCCGCCTGCCTGCCTGTCCATCCATCCATCCATCCATCCATCCATCCATCCATCCATCCATCTATCCATCCATCTATCCATTCACCCATCTACCTGTCTATCTGTCTGTCTGTCCATCCATCCATCTATCCATTCACCCATCTGCCTGTCTATCTGTCTGTCCATCCACCCATCCATCCACCCACCTATTATCTATCTATCTATCTATCTATCTATCTATCTATCTATCTATCTGAGACAGGGTTTCACTGTGTAACCCTAGTTAGCCTGAAGCTCCATAAGTAGACTGGGATAACCTTGAAGCCGCAGAGATCCACCTGCCGCTGCCTCCTGAGGGCTGGTTTTAAAGGTGCTTGCCATAACACTCCACCCAAGGCCAAACCATTGGTGGTATTGGCTAGGCCTGAGTAATGACACACATAATGTCAGTACTTAGCGACTGATTGATAGTTCCAAGCCAGGTGAGCAGGAGAATGATTGATAGTTCTAAGCCAGTTTGGGTTACATAGTGAGTTCTGTCCAATCTAGGCTGGAGAGACCCTGTATCAATCATTAAGAAAACAACAGACACACAGATAACCAAGTAAACAAACAGGCAATGTTTCGAGCATCATGGTCCACACTTTAATCTTTTCATTTTTGGATGCTTGAGCCAGAGTTTTACTGCGATGCCCTGGCTGTCCTGAAACTTGTTCTGTAGACCAGAGATCTGCCTGCCTCTGCCTCCTGAGTGCTAGGATTAAAGAGGTGTGCTACCAAAACCAGCTATGGTTCACACTTGTTACCCTACCCCTTGGGAGGTAGGTCAACCTCTGATACGTAGATAGCCTGAGGCTAGCCTGGGGTATACTAGACTGCTTCAAAAACAGAAACAAAATAAAAAACAGACACCACGAAAACAGGTGTAGTGTTGCACGCCTGTAATCCCAGCATTCAGGAGCAAAGGCAAGCCTTGCATTCTAGGAGTTCAAGGCCATCTTATTCTGTACAGTGAGATTCAGGTCAGCCCAGGGGGATATGGTGAAACCTTGTTTCAAAAAAACCAAATCAAACAAACAGACAAAAATCAAAAGAATTCCCAGAACCCATTAAAAAACTAGACATGAAGGATCTCTGAATTCCAGAAGGCCAGCCCCCACCACACACCACACATACACACACACACACACACACACACACACACACACACACACACACACACACACAGAGAGAGAGAGAGAGAGAGAGAGAGAGAGAGAGAGAGAGAGAGAGAGAGAGAGAGGAGGGAGAGAGAGAGAGAGAGAGAGAGAGAGAGCGCAGTGATATCATAAATCTTTAGTCTCAGCACTCCTGAGGCAGAGGGATGTGGATTTCTGTGAGTTCAAGGCCAGCCTGGTCTTCATAGAATGTTCCAGGCCAGCCAGGACTACATAAAGACTATTATTCAAAGACAAAAACAAACAAAATGAAATGCTGTGCGTAGTGGTGTGCTCTTGGAATCTCAGTGCTGGCGTGGCATACACTGAGGGATTCCTGATGCTCACTAGAAAACCAGCCTCCTGTAATCGGGGAGCCCCACTAGTCCTAGGGAGAGATTCTGACCCCCAAAGACAAAGTAGGTGGAGCTAGCTAGATGGCCCAGCAGGGAGAGGCATCTGCTGCCCAGCCTGACAATGGGAACTTGATTTCACACACACACACACACACACACACACACACACACACACACACACACACACACACACACACACACACGGCTCGGGATGTGGTTCAGTGGGTAGGATGCTTGCCCGATATGTATGAAACCCTAGGTTCAATCCCCCAGCTTGGCATAAACTGGGAGTGCTGGCATACAGTGACAATCCCGGAACTCCTGGAAACAGGAGGATCAGAAATTCAAGGTCAGCCTCAACTACACAGCTACAGGAGACCCTGCTTCATAAATCGATCTATCAACCGATCAATACATGGTGAAATAAAACACTTTATATTAAAAAATACTCATCTTTTAATTAACTTCTGCTTAATCTGTTTCAGAGGTATATCGACTCTTTTTGTGTTTCAAAAACATAGACTCAGGGGCTGGAGAGGGTAGTGGCTAAGAGTGTGTGCCATTGTAGGGGTCCAAGCTACTTCCCAGTGCCCCCCTGTCAGGCTCCTCACAGCGCTGCAACTCCAGTTCCAGGGGGATCTGGCGCCCTCTTCTGGTATCGCCAGGCACCTGCATGTATATACCCTACACGCATACACATATAATTAAAATTTAAAACATGAAGAACGTAGACTCACTCGGGCTACCTCGGATAATGAATACTGTATACTGTTGTGTGAAGTAAGATAATCAGAGGAATCTATCAGCAGCTAGACGTGGCTGGGAATGAATGGAAACGGGAAAGTTCCACGCACGTTTACAAACTGGGTTTCTGGGTTTCTCTAGACAGCCACAGGAATGCAGTACTCACCACCACGAGGGTGTGTGCCACCATCCCTCTCTGTGACTGCGAGCCAACCGCCTCATTTAGTCACCGTGACTGCTTGCTTAGTCATAACCTCTCTGTAGCCAACGTTCAACCCCTCTTCCAACTGATTCTTACACGCCCCAGTCCGACTTCTTGTCAGAGAGGAAAATGAACCTGACTAGGCTTGACTCAGCTTTCAAACCAAGTATCAAAGTGTCCCGGAGAATTTAAACCACCAACTCGGGCTTTTGCAGGGTTTTTTATTTAGTGTTCTTGGGTAGAGCCTGAACATTTGCATTTTTGACATAATCCCAGCTAATGTTGAGTACAGTCCCTTGGGAACCACCCTTGAAAACCACGGGCCTGGTTAATCATCCTTTTATCTGTTTGGACAGACAACTAGGGCAAGCCACCTCATGTTACCAGTGCCATCCATCTGAGCTGAGCTCAGGTTCATATTTGGAGATTTTCAATTCCCTCTCCCTCATTTATCTTTTTTTTTTTTTTTTTTCTTTTCGGAGCTGGGGACCGAACCCAGGGCCTTGCGCTTCCTAGGCAAGCGCTCTACCACTGAGCTAAATCCCCAACTCCCTCCCTCATTTATCTTATCTATACTATATACTTATTACTAAAACTCAGACAAGATTGCCTTTATTACAAATTCTTACAAATGAGAAAATCCAAAAGATCTACTCCAATTATGAACACCTAACCAAACTACCCCAGAGTCTTCCAAGTTGAATCTCAGATTTGAGGCTTCTAAAGCTCACCGGATACTTGACTCTCACTCTTACTACTTTGGGTCAAATTAAACAGTGACGTAATGAAGTCATCCACGTGCATTCAAACTTCACACATTCTCTATAGACAAGTTGGGAAGAGATGCGCAGTTATCAGAAGAATGAAAGAATTGTAATATCATAGAACTCATGCATAGATCATTCAAAATGACTGCCGGACTGTTTAATCTCAAGTAATAGCATTTATAGTCACTGCATGACATCGACGGCAGTAAGGACAATGTACAATTTAGGTCTAAACGGACTGTCTACTTTTTTTCCTATCCTAGCATTCTCAGAAGGACGCCACCCACGCTGCAGGCAGCAAGCTCAGAGGCAGCCGAATGGCCAGCCGTGTTCACTTCCATGAAGACTTCGCAGTTTTTCTTCAGGAGGCATAAATCTGTTCATCTTTGCCATAGCATCGTTCTGCACCCATGCTAACGCCTGCCCCCTTGCTTCGGGAAAGGTGGTTTCCTCAAGATTTTTCCACTTTTGCTCTTAACCGTCTGCTCTCACCCCGGCCGCCATGTTCTGGGCGAGTGGAAGGGAGCTTCTCATGACTAGGGTTAAGGGTCAGCTTTCTCCGGTCCTTTGCTGACACTTCTGGCTTCCGAATCGTGGGATGACTCTTGTTCAGTTCGTCTGAAGGAGATTTCCGGTTCACTGTGAGGTCAAACGTCTCTGATGGCTCCGCGGCGGTGGGCGGAAGCCTCAACAGCCAGCGCCAAACAAAACTGCTCAGTCTTGGTAAAGAACAAAGTCCAGACTCCGGCGAGCAGAAACTAATGAGTCATTCCTTCTTTTCTTGGCTTCCACATCTAGGCAAGGCACCCAAGCCTTACTCTTTGAGCAGGTTCGTCCCTGTCCTCTGCCATTGCCTTACCCATGGTCCCCTGGGCCTCCCCATCCCTGACCACCTTCAGAACAGCATCCTGTTCCCACTCACTCCACACACGCCATTGCTAAAGCACCTCTTCCAGTGGTAGGACCTCAAGCTTTATGGATTGGCAAATTAAAAAAGAAAATCTCTACACGTTTTACTTGCACTACTTTTACTTTTTTAAAAAAATGTTCACCTTTGTTTTTCTATTTATGTTCGTGTTCCTGAGTGAGTTTATGTGTACCTCATGCATGCAAATCTCCTCGGAGGCCAGAGGGTATTATATCCACTGTACTGGTGCGGGTGGTTGAGAGCCATAACCTGGTGCTCTTAACCGCTGAGCCCCATCTCACTTCTTTAAAAGAGGGGTGGTGTGTGTGTGTGTGTGTGTGTGTGTGTGTGTGTGTGTGTGTAGGGGCACAAATGCCACAGCACATATATAGAGTACAGTAGGCAATTCTGTGGAATCAGTTCTTCCACTTCTAGGATTGAATGGCTTTTCTTTCGTGGTTAAGTGCCTTCACCTGCTGCTTCTGCTCCCTTAGTTTACCATTTTGCTTCTCTTCCCTCCCTCCCTCTCTCTCTCCCTCCCTTCCTTCCTCCCTTTCCTCATCTATCTATCTATCTATCTATCTATCTATCTATCTATCTATCTATCTATCTATCTATCTATGTATCTATCTATGTATCTATCTATCTATCTATCTATCTATCTATCTATGTATCTATATCATGTATCTATCTATCTATGTATCTATCTATGTATCTATGTATCTATCTATCTATCAATCTATCTATCCATCCATCCATCTACCTATCTAGTCAGGGTTTCTCTGCGTATCCCTGGCTGTCCTGTAACTCGATCTGTAGACCAGGTTGGCCTCAAACTCAGAGATCCACTGCCTCTGCCTCTGGAGAGCTGGTATTAAAGGCCTGCACCGTCAGGCCAACTGAACTTTTAGGAAAGAGAAACAGCTACACAAAGTTGTCTTCTGACTCCCACGTGTGAATTGTTTCAGCTTGGCACCAAAACACATGTCTTGCATGTGCACATACACACTGATAATAAATGAAATTAAGAACTTTAATACATGTATTTTATTTTAAAGGCAGGCTCTGGATACGTTTCCTAGGCTGTCCTTTTTGTAATCCCTCTGCCTTAGTCTCCTGAGTCTGGGGTTAGAGGCATACACTACCACACCCTCTAACACTAATAATCTGGATTTTTCTTTTCTCATCTGCTCCTCTGTATCCAATTAGAAGCCAGGTGCCACAGATTCTACTCCACATCAAAAGGCTGCTGACACCTGGTGTGTACTTCTGCAGCTACAAATGTCACATGACATTCCAAGCTGCAATTACTTGTTTATTTGTAGGTGCTGGGGCTCGAACCTGGGTCTTCACAAATGCCAGCCATACCCTCCTCATTTTACTTTTATGTTGAGACAGAGTCTAACTAAATCACTGGGCCAACCTTGAATTTTAGACTCTCCTGCCTCAGTGTCCAGAGTACTTGATGTGACAGCCCTTTACCTTCCAGGCCAAGTTACCAAGCATCATATTTTTTTATAAAAACAGTATTTCAGTATTTCCCAAACTTTTCCACAGAGGTGTCTTTAACAGCAGAGAAAACTTTAAAAAGGTGGGCAGGAGGGGTTGGGGATTTAGCTCAGTGTTAGAGCGCTTGCCTAGGAAGCGCAAGGCCCTGGGTTCGGTCCCCAGCTCCGAAAAAAAAAAAAAAAAAGAACCAAAAAAAAAAAAAAAAGTTGGGCAGGAGAATACACTCATGGAATGTAGCTCCTTGACAGTTGGTTCCAACTGTCAGCTGAACGAAATCTAGAATCACCTGGAAAGAGGGTCTTTTTTATTTTTCTTTAAGATTTTATTTTTGGGGTTGGGGATTTAGCTCAGTGGTAGAGCGCTTGCCTAGCAAGCGCAAGGCCCTGGGTTCAGTCCCCAGCTCCGAAAAAAGAACCCAAAAAAAAAAAAAAAAGATTTTATTTTTTTCCATGTATGTGAGTACACGGTCGCTGTCTTCAGACACACACCAGAAGAGGGCATCAGATTTCATTACAGATGGTCGTGAGCCGCCGCGTGGTTGCTGGGATTTGAACTCAGGACCTTTGGAAAAGAGGTCAGTGCTCCTAACCACTGAGCCACCTCTCCAGCCTCAGCGTTACTCGTTATTCTCTGCTATGATGGACTACAACCTGAAATTGGGAGCTAAAAATAAACCCTTTCTCCCCTGTTCCTTCTTTTTGTTAAAAATCGCAGTAACAGAAAACAATTCTTTGTTGTTACTGCTGTTGCTGGTTTTTATGTGTGTGAATGTTTTGCTTACATGTATGTTGTGCATCGTGTGGGTACCTGATACCCAAGATGTCAGAAAATGGTGTTGACTTCCCTGGAACTGGAGTTAAGGCTGCCTGTGAGTCATGTCTGGGTGCTAAGAACCAAACCCAGATCTTCTAATGAGAACAAGTAGGTTTTTTTCTTTTTCTTTTTTTGTTTGTTTGTTTTTGTTTTTTTTTAATGATCAGCATCTTTTTTCATTTATTGGATTTTTTTAAATTTACATTTTAAATGTTAACCCTTTCTCCGGTTTCCCCTCCAGGAACCCTCTATCCCATCCCTACCCCCTTCTATAAGGGTGCTCCCCCACTCAACCACCCACTCCTTCCTTACCTCCCCACCTTGGGAACAAGTGTTCTGAAGCTCATATCTCCAGTGCTCCCACCCCTGTTTTTGTTTTGCTTTTGTTTAATGAGGCAAGTCTCAGATATCTCGGGTTGGCCTCAAACTCTTTCTGTAGTTAAGAACAGCTTTGAGCTTCTCATTTTCTTGCCTCACCACTTTGAGTGGTAGGATTACAGCCATGTGCCACAGCGGCCAGTTTATGAACTGTTGGAAATCAAACTCGATTTTGTGCATGCCAGCCACTCTACCAAATAGTCTACCTGCCCAGGCCCTGTAAGCACCCGATGTCTTTGTCTTGGTATATCAGAGAGTCTCTTGTAAGGGAGGGTCTCTATGTAGCCAAAGGCGACCTTGAATATTTCGGCCACCTCTTCCTCTTATGGAGTCCTGAGAAAACAGGCATGCACCTCCACATTTATGTGGTGCTATGATGGAGTCAGGGCTTCCAGCTTGTTAGGCACTCTGCTAACTGGGCCACATCCCTTTGGGGAATCAAAGAAATTTCATCATAGACTTTGGTACCGTATGCAAATCTTATGATCTTCTCCGCCTTTGCCTTTTCCTCCCCCCCCCTTCCTCTTCTTCTTCACAGTGTCTCACTACGAAGCCTTGGCTGGTCTAAAGTTCACTCTGGAAACCAGTTCCAAATGCTGGGACATCACAATTGCTTGTGCCATCACTCTCAGCTATTTTTGTTTTAACGTGTGGTCCACAGACCATTAATGTAGGTGAAACACCTATACACGTAAAAATAATGAAATGAAAATAAAGATTTATGATTTATTTTCACAGCTATTATTACTCTATCTAGCTGGAATACTTAGGTTTGCTCTAGTTTGCTTTAGTTGTGCAATGGTTGCTTGCAAATGGCTCCTTGTTATTATTTTCTAGTAGATTCTCAACTGAATTCCTTAGACCAGAGCATCCGTATGATCTACTCATTTGCTATCTGTCCTACCCTGAACTTTCCATAATTAGATCCCCGGAGCTTCAGGGATCTGGAGAAACCTTCCAACTCATTGTGATACAGCTGAAATTTGAAGCCGCCTTACTTAGCTAGCTCCAAGTAGTTTTCGCCCCGCCCCGCCCCGCCCCGCCCGCCCCGCCCCGCCCCGCCCCGCCCATTGGCAGTGGCAGTTGGGCTAAAGTTTTTTTTTGGTTTTTTTTTTTTTTTTTTGTTTGTTTGTTTTTAAGACAGGGTTTCTCTGTGTAGCCCTGGCTATCCTGGAACTCACTCTCTAGATCAGGCTGGCCTTCAAACTCAAAGATCTTGCCTCTGCCTCCCGAGCGCTGGGTATAAAAGCGTGGGCCACCACCGCCAGGCAAGGATCCAGGGTTTTTATTGAAGGTTTCAGGCAAGCGCTCTGCCATTGAGCTACATCCCAAAGCTTGCACTTCATTTTCTCATCCATGTAAGGTACAAGTTTACAACAGAATAACAAAAACTTACTGTATATAACTTATGTAACCGCAAAATGTTCATTTCTGAAACAAAATGTTACCTCTAAAGGATCTTTTACAAGAATTATGGTATAAAACATGGCATGGTGGTGTATACCTTTAATTCCAGCACAGGCAAAGGCAGGAGGAGGCAAGCCTGATCTACAAGATGAGTTTCAGAACAGCCAGGGCAGTTATAAACAGAGAAACCCTGTCTCGAAAAGCCAAAAAGAGAGAGAAAAGAAAGCAATAAACTTTCTCATATAAGCTTTTCATATAAAAGAATAATAAGGAGCAGATTGTTAAGTCACTTGTCGCCTCCTAGTGGCAGTGTTTGAATATTGCGATCAATATCACATTTAAAAACATAGAAACTGTTTCTGGATCCCTTCTCCCTTCTTATTTAGTTAATAGTATTCAAAAAAAGCCTTTTAAAAAAAGTTAGTGGGGGAAAAATAAAAAGGGGGTGGGGGCTGGAGAAATAGCTCAGCGGTTAAGAGCACCGACTGCTCTTCCAGAGGCCCTGAGTTCAACACCCAGCAAGCACATGGTGGTTCACAACCATCTGTAATGGGATCTGATGCCCTCCTCTGGTGTATCTGAAGACAGCTACAGTGAACTTGTGTATGATACATTTAAAAAAAAAGTGGGGCACGTGACCATGCAGGCACTGTCATAAGACAACATGAAAAGCAATCCAGTCACCAGCAGCTTTAGCACGAAAAAAACCTTTAGTTTTAGCTGTAGAGAGAAGAAACAGGAAAACACAATGAAAACCTTCTTCAAATGAAAAAGGACCTAGCTGTGACCAGACCTAGAGACGTTTTGTGGTCAGCTTGCAGCCATACCTACTCGCAATGACTAGGTATTAACACCAAGGTTAGTTCTAATCTTTAAACAAGGAATAAAAAGAAACCACTCAGACTGCGTTCTCTCCCTCTCGAACCTCAGAGAGGATCGAGAACGATCATCAATGGCCAATAGCAGTTGCAGGAAGCAACACTAAGAGCCGGCTTCACGCTCAGGAGAGAACGCTACGTCTCCTCCTCGTGGTTTCGGGTGCTCTACACAGTCAGAGAAACTTCTCTAGTAACGAACTATAGAAATGATCCCTGAAAGTATAGTCTTGCCTGAGCACTGCCAACCGCCACGACGTCACACGCGGCAGCCCATTTTTTACAAATGGTGACATTTCCCCCCCCCACCCCGCAATAGTCTCCAAAGAAATACCACACACATGCATTTCGAAGCTGAGTTTATATAGTCTTTTGCAAAAAAAAATCATCCTGAATAATTATTAACTGTAAACTAACTCAGATTTACGTCCATAATTAACATATCGAAGATGGCAGCCAATCATACGCCAGTGTCTTCAGTCGCCCAAACAAAACCACTTCCGGACCGGTTTTTAAAGGGTGTGTGCGGTTTCTTAGGTTGCATTTTGTTGTGAGATGGGTGTTTGTTTCCTCTCCTTTCCGGATTGCACCCTTGCAATCTTCCCCGGGTAACATTCGGTAGCATCGCTGCTGCGTTTGTGTGAACTATGTAGCCACCCTGGCCTAGAGTTTGCGTTAATCTTCTTCCCTCCGCACCTTTAGTTGCTGGGATGAAAGGTGTAGGCCACCATTGATTCTCTAGTCTTATGTGCAGCAGACAATGTATGTGAGGTTTTTAAGTAGGAGGTGGATGCAGTTGATTAGCTCATCTCAGCTACTTACTGAGTTCAGAGCAGCCTGAGCTCTATGAGCCACGTTCCTCAAAGTGGGGCTAAATATCCTAAATTCCCAAAGCTCGGAGCGTGTTTTAGTCTCCACGAGGGAGCCCCTTACGGAAGCCTGGCGTCGCCATCTTGCTCCCTGGCGAGGCGTGTGTGCGTCATGCGCCGCAATGGCCGGATAGGGGACGCCGCTGCCCGTATCTAAGATGGCGGCTGCAGGGGGCGTGGCCAGCGATGGAGTCTCTGAGCGCTATGGCGGCGGCAGTGGATCCCAGTTGGGAGGACGAAGATGAGGAGGAGGAAGAAGAGGAGATAGAGGAGGTTGTAAACGCGGGCCAGAGGCCTGCAGGGTCGGCGTTCTTGGCTGAGCCACCCCAGGGTGGGGAAAGGAGTCCAGGATGCGGACAGCGTGAGGGAGGCCCGTAGATCGCTCGCTTGCTTTCAGAAGCCTGAGAAGCCTTGGAGGGCTAGCTCCAGTTCGGATTTACCCATTCTAGAAAGAATTGAGGTAGTCTGGGCTGTTCCAGAGGTAGTAGGTTTCCACCAGAAACTAGATCGAGTTTTCGCAGAGGAATTTGGGGCATTTCTTGTTTACTGTCCCCTATTAACCTTATTAATACAACCTTACTAACTTATACTTATACGTATACAACCTTATTAACTTTGCTTTCTTCCACCAGGAGCAGTTTGTTCTGGTGGAATTGTCAGGAATTATTGATACAGACTTTCTCTCCAAATGTGAAAATAAATGCAAGATTTTGGTGAGTCTTAGAATTCGGGGAGTGTTGTAGCTACAGAAAGCCATCCCGTCTTCAAAAAACCTGGAGAAGACACAATCTATAGTATTAAGTTATTGCCTGATGGTGGTGCATACCTTAATCCCAGCACTCTCAAGGCAGAGGCAGGAGGATCTCTTGAGTCTGAGGCCTGCTTGGTCTGCAGAGAGAGTCCCCAGGGCTATTACACAGAGAAATCCTGTCTTGGGGGCTGGGGGGGGGGGGGATGAAGTTAATTGTTATAAAAGTTTTTGGGCAAAATCCTTGGCTCCAAATATTTAAACAAGCTAATTTCTGCCACTTACCCAAACATACCAATCAGAGATTAGTAGTATGGTGGACATAGCAAGTTCCAAGACAGACAGACCCATAGAGAGACCCTGTCTCAAAACAACAGAAAGTCTACTCAGGCATAGTGAACATACTCTTAATCCCGCTCAATGCATGGGAAGCCCAAACAGGCATATCTCAGTGGGTTGAGGCCAGCCTGGGCTACATAGTAAATTCCAAGCCAGCCAGGAAACAGAAACCCTGTTGAAAAAACAAACAAAGAAAAACCCTGTAAAACAAAAACCAGAGATGAACAGCAGGATAAGGGAGATTTAAACAGTGTGGCCATGTTGGAAGGAGATAATCCACAAAGGGCTGACAAGAACTTTGATGTTATATAGAAAAGGGAATATGGAGGCAGAATAGGTGATCTTGGCCAGACCTATGGTCCTGTTGATCACCATTTTGGTTCTGGTTCTGTAAGGGGTTCTAGAGAAATTAAAAAAAAAAAAAAGTCACCCAAGAGGGAGGGGCAAAATGGTTGCCTTGATATTACTGCTCCTGCTGTAGTCTACGTCCTGCCGTGGGTTGGTGAGTGAGTGGTCTTTCAAAGCTTCTGTTATTTGGCATTAATTCAGGTCTCTTGTCAGAAAGCTGTTTATTGATCAGTTTTGTTTTTCCTATCCAAGATAACTTCTAGAGAAAATGAGTGACCCAGGAGGGGAAAAGTTAAAGAGGCAAAAATAGTGAGTGAGTGAGTGAGAGAGAGAGAGAGAGAGAGAGAGAGAGAGAGAGAGAGAGAGAGAGAGAATATGAATGAGAATATGGAGTTAGGACAGTACATGTGTCTCTGACAGAATATTATGGGATATTGGGGATATATGTTGCTATGGAAAGTAAGATGCAGAGGAAACATAAAGGAGGATTTACCAGAAGCTCTCAGAAAAGCTAAACTGGATAAGAGGGGAAGTTATCTAGTTATCTATTGGGAAACTGATACAGGGCAGGAGGTAGCCTTTTCTCTGGTAACAAGTACTTCTGAGGTGAGAAGCACAAACTTGCAGGCAGAAGCTTCAACAGAAGAAGTATTTAGGCTGAGGAGAGGGAGACAGTGAGGAGAGAGAGATTCGTGGTGCCTATGGCAGAGGAAAGGATCTATGGTCTTTCATTGGACGTATCCAGGGATGATGCAGTATCTTGTATCATCGTGGGGGTACCCAGGGTTCAATACGTTCGTGTTTATCTATAAGCATGGAATTTTACAGAGATACTTTCCTGCAATGAGAGATGATTTAGCTATAAACTTTGTTTCGTTTTTGTCTTTTGAGACAGGGTTTCTCTGTGTAGCCCTGGCTATCCTAGAACTAGCTCTGTAGACCAGGCTGGCCTTGAACTCAGAGAGCTGCCTGCCTCTGCCTCCTGAATGCCGAGGTTAAAGGTGTGCGCCACCAAGCCCGGTGATGGTTCAGCTTTAAAGAGTGCTTCCTCCTCTTTCAGAAGACCTTGATTTAGTTCCCAGTACCCACAACCACCTGTAACTCCAGTTTCCAGGGCGTCCAATACCCTCTGGCCTTCACAGGAATCTATGCCTATGGTACACATAACCTTGTACACACACACACACACACACACACACACACACACACACACACAAATGAAAGTAAACCTTCAGGAGTAAAATGAAAAACCAGATACTTTCATCCCAGCACTTAAGAGGCAGAGGCAGGCAAGGCCCTGGGTTCGGTCCCCAGCTCCGAAAAGAACCAAAAAAAAAAAAAAAGAGGCAGAGGCAGGCAGATCTCTGAGTTTGAGGCAGCCTGGTCTACAGAGCAAGTTCCAGGACAGCCAGGGCTACAGCCTGTGTCAAGACCCAGCCAAAACAAAAAATAACAGAAATCAAAGAAGGAAAGAAAGAAGATATGAAGTGTGTAATAGTGGTGTACATAATAGGTATCACTCTGATACATGCATATTACTTGATCCTTTTTCTTTCCCATTTCCCAGTAGTCCTTAAACTCCTGACTCTCTTACTTCTACATCTTGAATACTGGGATTACAGGTGTGTGCTACCACACCCAACATATTAAAAGCATTGCTATTTATTTATTTATTTATTTATTTATTTATTTATTTATTTATTTATGTGACTACACTGTCATTCTCTTCAAATGTAGAAGAGGGCATCAGATCCCATTAGAGATGGTTGTGCAGGGATTTGAACTCGGGACCTTTAGAAGAACAGTCAGTACTCTTAACCACTGAGCCACCTCTCTAGCTCTCAAGGGTGTTTTTTAAACAATGGTGGTTTTGCCTTTTAATCTGTTGTAGGGAATTGACACCGAGAGGCCCATCCTGCAAGTGGACAGCTACGTTTTTGCTGGGGAATATGAAGGTAGGACAGTACCCACCGAACACAAAAGCCTCTTTTTCTCATGGTTCTCAGAGCTATACTTCCGCCGCCTTTCCTGACTCGCTTCACGTTTTCCTGCAGATACTCTTGGGACCTGTGTTATATTTGAAGAAGGCGTTGAACGGGGTAAGACTAGCTTTTTCTACAGATTATTCTGACATACTGTTTGTTTTTCTTTTTGTCTTTATTTTTTTTCTCGTTACTCAGTATCAAGTCAGGCTGTAGCTGAGGCTTTGACCTCACAGTCCTCACGCCTCCATAGTGCTGGGATTACAGCTGTGCACCACTGTGCCTAGCTTCGGATATACAGCGTGGAGTGAATATTGGGGGCTGAAGTGATGGCTCAGCAGTTAGGAATGTTTTTCCAGAGGACTGGAGTTCAGTTCCCAGTACCCATGTTGGGTGACCCACAGTTGCCTGTGACTCCGTCTCCAAGGGATCTGGCCTCAGAGGGTACATTCTCACAGACAGATAGGCTACATAGAAAGTTCTTTAAATTAAATTAAATAGCTCAGGCTGGGCATGGTAGTACATACCTTTAATCCCAGCATTTAAAAGGCTGGGGCTGGTGGATTTGGGGCCAGTCTGGTCTACATAGTGGGTTCCAGGCCAGCCAGCATTATGGGGAGACCCTGTCTCAAACACCTAATAGTAAAAATAAATAACACCTCACACTGCTGAGATGCTCAGTGGGTAAGGCTGCTTGTTGCCAATCTCTGGGGCCCAGGTGGTGGAAGGACTCTTATAAGTTGCCCTCTGACCTCCACATGTATGCTGTGGTACTCCTGTGCACATACAAACACAGAAATAAATGTATTTTTTTTTGTTTTTCTTTTTCTTTTTTTTGGAGCTGGGGACCGAACCCAAGGCCTTGCGCTTGGTAGGCAAGCGCTCTACCACTGAGCTAAATCCCCAACCCGAAATAAATGTATTTTTAAAGACAAAATAAAACTAGGGGCTGGAGAGATGGCTCAGTGGTTAAGAGCACTAATCGCTTTTCCAGAGGTCCTGAGTTCAAATGCCAGCAACCACATGGTGGCCCACAACCATCTGTGATTGGATCTGACGCCCTCTTCTGGCCTGCGGATGTATGTGCAGCTGAGCACTCATAAATTAAAAAAAATAAAATTAAAAAGGAACAAGCAAGTTCCATGTACCCATTGTCTAACTGTTTCAGATCCTCTATCTTGTCATTGACCTGGAATATGTTTAATGCTAAGACTAGGTCTGGTGGCACAGGCTCAGGATCCCAGCTATGTGGGAGGATTGTGAGTTCCAGGCCTGACTGAGCTACCTGCCCGCTGAGCCTCTGCCCATGGTAGAGTGCTTGCACAGCGTGTGGGAAATCTGTGTCCAATCTCCAGTGCCTCAGTCCCCGTCCCAGGAGCGAAGCCCGGTGTGCTCAGCTTATTGCCTTTCCTCTGTCTTCCGAAGTGAGCACTGTTGGATTGATTTTCCTTCCTATACCTAACTTTATATTACATTTTTATATTATATTATATTACAGTTTTTAGACTTGAGGCTGGGGGTTAGCTTTGTGGTAGATTCTTGCCTAGAAATATGGATTCAGTCCCTACCACAGTTCACTGAGCAAGATACGTTTTGTTTGGAAGCAGCCTCAGCATGGGGTGGGCTAGCATTGACTGTGTATCCCAGGCTGGACATAACTGTGCAGTTCTACTAGAGTCTTAGCCTCCCGCGTGCCAGCATAGGTACCGTTTTCATGATGATTTACACTGAAGCCCGGGGACCAATAACACTTTCCGATTCCCAGCGAGCGAATGGCAGGGTCAGGGCTTGGGTTTAGCCTGGCTTCAGGACTCACTTCTGTCTGTCCCTCCTGGTGATGCTGGGATCGAACCTAGCAAAGGAGCTGTGCATCTCCTCTCAGACTTGTGGTCCTCCTGTCTCAACCCTCCGACTGCTTCACTGTACAGCCCCGCCTACCTCAAATGTTGTTCACTGTACTACATTCACTCTGAAAACGCCACCGTGCATTCTTTATGTGTGTCTTTGTGTGTACAGGCAGTGATGTCTCCAAACTTTCGATGTAGAACTAGATTGACGAGCTGGGGAAAGAAATAGATTTAACAAGACGCTGGGGTTTAGCTCCCTCTAGAACATTTGCTTAGCATGTGTGAGGCCCTCGCCACAACTGCCCAACGCAAAAGAGTGCATATAAACAGAGGTGGAGGAGAGCGAAAGTGGAGTGTGTGTTGTCTTCGACTAGCTTTGCTTGATGTATAGTGGCAGCTCAACTTGGCCGAGCAGTGTGTGGAAGCCTTGGCCCAGAGTCGTATTCGCTAACCTGTCTGGGCTCACAGTCTTTTAATAGTTGTTGTTCTAGGCAGCAGTATTTAGCAGTCCTCCCCTGTCCCCCAGGCTTATCTAGTTGAGAGCATCCCCACTCCTGAGCCCCAGTCCCCATGTTAGGAGCCCTACCATGTTGCTTTAGTCTCTGTTACATGCTTCTGCCTGTTTGAGTCTGAGTCCTATTGTGCCTTCAAATGTTGGTGTTATCTGTCCCTGCTGTGCATGTGGGACAGGAGTGATCAGTTGCAGTGTGAGCATCCTGTGCTGTTTCCATAGGACGTAGTTGAGGCTAACTCCCTCACCACCTGATGGCATGAAATGGTATAATACGATCTTTTGTGTCCCAGTGGATCCAGAAGGGAATGATAAAACGGTGCTGAAGTACAAATGCCACACCATGAAGAAGCTCAGCATGACGAGGACTCTCCTGACAGAAAAGAAGGAAGGAGAAGAAAACATAGGTTCGTTCACTCCGTTCTCTGAAGACCGGTGCTCTTGGGCTGAGGACGTAGCTAAGTGGTCAAGAGCACTTGCCTAGCATGTGTGAGGCCCTGGGATCAGGGCCCAGTACTAGAGGGATGTGGTAGCATATGCTGGAAATCCTAGTGCTTTGGGGAGTGGGCGAAGGCGGCTGAAGATCGTGAGTTCAAGGCCAGAGTCAGGTACTCGGCAAGGGGAAGGAAAGTGTGACTTCAAACACCCTGTCTCACACACACACACAGGAGAACATAGGTCATCCTGTGTAGGTTTTGGCTATTGGGATATGTGTAGTGATATATGTGTAGTGATGTTGCTGTCAGGCTATTCCTTGCACTTCAGAGAGTTAGCTGTATTAATAAACTGTGGTTTATTAAAACTGAACACCACATGGGCTGGGTGGCTCGTGCCTGTTTGCCAGCATTTGGGAGGCCAAGTTCCCTTCGTCTTCCTTTTGCTTCCATGCTACAGATTCCCATTGCCTCCTGATGTCCTCCCTCCTCCTCCTGATGTCCTCCTCCTCCTCCTGATGTCCTCCCTCCTCCTCCTGATGTCCTCCTCCTCCTCCTGATGCCCTCCCTCCTCCTCCTCCTCCTGATGTCCTCCCTCCTCCTCCTGATGTCCTCCCTCCTCCTCCTGATGTCCTCCCTCCTCCTCCTCCTCCTGATGTCCTCCCTCCTCCTCCTGATGTCCTCCCTCCTCCTCCTCCTCCTGATGCCCTCCCTCCTCCTCCTGATGCCCTCCCTCCTCCTCCTGATGTCCTCCCTCCTCCTCCTGATGTCCTCCCTCCTCCTCCTGATGCCCTCCCTCCTCCTCCTGATGTCCTCCTCCTCCTCCTGATGTCCTCCTCCTCCTCCTCCTGATGTCCTCCCTCCTCCTCATGTCCTCCCTCCTCCTCCTCCTGATGTCCTCCCTCCTCCTCCTGATGTCCTCCCTCCTCCTCCTGATGTCCTCCTCCTCCTCCTGATGTCCTCCCTCCTCCTCCTGATGTCCTCCTCCTCCTCCTGATGTCCTCCTCCTCCTCCTGATGTCCTCCCTCCTCCTCCTCCTCCTGATGTCCTCCCTCCTCCTCCTGATGCCCTCCCTCCTCCTCCTCCTCCTGATGTCCTCCTCCTCCTCCTGATGTCCTCCCTCCTCCTCCTGATGTCCTCCCTCCTCCTCCTGATGCCCTCCCTCCTCCTCCTCCTCCTGATGTCCTCCTCCTCCTCCTGATGTCCTCCCTCCTCCTCCTGATGCCCTCCCTCCTCCTCCTGATGCCCTCCCTCCTCCTCCTCCTGATGTCCTCCTCCTCCTCCTGATGTCCTCCCTCCTCCTCCTGATGTCCTCCCTCCTCCTCCTGATGCCCTCCCTCCTCCTCCTCCTGATGTCCTCCCTCCTCCTCCTGATGCCCTCCCTCCTCCTCCTCCTGATGTCCTCCCTCCTCCTCCTGATGTCCTCCTCCTCCTCCTGATGTCCTCCCTCCTCCTCCTCCTGATGTCCTCCCTCCTCCTCCTCCTGATGTCCTCCCTCCTCCTTCTGATGTCCTCCTCCTCCTCCTGATGCCCTCCCTCCTCCTCCTCCTCCTGATGTCCTCCCTCCTCCTCCTGATGCCCTCCCTCCTCCTCCTGATGCCCTCCCTCCTCCTCCTGATGCCCTCCCTCCTCCTCCTGATGCCCTCCCTCCTCCTCTTCCTCCTGATGTCCTCCTCCTCCTCCTCCTGATGTCCTCCCTCCTCCTCCTCCTGATGCCCTCCCTCCTCCTCTTCCTCCTGATGTCCTCCTCCTCCTCCTCCTGATGTCCTCCCTCCTCCTGATGTCCTCCTCCTCCTCCTGATGTCCTCCCTCCTCCTCCTGATGTCCTCCCTCCTCCTCCTGATGCCCTCCCTCCTCCTCCTGATGCCCTCCCTCCTCCTCCTGATGCCCTCCCTCCTCCTCCTGATGCCCTCCCTCCTCCTCCTCCTGATGTCCTCCCTCCTCCTCCTGATGTCCTCCCTCCTCCTCCTGATGTCCTCCCTCCTCCTCCTGATGCCCTCCCTCCTCCTCCTGATGCCCTCCCTCCTCCTCCTGATGCCCTCCCTCCTCCTCCTGATGCCCTCCCTCCTCCTCCTGATGCCCTCCCTCCTCCTCCTGATGCCCTCCCTCCTCCTCCTCCTGATGTCCTCCTCCTCCTCCTGATGCCCTCCCTCCTCCTCCTGATGCCCTCCCTCCTCCTCCTGATGCCCTCCTCCTCCTCCTGATGTCCTCCTCCTCCTCCTGATGTCCTCCTCCTCCTCCTCCTGATGCCCTCCCTCCTCCTCCTGATGTCCTCCCTCCTCCTCCTGATGCCCTCCCTCCTCCTCCTGATGTCCTCCTCCTCCTCCTGATGTCCTCCTCCTCCTGATGTCCTCCTCCTCCTCCTGATGCCCTCCCTCCTCCTCCTGATGCCCTCCCTCCTCCTCCTGATGCCCTCCCTCCTCCTCCTGATGTCCTCCCTCCTCCTCCTGATGCCCTCCCTCCTCCTCCTGATGCCCTCCCTCCTCCTCCTGATGCCCTCCCTCCTCCTCCTGATGTCCTCCTCCTCCTCCTGATGTCCTCCTCCTCCTCCTGATGCCCTCCCTCCTCCTCCTGATGTCCTCCTCCTCCTCCTCCTCATGTCCTCCTCCTCCTCCTCCTCATGTCCTCCTCCTCCTCCTGATGTCCTCCTCCTCCTCCTGATGCCCTCCCTCCTCCTCCTGATGTCCTCCCTCCTCCTCCTGATGCCCTCCCTCCTCCTCCTGATGTCCTCCTCCTCCTCCTGATGCTCTCCCTCCTCCTCCTCCTGATGTCCTCCTCCTCCTCCTGATGTCCTCCTCCTCCTCCTCCTCCTGATGTCCTCCCTCCTCCTCCTGATGCCCTCCCTCCTCCTCCTCCTGATGTCCTCCTCCTCCTGATGTCCTCCTCCTCCTTCTGATGTCCTCCCTCCTCCTCCTGATGTCCTCCCTCCTCCTCCTCCTCCTGATGTCCTCCCTCCTCCTCCTCCTGATGTCCTCCCTCCTCCTCCTGATGTCCTCCCTCCTCCTCCTCCTGATGTCCTCCCTCCTCCTCCTCCTGATGTCCTCCTCCTCCTTCTGATGTCCTCCCTCCTCCTCCTCCTGATGCCCTCCCTCCTCCTCCTCCTGATGTCCTCCTCCTCCTTCTGATGTCCTCCCTCCTCTTCCTCCTGATGCCCTCCCTCCTCCTCCTGATGCCCTCCCTCCTCCTCCTCCTGATGTCCTCCCTCCTCCTCCTTCTGATGTCCTCCCTCCTCCTCCTCCTGATGTCCTCCCTCCTCCTCCTGATGTCCTCCCTCCTCCTCCTGATGTCCTCCTCCTCCTCCTGATGTCCTCCTCCTCCTCCTGATGTCCTCCCTCCTCCTCCTTCTGATGTCCTCCTCCTCCTTCTGATGTCCTCCCTCCTCCTCCTCTTGATGTCCTCCCTCCTCCTCCTGATGTCCTCCCTCCTCCTCCTGATGTCCTCCCTCCTCCTCCTCCTGATGCCCTCCCTCCTCCTCCTCTTGATGCCCTCCCTCCTCCTCCTGATGTCCTCCCTCCTCCTCCTCCTGATGCCCTCCCTCCTCCTCCTCCTGATGTCCTCCTCCTCCTTCTGATGTCCTCCCTCCTCCTCCTGATGTCCTCCCTCCTCCTGATGTCCTCCCTCCTCCTGATGTCCTCCCTCCTCCTCCTGATGTCCTCCCTCCTCCTGATGTCCTCCCTCCTCCTCCTGATGTCCTCCCTCCTCCTCCTTCTGATGTCCTCCCTCCTCCTGATGTCCTCCCTCCTCCTCCTGATGTCCTCCCTCCTCCTTCTGATGTCCTCCCTCCTCCTCCTGATATCCTCCCTCCTCCTTCTGATGTCCTGCCTCCTCATCCCCTTTCTATTTTCATGTCCTATATTCACATATTAAAGAAAGCATGTAAGATGTGTCTGTCTCATCGGCTTGTTTTGTTTCACAGAGTGAGTTCTGGTTGTATCTGTTTCCCTACATGTGTCAACTTAATTCTTATTTATAGCTAAGTAAAACTACATTGTGTGTTGTACATGGACCACTTTTGGGTTTTGACAGGATCTCTTAGAGCCCATGCTGGGTGAATTTCTGACCTTCCTACCACCTCTACTTCCCTAGTGCTGGGCTTACAGGCACTCCCACTCCCAGTTTAGAGATACCCTTTATAGCTGTTGGGTTTATGACTTGCTGTGGTCTGGGCCTGTAATCCTGGCACTGAGGAGGCAGAGGCAGGCAGATCTCTGAGCTTGAGGCCAGCCTAGTCTACAGAGCGAGTTCCAGGTCACCCGGGGCTACACAGAGAAATCTATTTTGAAAAACCAAAAAAATATATATATATATATTTGGTCCGAAGTGAAGATACTTTGTAATGAACTTGAGGCACGCAAAGTTGTCCCTGCCTACATTTGTTTATCTGTCTGTCGGCTAATCGTTAGGATGGCCCTGTGTCTTGGGTGTCGTGAAGAGTGCAGCCTTGAGCATAGAGCTGCAAGTGTCTGTGCTCTACTGACTTGAGAGCCTTTCCACTGTGTGCCCAGGAATGGTACAGCTGGCTCCTACAGTGCTACTCTGTTTCAGAAGGCATCTGCACACTGACTTCTGAGTGGTGCTTCTGTTCAAAAGGCCTCTGCATACTGACTTCTGATTGGTGCTTCTGTTCAGAAGGCATCTGCATACTAACTTCTGATTGGTTGTACAGATTTACATCCCCACCTGCCGTGTAGGCTCTTAGTTTGTGCTACATTTGTTGTCAGTTAACGGAAAAATGTGACCTGAGCTTACCCCTTCTGTTTCTTTCTTTTTGTCCGTTTATCCCCCACCCCATCAGATGGTGTCGAATGGCTGCAGATGAAGGACAATGACTTCTCCTATAGACCCAACATGATTTGCAGCTTTGTCCACGAAAATGAAGATGAAGCTGCAGGGCCAGCCTCGGATAAGCCTGTGGAGGCGGAAGACCAGGAGAGTGAGATGAAAGGTGATGCAGAGCAGACACACGAGCAGGAGCAGGCGCAGGAAGTGGGGGACCCTGGTCCTACAGGGGATACCCCTTCTGACATAGAAAGTTCTGTTTTCATGGGAACTCAAGATGGAAATGTCTCTCAAAACAGCCAGTCGTGAGGTCTAAAGAAGTGGTCCTTATACAGTGACGGCTGAGCTGCGTAGGACTCACCGTTCTGTGTTGTTATGACAGTACACGTGTCCAGTTACAGCACGATTTAGTACGCTAGAGTCATGCAGGACCCACAGGAATTCAGTTTTTATAATGTTGGGGGGTGGGGGGAGTGTGTGAGTGCCATAGTTAAAAACACTGGCTGCTCTTCCAGAGGACCTGGATTTGATTTCCAGTGTATATGTAGCAGTTTGGAGCCATTTGTGGCTTCGATTCTAGGAGATCTGATGTCTGTTTCTGGCCTCTGTAGGCCTCAGGTTCGCTCCTACCTTTCGTGGGTTCTGGGAATTAAACTCAGGTCATCAGACTTGGGCAGCAAATGCTTGACCTGTCGGGCCCTCTCACAGTCCTCTCCACACACTCTTCCTAAAAATATATACTTACATGGGGCAAGTTGGTGGCGCACACCGTTGATCCCACCATGGGGAGGCAAGAAGCAGGCACATCTCTGAGTTCAAGACCAGCCAGTCTGCAAAATGAGTTTCAGGACAGCCAGGGCCATGCAGAGAAACCCTGTCTACAAACAAACAAACAAACAAGAAACAACATTTATGTGTATGTGTGGATGCCTATGTGTGTTCACCATGATCTGGTCCTGAGGAGAAGAGGATTTTGGGTCTCTTAGAACTGGGGATAGAGATGACCACAAGCCCTGTGGTGCTGGGGTTGCAGTCCAGTCCTCTCCAAGAGCAGAGTCCTCCCACCTGCTTCTGGCCTCTGAGCTATCTTCCCAGCCTAGAGGCAGTTAAATTTCATGGTGTACTCTCATTTTTTATTTTTATAAAAATTGTTAACAATAAATCTTGCAAAATTAGTTTTTTAAAAAAAATGCGTGTATTTATTTAAATGTAGGAGTGCTGTGAAGAGGGCATCAGATCCCTGTGTAGATAGTCATGAGCCACCATGTGGTTGCTGGGATTTGAACTCAGGACGTCTGGAAGAACAGCCAGTGCTCTTAACCTCTGAGCCACCTGATGGGCCCTATAATGGCTTTTATATAGTAGGAAGCTAATAAATAATATGAAAAGATTAAAAGGAAATTGAGGCCTGAAAATCAGTTTAGACAGACGGAAGGAGGGAGGGAGGAAGGGAGGGAGGGAGGGAGGGGAGAGGAGCAGTTCCCTGGTAGTTTTTGTAAGTCAGAATAGGAGTGGTAGAGACAGAGACACAGATAAAGCACTGCAGAGTTAGTAAAACAAAACAAAAACAAGGAACCCTGTTCGGTAACTCCTGCCCATCATCCCAGCATTTAGGAGACTGAAGCAGGAGGATTGCAAGTTTGAGGCCAGGCTCTGGATTACAGCATGAAATCATGTCTTCCTAAAAAAAGGGGACAAAAACCTGTTATTTTTCCTAAGACTAAAAATGTATAGCAAGCCTCCAGCGTGCTTGGGTCTGCAGTGACCCTGTGCATTCCTACAGTGCTTGCCAGAACAATTTTAAAGTGGTTTGAGGCCTTGCCCTGCTCTCTCCAGAGCAAGGTTATAGAAATTTCAGACAATATTACAGAAAAAAAAAATGTAGGTCCTGTTCCTTGTTCCTTTTTTTTTTTTTTTTTTATTTTGCCCTTTATGGAAAAATCAGTTCTACCACTGGAGGAAACCTGTTCCTTCTAGTCTTTATTTTTTTAAATAAAATCTTGTTTAATTTTACTTTAATTGCATCCCTGATAATCTGATACATCTTATGAGGTTTTCTTTTTTTTTTCCCTGAATTTTTTTCATCTTTATTAACTTGGGTATTTCTTATTTACATTCCGATTGTTATTCCCTTTCCTGGTTTCCGGGCCAACATCCCCCTAACCTCTCCCCCCTTCTAGTCTTTCTATCCTCAGCACTTCAATTTTTACAACAGATATATAGAGGGTGGTTTTGTTTAAATCACAGACAAATTCCCTAGAGGACACATATTCAATGTCATCCAACCCAGTTCAATTCTGAAGTTCGAATATTAATCAACCTGGACATAGTGTCAGATCACAGGTTAAGGGCACAGTCCCATACCATCATCCCATGTCTAGTCTATGTGCTAATCTCAAGAAATTCCCCAAGTTTTCTACTACCTCTGAGCTTGGCTACAAACTGAATCTTCCCACAAGGCTTTTCTTTCTTTTTTCCTTCCCTTCTTCCCTTCCTTCCCTTCTCTTCCTTCCCTTCCTTTCTTTGAGTGCTTAATGTACACCTGCAGGCCAGAAGAGGGCATTTGATCCCATTAACAGATGGTTGTTAAGCCACCATGTGGTTGCTGGGAATTGAACTCAGGACCTCTGGAAGAGCAGCCAGTGCTCTTAACAGCTGAGCCATCTCTCCAGCCTCCCCACAAACCCCACAAGGCTTTTCTCACTTTCAATGGCTTGCTAAAACAGCTCATAGAATTTGGGGAAAGGACCTGGGAAAGTTTGTTTGCTAGATGGGTTAATTGCTTATTTATTTTAAGATAGTGTCTTAAATAGTCCAGTCGGACCTGGAATTTGTGTAGCTGAGGACGACCTCTGGCTGACCCTCTTTGGAAACAGCCAGATGGAGGGGCCGCATAGAGCCGAGTGGGTGTTCCAGCTCCTTTCCAAGTCCTGTCCTTTGGAGCTTTTGTGGAGCAAACACGGCTGGTAAAGTCAATGGCTACATCATACATTAAACTCCAGGCTGGTTGGTGGAGGCACACACCTTTAATCCCAGCACTCTGGGGGCAGAGGCAGGGTATTCTCTGAGTTTGAGGCCACCCTGGTCTACAGAGCAAGTTCCAGAATGGCTGAAAGAGTCAGAGTTGGGGGGGTCAATCTAAGGCCAGTGGGAAAATTCCACCGAAAACCTCCAAGCACAAAGACCCCTCCATTCCAGGGAGTAGTTAGCTCCTGGAGCAACTTCAAGCCAAACTGTCAATCAAAGCTACCTATGACTTCCAACCAACCTCTCCTTGACTTCCAACCTTCCCCCCTGGAAAGTCCAGAACAGTCCACTGAGTACAAGTCAGCTTAGAGGTCACTTTACCCCATCAATAATACCCTGCCTAGTTACCAGTTGTTTGAATTCTGCCCCAAATATTTACAAGGTCTATAACTCCCTGTGCTCAGGGGCATCTCCCCTTGGAGTGGGAGGACCCTGGCATGCTGGAAATTAAACTCCTCTTGCTATTGCGTCATCACTGTCTCCATGAGTCTCATTCAAGAGTTCCTGTAAGAGGTTCAATTTGGACCTCATGTGGCCAGGGCTACATAAAGAGACCCTGTCTCAAAAAACAAAGAAAAATGAATCAAATTCCAGTCCCTTTACCAATCCAGACCGTGGTGAGTCAAAGTGAGGTTGAAAGCTTTTCCTTTAATTTTAATTTCCTTTAATTCAGTGCAGGAGTTTGAGCCTAGGACCGTGTATATATAGTGTATAGATTTCCGTATACATATATAGTGTGTAGATTTAGGTGCTGTACCACTGTGACAGCCCAGAACGCTCCAGCCCAGCCTTTTTCCTGAAGCTATTTAGAAGCCACCTCCTAATTGCCACCTCCTAATTGCCGTCATTCATTCCAATATGCAAAAAGATGGATTTCCTGGAATGGCAGGAAATGCCTTTAATCTTGGCAGGATATGCATTTAGTTCCAGTTCATAGGGGAAGGCAGCATCTCAAGTTCTACACCAGCATGGGCAGCAGCTCTATGTTGGCGTTGGCTGCATTTTAAGATCCTCCCCCTGAAAACAGAACACACAAATGCGCCAACCTTTAAATGTCGAATTAGGTCAGGTGTGGTGGCAAATACCTTTAATTTTGTCACTCAAGTGGCAGAAACAGAAAGAACACAGGATTCAAGAACCTGGTGATCTATATAGCAAGTTACAGCCAGACAAAGTGATGAAGCAGAAGCTTGTCTCAAAATAAAACTCAAAACCTAATAAAGTTAAAGTCAGACACAAGACTGTACCCTATGAGATTAAGTTCATTCTACATCAGACTAGGTAACTCCAGGAAACATTGTGAATTAAAGGTTGACAGGGCCACTGGTGGGTGGGTAGGTGAACTCTTTGAAGTAATAAGTATATCACAAATAGATAATAGTTATGGTTTCATCTAAATCCCGACATAGACTGATCTTCCTGCCTTCATTTCCAAAGTACTGAAATGCCAGGACTGCACCCCAATGCTGAGTTCTTTTTTTTTGGGGGGGGTTCTTTTTTTCGGAGCTGGGGACTGAACCCAGGGCCTTGTGCTTCCTAGGCAAGCGCTCTACCACTGAGCTAAATCCCCAACCCCCCAATGCTGAGTTCTTTGATGCGTGCGTGCGTGCGTGCGTGTGTGTGTTTGACAGCACCTCATTGTGGACTCCAGTTTGGATTTTTTTTTTTTTTTTCTTTTTTTCGGAGCTGGAGACCGAACTCAGGGCCTTGTGCATGCTAGGCAAGCGCTCTACCGCTGAGCTAAATCCCCAACCCCCAGTTTGGATTTTTTTTTTTTTCTTTTTTTCGGAGCTGGAGACCGAACTCAGGGCCTTGTGCATGCTAGGCAAGCGCTCTACCACTGAGCTAAATCCCCAACCCCCAGTTTGGATTTTTTTAACTTTCGATCCTCCTGCCCTCTCCTCTCCCAATGCTGGCATTCCAGCTTCCCAGCTGTGCTGGCTTCATTGGCTTTGTGAAGGCATCCCAAACCAGTGAATTGTACACATTACAAGGTGTATTTTATAAAACTATATGCAAATTATGACTGAGCTTTGAGAGGAAGTCACAATCAGCAGTATTCTCCGTGCATTTTTCTTTTTGCTTCTTTTTTTTTCTTTCTTTTTTTCGGAGCTGGGGACCGAACCCAGGGCCTTGCGCTTGCTAGGCAAGCGCTCTACCACTGAGCTAAATCCCCAACCCTAACCGTGTATCTTTTAAGTAGAAGGCAAGCGGTTAACGTGCCTCAACTGATCTCGCAGTTAATGGTGTCCTTTTCCTATCAGTGGTTTTGGTTACTGAGTACCATGCCTCCAACCTTTCTAGCATTCTAGTTATTTCCCTGAAGAGGAACACCTGGCTCCCAAATCCTCGACTCCACACTAAGTCACTTGAAGTAGTTACTTTCCGCGGAACAACCAATCAGCGTTCCGTAACCAAGGGAGACAGAACGCTACGCCTTCCCAAAATGGCCGCCAGCGCGGCCCGCCGGGCTGTCTAAGGAAGTGGTATTTCGCATTTCCGGCACTGCCTTTTCCGGCGCTAGCGGCGGCTTCCCGGAAGTGATCGGTACACGTGCATTCACTAGGAGATCCAGCAGCGATGGATGCTTTGGACAAAGTCCTGTAAGTGTGTGGGGGGCGCGATGGCGTGGGAGCGAGTCATCCGTGACTCCTGCCGCGGTCTTCCGGCTGTTGCTTTTTCCGGACGCGCTTTGTTAAGTCGTTCCTGGGAAGGAGCCGGCTCAGCCGGTCTCGGCCCGGAGTCGCTGCTGGTGAAGCCTTGATGGCAGACCGCGAGCTGTGGGCTGGAGCGAGGGCGGGAGCTGTGATCGGCTTATGACCTCGCTACTGATGGATTCTGAGCTGTGAGAATGGCTATGGACCAGGTTGAGAGTTCAGGCCCGGAATCTGACAAGAACCAGTGCGACGAACTGGACTCAAAGTTTTGTCACTTTGGGCATTTAAACCGTCCTAAATCAGTTTACCTTGTAAAATATCTGTCAAAACAGTCGTGTGTCATAGAACTGTAGAGAGCAGTGTTTGCCACAACAGGTACAAGATGGTACTTTTTTTTTCTTTTCTTTCCAACTTTTACAGTTCTGCTTATCGCTGAGTGATGGTTACGTTTGTTCAAAAATATTGAGTTCCCAAATGTTACTACATTGGTTCTTACAGTTTTCTACTATTTAAATAATAATGTAGACGACAGTTGTTTTTAGTCATTAATGGATTTTGTGCAGCCACTATGCCTTACTAACAAGTAAGTTGCTATTTACATCGATTACTGGTTAGTCAAATTGCATAAAGACACGGGCTGTAAAGTGTACAGCAGTTAGCACTGTATAAAGACAGTGCATGCCTTGATTTAATTCAATAAAAAAATGTGCATCTTGACGGGCCAGTAAATGACTACTTTGGTTTAATACATGGTTTTATACATGACATTTCATTAGAGGAGATTTTTTTTTGATTCTATATAGGAAACTAAGGCGTATGCATATTGGCTTTTTTTTCTTTCTTGTGTTTTCTTTCCGTACCTGTCTCAAGATTGGGAAATGGAGGATTATTTTTACGAGAGGAGGAATTCTGTTCATAGAACGCTGTGAAAAGTACGATGTTTCCCATAGCAGAGGCAAAGTTGAATTCTTTCTGAACAGAAATCTGTAGTAGCGTCCTATAACTCCCACACCATAAAAACACAATAATAAATTAGTTTTTCACATTTTCACACTGGGGTTGTTTTTAACCCTGGCTTTCGGGCCAGCAGCGAAGACCTTGGGCATATTTCTTTTTCAGTCTTGCCTTGCCTGATTTGTTAAAGAGATTTATTACAGGCATAGGCCACCATGAAGAAACATACTAAGTTAAAGATAACGCTTAACTTGGAGTTATTTCACTTTTTTAAATTTATTTTTATTTATATCTAATGCTAGCTTACATATATGTGCACCTTGGATATGCAGTGCCCACAGAAGCCAGAAAAGAACATCAGATGCCTGGAGCTGGGATTACAGCCAGCTTGGAGCTGTCCTGTGGGTGGGTGCTGGGAACCAAATCTACATCCTCAAAAGGAACGGCAGCAAGTGCTCTTAGCCTAGTCTCTCAGCCCCACAATCCTTTAGTGTTTAATATGAGGTTTAGAAAAATTAGTACTGGAACAAGTGGAAATATCAAGAAGTTTTTGTAAGAAGCCAGAAGCTAATTAAATTCCTGTTTTAGGTCGTCGGTCAAGTTGCCTTTGTGTCATATGAAGAAATTGTGTGTAACTTGTTCCAAATTGTGCTTTTTTTCATACAGAAAGCCTAAAACAAAAAGGGCTAAGAGATTCCTTGAGAAGAGAGAACCAAAACTCAGTGAGAACATTAAGAATGCCATGCTGATTAAAGGCGGGAATGCGAATGCAACGGTGACGCAAGTACTGAGAGACGTGGTAGGCATCGAATCACTGCTTCAGGGCTATATTTTACAGTATGTGTATGTGCGTGCATGAGCGTGACTGTGTATATGGGTATGTGCATGTGTGTGGGTATGTCCATATGTATGTATGTGCATATGTGTGTGTATGCGCATGTGTGTGTGTATGTGCATGTGTGTGTGTGTGCACGTGCATGAGCATGACTATATGTGTGGGTATGTGCATATGTGTGTGGGTATGTGCATATGTGTGTGGGTATGTGCATATGTGTATATGCATGTGTGTGCATATGTGTGTGTGTGTGTGTGTGTGTGCATGATTGTGACTATGTATATGTGTGTGTGTGGGGTTATGTCCATGTGTGTGCAGCTGTCCATGGAGGCCAAAGACCTTGGATCGCCTGTAGCTGGAGTTGCAGATGACTGACCTGTGGCAGCTGAACTCACCTCTTCTGCAAGCGGATGCCGTGCCATCTTTCCAGCCTTCTTGACTTGCTTTAAAAAAAAAAAAAGATAGGGTCTTACCATGTAGCCCAGGCTAGCTCTGAACATTCTTTGAAAGTAAGATTGAAATATTTGGGTGAACTGACTGGGGGCAGGTGTGATATGATGTGTCTTAAGGGCTAGCCTTGAAGAAGACCTGAAATTGGAAGGTAAATACAGACACTGAAATCGGAAGCCATTTATCTTGTGAGGGAACTCGTCAGGGGACATAAATCGACTAGTTCTGAGTGGCTTTGTATTCGTATGGGTCACCCCACCCCCAGTCCTTTGGACGGGGTCTCGTGATGCAGCGCTGGCTGGAACTTGCTGTGCAGGCTAAATTGACTTCAGCCTCCTTGCTAGGACGACAAGCACACGTCACCACACCCTACCGTTCATAAGTTGTTTAAAGTTGGATTTACGGTATTTGCTTCAGTTGTGTATGGGTATTTGGCCTGTACGCATTCTGTGCACCACCAGTGCTCCTAGTATTCTTAAATTCAGAAGATGGCTTCGGGGCTCCTAGACCTGGACTCGCAGACAGTCCTCAGTTGCCCTCTGAGTGTTAGGACTTGAACGGGGTTCTCTAGAGAGCAACCAGGGAGTATTCTTAATCACTGAACCATCTCACTGCACCTTGTTGATACACATTTTAGTAACTAATTTGTGAACGGAAGCAGCTTGGTATTACTGTAAGTTCTTTCAACAATACTAGTTATTCTAGGTTCTGAGAGCTACTGACTATGGCAGTCTTAGTCCTCTGTGAGAGCACAGAAGACATACGTTGTAGGTGCCGTGCATTAAGCTCTGTGCAGAAGGTGTGCCCAGGGTAGGATGGGCATAGTTAGAAAGTAGAGGCTCAGGCCCAGTCATGGTGGCACACAGCTTTGATCCCAGCACTTGAGAGGCAGAAACAGGGGGGTCTCTGAGTTCAAAGCCAGCCTGGTCTTCGTAGCGAGTTCCAGGCCAGCCAGGGCTGCATAGTAAGACCCTGCCAATATAAAAGGAAGGAAGTAAGTAAGTAAGTAAGTAGAGGTTCAGAAATTCAGTCTACCTAGAGCTGAACCCAAGATAGGCTAATGAGACTAACAAAAACCAAAAAGGCACACAGGAGGGACCTACACATGGGTGGACTTCCTAGAAATCATTCTTCATTTTGAAGGAGGAGTTGAAACAAGAAGCTGCTGAGGAGAAAGAACAGGGCTCACTTGGTCAGAGGAAAGTGGCCACAGGAAGCCGGAAAGGAATAACATGGAGTGGAGTTCACTCTGAAACCTGCGGGGTCATCAAGTCTTTTTTTAAAATATTGCTGTTTTTCTTTTTAAGTGAGATATGACCAGACTTGGGATGTGTGTGGTGGTGGACGTGGAATCCGCGGCTTTATGCAAAGCAGGCATGTGTTACCACTGAGCCATACCTGTCCAGACACTATTGGTTTGGTAAAAGAGGGTTGGCAGCAAATGGTGTCAGCCTAGAGAGGAGTGTCTGGATAAAATCGACAGCCTAGCATGCTGAAGCCTGCCTTTAATCTATTACAGTGCTGGGGAGGCAGAGGCAGGCAGAGTTCAAGGGTTTGTCTGTGAGTCCAAAGGCAGGTTCCAGGACAGCCAGGGAGAAAAACAAACAAATGATGAATGAATGAATGAATGAATGAATGAAGTTGAGAGCTAGTCAGAGGTAAGAGATACGGAGGGCACAGGTTTAGTGTCAGTGGGAGCCATGGGTTCCCGGGTTTCTGGATTGATTGCCCAGGAAGCAGTAATAGCAGTTCAGAGGCTGGAAGAGCATCTCTGTAGTTCAGAGCACTGGCTGCTCTTCCAGAGGACACAGCTTCCAGTCTTAGCATCCCCATGGCAGCTCACAGCCATCGGTAACTGCCTTTTTCAGGGGATCCAGCACCCTCCTGTCTCCATGGACACCAGGCATGTGTGGGATACGCAGATAAGCACTCATAGTATAAAGTTAAAATAATCTAAAAATAAAATATCCAATAAGGCAGGTTTGGAGGGAAAGGTGATAATGTTCAGAGGACATCCAATTTAAGTTGTTAAGATAAAAATTAGTTAGTTAGGCTGGTAAGATTGGGTAAAGATACTCTCTACCAAGCCAGACAGTGTCGGGACCTGGTGAGTACTCAGTAAATTGGTGAATTGCAGTCATTGTATGTGCGCTATCTAATTGGTACATGGGTATTTAGGATTATGTAGCAGATAGAGTCTTTGAATTAAATCAGTGAAATAACTGGAAACTTGCCCCTTGGAGGCGGTGTCTCTTATGGAGCCCAGGCTGTTCTCATGTTAACCACCACCTTTTTAAGCTCTCCAAGTACTGGAATTGCAAACATGTGCCATCGTGCCCAGCTTGGATATATGGGAACTTTGACCTTCATTTCCCCATTTTCCCACGTTTGACCATGTGGGTGGCAGGAGTCGAACTCAGGTTGTCAGGCTTGCTAGCAAGCACTGTACCCACCGAGCCACATTACTTGCTTTGAACCTCAGTTCTTTGTCTCCAGCGTCTCAGCCCTGGGATGCAGATGGGAGCCACCGTGTCTGGCCTGGCTTGCTCATCTTTTTCTGAAATGTTTGATTGAATGTCATGGCATTGAGGGGAACAGCCCTTCCTTCCCAGTGAGCTTCCACATTTACGCACGTTCTAAGAGCAGTATTACATTATTAGAGTATTACAGTAGTCAGCAGTCATGGTGGTCTTTCTTGGCTGAGTGAGGACCATCAAGTGTTGTACGAAAAATGGCAGCACATGTCCCTAATCCCAGAACTCAGGAGGAGGCAGAACAGTTGGCAGTCAGGATGACCCAGGCTACAGAGCGAGATCCTGCCCCACCCTTAAATTTAAAACCACTGATGGCCCACCCCCTAAATCCCGAAGGTTGCTCACTCTGCTTTTTGAATGTTGTGTTGAGAAAGTTTAAAATTGTGTTTTACAGTATGCACTGAAGAAACCGTATGGAGTTCTCTATAAAAAGTAAGTTGTTGTTGTTGTTGTTGTTGTTATTGTTATTATTATTATTATTATTATTATTATTATTATTATTCTGCTCAATTGTAACAATTGCTTTACGGAAGGTTTGGAAGAAAAAGATATTAGTATTTGCACTGAATGAATATTCTTTTTTTTATTTTTTGTTTTTTTGGTTTTTTTTTTTGAGACAGGGTTTCTCTATGTAGCCGTAGCTGACCTTGAACTCAGAGATCCTTGCCTCTCAAGTGCTGAGAGTAAAGGCGTGCACCACGCCTGGCTCAGAACATTCTTGCATAATTGTAATCTGTATTTACCTTACTTTGAAGTAATTACGTATGCACCGGAGAACTCTTTTTTTTCGGAGCTGGGGACCGAACCCAGGGCCTTGCGCTTAGGAGAACTCTTTTTTTTTTTTTTTTTTTTTTTTTTTTTGGCTCTTTTTTTCGGAGCTGGGGACCGAACCCAGGGCCTTGCGCTTCCTAGGCAAGCGCTCTACCACTGAGCTAAATCCCCAACCCCAGGGGAACTCTTAAGAATTACTGGAGTTCCTGTATGGTGATGTCTCCCCCCAGCCCCCCGCCCACATGTCACATTATTGTCACATTAGTGTCACATTAGTGCCACATTAGTGCCACATTAGTGTCATATTAGTGTTACATTATCACTGCAGTTATTGTAATCAGGGACTTGAAGGTGCTGTGATGATACGGAGTAAGTTACTTACTTAGTTGCTCTTTACTCTTTCTCGTTTTCACATTGCTTTTAGTTGTGTTTCCTCAGTCTTGTTGTTTGTTTTGTTTTTCCTTCTTGGAAATACTGGGGATTGAACCCAGGGCCTTATACATGCTGAGCAAGTTCTCTGCCAGTGAGGGATACCCTCATCCCGGTCCTCATCTTGGTATAGGTGTGGAGGTCAGGGACATCTCTGGGCGAGTTCTCTCTCCACCTTCCAGTGTGTTCTAGACTGAAGTCAGGCTGTTAGTCTGGGAGGCAAGCGCGAGCCATCTTGCCAGCCCCACCCTTTGTCTTCTCTAGTTTGTGAAAGTCTTTGGTGGCTTTGTCTCTGGTGTCTCCACTGTTACTGTTTTCCCCTGTATAGGTAGTAAATATCTAGGGGAGATACTTGGAGACTATGCAAGTGTAGTCATGCCTCAGTTCTTGGGGAGTGGCTTTGGGACTTTGCTGGAATACAGATCTGCGGATACTCCAGTCCCGAGTGTAAAGTGGCAAGGCAGTCTCCTAAGCTATGCACATCCTCGGTTGTCTCTACGTCACCTACTGTGTAAACTGTGAACGCCTGCTACAGTGCCGTTACTGGACTAAAGCTAAGAAACGCACGGCTTCCCATGCCCAGTGCAGATGTACCCCAGCCCCCAGTATTTCACATGCACAACTGCATGACTCTGTGGATGCTGAACTCACAGGTTCTGAGGGTCTGTCTCCTTTCTGTCTGGAAACATGGCTGCTACCCATCCTGTCTGCAGTGCTCTGTGTGCATAGTCAGGATAATTGTGGTACTCTGGGGGGCTGGGGATTTAGCTCAGTGGTAGAGCGCTTACCTAGGAAGCGCAAGGCCCTGGGTTCGGTCCCCAGCTCCGAAAAAAAGAACCAAAAAAAAAAAAATTGTGGTACTCTGGTGGTCCCTTTCTGCTCAGAATTCTGAAGATAAAGTTGTCTGTCCCTTTATTTTTAAGTTACTGGAATCAGTGTGGGTATACTGATACTCTTGAGAGTTATTTGATCATAGTACAGTCTGTTCTCAACACAGTGACGTTTTAATAAGAAGATTTTAAAATATATGTTTATTTATGAGTATACATATACAAGTTCTTTTCACTACTGAGCAATTGCTCCACCCAGCATTTAGAATAATCTTTGTTTTTGTGCCAGGGTTTTCCTGTGTAGCCCTGGCTGTCTTGAGCTCACTCTGTAGTCTAGGCTGACCTCGAACTCAGAGATCTGCCTGCCTCTGCCTCCTGAGTGCTGGGATTAAGGCACGTGCCACCATTGCCCAACAAGAATAATGTCAATCTCAGACCCTTTCTGTGGCAGAGTGATTAGTCAGAATTTAGCTGGGATAATCCTCACTCTTTATGCTGATGTGGTGCCTGCCTTAGCTTCGTCACAGCAGTCACTGGCCTTTGGTCGATGTTGTTGTTGTTGGTTTTAGATAAGAGTTTCTCTGCGTGGTCTTAGCTGCCCTGGAACTCTCTGTAGACCAGCCTGGCACCTGCTTCTGCCTCCCTGCTGCTGCGATTAAAAGTGATTGGTTGTTTGTTGCTGTTTTAATTGTATGTTTTTGGGTGTTTTGTCTGCATGCACCCCTGCACCCTGTGTGTGCCAGTTGCCCTTTGAGGCCCTGCACTGGAGTTACAGAAGGTTGAGAGCCATGAGGTGGCTGTTGAGAATTGAACCCAGGTTCTCTGAGACAGCAGCCAGTGCTCTTACCCGCTGAGCATCTGTCCAGTCCTCCTTTCACCCCCAATCCCCTTTGGGTAGCAACTATTGAGGCAGGGTCTCACTACGCAACCTGGCTTGTCTGGAACTCACTGATACCTACCTACCTCTCCACTTTCCAAGCAGTGATGGTAAAGGTGTGTGCCACTGTGCACTGCTGTTTTAATTATTTGAATATAAAATTAACAATGTACTTTTTAACATTAAAACTGGATTCACTTTTCTAATACTCTTAGGAAAAACATTACAAGACCATTTGAGGATCAGACGTCACTGGTAAGTACAAGGCTCTTTTTAAGAGAGCACATATGGGCAGGCCTGGATGTGTGGTCGGGTATAGTCCATCTTGAGCTTGCCTAGCCTGCCTGAGGTCCTGGCCCCCCCCCCCCCCAAATAACAGAACAGAGAATGTAAAAATGGCTGCAGACTAAACCATGCTGTATCCATAAATTGTTATTTTTTAGTTAGAAATCCTATGTATGAGAATTTTGATACTCAGATTGAGAAATAAGGTTACTGACTTTTAAGGCGTGTGTGTGTGTGTGTGTGTGTGTGTGTGTGTGTGTGTGTGTGTGTGTGTGTGTAGTTTGTTTTTTGTTTTGTTTTTTTGTTTGGTTTTCCCAGACAGGGTTTCTCTGTGTAGCCTCTGTGTTGGCCTGTAGACTAGGCTATCCTCAAACTCAGATCCACCTGCTTCTGCCTCAAGTGCTGGGATTAAAAGTGTTTGCTGCCACTGCCTGGCTTCTTGTTTGTTTGTCTGTTTGTTTGTTTTGAGACACGTGTCTTTATTTATTATGTAGCTCTCTCTAGCTGTCCTGGAAATATGTAGACCAGGCTGGCCTCAAGCTCCGCTAGCATCCGTCTTCCGCGTGCTGTGTGCTGGGAGGCATTGTCTCAGCACACTCAGCCTGTCTTTTTGGGTTTTGACACAGTGTCCTATGTATTCCAGGGTGGTTTGAACTCTGTGTAGCCAGAGATGACTTTGACTTACTCATCCTCCTGCATCCACCTCCAGTGCTGTGATTTCAGGAGTGGATCACCACTGGTTAGACAGTGCTGGGATAGAACCCAGGGCTCCGTACATGCCAGGCAAGGATTCACTGCCTACATCCCCGGACCTCGTGGTGGTTTTAATGAAAAGAAGGTTAATATCTAGTAAGAGGAATCTGATGGAAACCATGATGACTTCGACTGCAGAGCAAGCAAGGGCAGTTCCTCTGTGCTGTGCATTACGGGATTGGAGACAAACAGTCAGGGAGATGAGGAGGAAGGGCTTCTTTATTTTCGTGTGTGAGTACACTGCACTGTCGCTGCCTTCAGACACACCAGAAGAGGGCATCAGATCCCATTGCAGATGGTTGTGAGCTACCATGTGGTTGCTGGGAATTGAACTCGGGACCTTGGCAAAAGCAGTGAGGGCTCTTAACCACTGAGCCATCTCTGTGCCCGTGAAAGGGCTTCTTGTATAAATTGGATGAATGTGACAACGGTGTTGACCTCTAAGCATGAATCTTTGTTTTGTTTGCCTTTTTGTTTGTTTGTTTTTGAAACTGGGTCTCGTGTGCCTTGGCTGGTATAGCAAAGGCTGGCCTTGAAGTCCTGTCTTCCATGTTCTAAGTGCTGGAATGACAGTGTGTGTCACCATGTGTAGCTTGAGTACATTTTAAAACTTGACTAAACTTCATATTCTTTTACATTCTTCATTGTCAGTTCAAATGTCTGGATGATGTGTGCTCATCTAAAAGTAAAAATGTTTATGTATGAGAGTTTTGCCTGACTGCATGTATGTGCACCATATGTGTCTAGTACCCTTAGAGGTCAGAAGAAGGTGAAGGATGGTTCTTGGTTGCCATGGGTTCTGGGAACTGAATCCTGGTCCTCTCTCTACGAGAGCAATAAGTACTCTTGACCTCTGGACCATCTGTCCAGCCCCTCTGTATGTCCCTATCTAGATTATTATGTTTTCATTAGCGTCTTCCGGGAGAGGAGAGGGGAGCCCCTAATGCCCTTTGTAGGCTTCCAGGTAAGATGGTTGCTTGTTTGGAGACAGGCGCTTGCTGTGTAGCTTCTGCTGGCCACTTTACAGCAATGCCCCTGCCTCAGCCTTCCAACTGCGTGGGCCACTACAGTGGGTCAGGCTAAGGCTCTTCAAGGGTTCTTCTTCTTTTGTAGGAGTTCTTTTCAAAGAAGTCGGACTGTTCTCTGTTCATGTTTGGCTCCCACAATAAGAAGAGGCCCAATAATCTCGTGATAGGTGAGTGCCGCACTCGTGGGTTTGGCTTGAGACCGGGTCTTTCAGTGTAGCTCTGGGTGCCTGCATCTCTGAGGACCCCGGCCTCTCAGTGCTGGTGTTGATTAACTCCGGGGCTTTGGTTCATGGAGTGAGCTCTGTGACTCAGATTAACGAATGCTTTCAGAAGTGACAGGCAGTCAGTAGGCCCCAGATAGTTTCTACTGCTGCTTTAACCTTGTGATGTTGGACTAGGGGCCACCTCAGTGGTAGAGCCCTTGCCTAGCTTTTTTTTTTTTTTTCTTGCCTAGCTTTTTAAAGGCTTGGATTGGAATCCCAGCATCACCATAGAAACTTTGCACCAGTAACATCAGTATTACCACCCTGCCATCCCAGGGAAGTGAGGAAAAAATACAAATTAGTTCTTGATTAGCAATCCTACAACACCATTGCTAACATCTTTGGAGACCAGTTCCAGCTTTTAAACAGGAAGTGTGGCTTCATCTATTATCTGTTTATCATCTTTATCTATGTACTCTGTGTGTGCTTGTATATGTATAAATCACATGAATTACGGGGTGCTGGGAACCAAACTAAATCCCTTGGGAAGAGCAGGAAATTCTGAGCCATCTCCATCCCCGATTCACAGAGTTTCTACCTAACATGTTCAGTTGTAGGCGACCTCTTACTGTCTGAGGTCTTCATGTATCTTGGTTTTTGACGGTGGGTGTTTTCGTTAAGGTTTCATCCCAAGCCTGATGCATGTTGAACACTCCTGGTATGGCTGAGCTACGCTTCTTCTTAGTTTATTTAATTACTTTTGGGTAGAGTCTTTATCCCCGGGTTGGCTCAAAACTCGTTTTATAGCCCAGGTTGATCTCGAGCTCCATTTTCCTGCCTCCCCAGAGCTGGGATTATAGGTGTTCAACCGCCACACCCAGCTCCCCATTTATTCTGTGAAAGAACAGAGTTGGGCTCTTTGTGAATGTTGTAGGGCTTTTCCTGACAGCACAACTAAGTGGATGCCAGAGTTTAAGAAGGGAGTGTGTGGGCTTAGACAGAGGAGACGCAGGTAATTTGGAGCCTTATAGGTGACAAAAGGTGAATGTGACAATCTGTGCTTAAAGATGTACTTGCTTTTAGGTCGTATGTATGACTACCATGTGCTGGATATGATTGAACTAGGGATTGAGAAATTCGTGTCTCTGAAAGATATTAAGGTAAGATACTGGTCATAAAACTAATAGCATTTGAACAGTGTTCTTGGTCAAATATACTTGGCCAAAAATACTGACAGAATATTATAGAAAAAATAGAATATTATAGAGAAAAACTTCACGCAGAAATACAATCTAACTTTATTTTAAAAGAGGACCCGTAGGCTGGGCAGTGGCAGCCCAAGCCTTTAGTCATAGAGCTTGGGAGACAGAAGCAGATGGATCTCTTGAGTTCAAGGCCAGCCTGGTCTACACAGAGAAACCCTGTTCCCTCAAAAAAGCAATAACAAAACACAAAACAAAAAAGGAATGACTTTTTTATAATATATAGCACATGGATCTCATGAAGTGAAACCTGAGAGTATGATGACCGTTCTCTGTTAGGCTTCTGGTTTAAATGCTGTCTTTCCTAAGTGGTAACACTTGCGGACAGACTGAAGTTTTCAATTTGGGCACTATTCTATGACCAAAACCCTCTGGCTACCCCGCCCCTGTATTCTGGCCATTAGCTTATTATTCTGTATTCTTCTGTCCATTAGTTGTCAATTATAGCTAAGCTCCTTTGGGAGCCTGCAGTGTGCCTACTTGTTTGAGCAGGATTGTGAGGTAGGAAGTAGCAAAGCATGGGAAAACGGCCTGGAGGCTAGAAGAGCCTCACTTCAGCCGCGCCATCAGGTGCATGATGTCACTCAGGTCTTACAGGTGTGAGAACTAGGCAGTTTTCCCTGGCTGGGGGAGGCGGTGTCGTTTGTGGGTCTGTTTGTTTTTGAGACAGGGCTCACTCCGAGCTTTGGCTGTCCTGGAGCTCCTACCTCTGACATTCACCACCACCTCAGGCCCAGTTTTCATTTACGTTTGGTGATTGAAGCCCAAAAGGGGTAAAGTCATACACATGGTAGATGAGACTCAAAGTTAGAATTCAAGGGCACAGAGAGGAAGAAACACTGCGTAATGGAAAGTTATGTAACTTAGTGGGGGCTTTGTGTGTTGCTTTGTTGATGTATGATTTTAACTAATCCAGGCTGGCCTCAGACTTGCCGTGTGACCAGGGCTGAGTTTGAACTTCTGCTCCTTCTGCTTCCACTGCCCAAAAGTGCTGGGGTGACAGCATGATGGTGGTGCCCAGCTGAGCTGGTGCACTCTCGGGCCTGTGTGTGGTTAACACAGGGAGTGTGTAAGGCTCAGCTCTTCACCTCTCCTCTGAAAGGGGCAGACCTGGAAGGGTCAGGACGATAGCTGAGTATCCTTACCTGGGGGTTTGAAAACGGCTTTTACCAACTTCCTGTGTGCTCAGTAACTCCAGCTTCCAAAGCCCAGGGTAGAGCAATGGCCTCAAACTGGACCTGTGGGTTTAAGGCATAACTTGGCATTTGAGTGGCACTGTGATTTAACAAATCAGTTATTTTTTTGATCCTTAGTTGTAGATGTAGCCACAAGAAATGAGATAGTATGTGTGTAAAAATTTTAAGATTGTTTTAATACGTATTGGCTATCTTAAACTATAAATTCTCTAGATTTTGGTAATTATATGATTACATTTGTTTTGTTTTTAATCTCATAGACAAGTAAGTGCCCTGAGGGAACAAAGCCCATGTTGATATTTGCTGGTGATGATTTTGATGTAACAGAAGACTACAGAAGACTGAAAAATCTTCTTATTGGTGAGTGCGGATAGAACTCATCCGTTAACACTTGCTGGTTTTTCTGTGAGGTTAAACTTGTTCACATTCTTTTTCTCACCAAACGCTACGTTCTCATATCTTCATGCTCTGCTCTTTGCTCCCTCTCCCCGGACTCTGGTTTTCGTTTTTGTTTCTTGCTTTGTTTGTTTGTTTGTTTGTTTGTTTTTTTGGTTCTTTTTTTCGGAGCTGGGGACCGAACCCAGGGCCTTGCGCTTCCTAGGTAAGCGCTCTACCACTGAGCTAAATCCCCAGCCCCGGTTGGTTGGTTGTTTAAGTCAGGGTTTCTCTGCACAGCCCTGGCTGTCGAGACCAGGCTTCAAGTGTAGGAACTAAATTCCTCTGCCCACTGAGTGCCGGTGTTAAAGGGGTGCCACTACACCCCGTTCTCTTGTCTTAAAACTTCTTCCACCAAGCAAGTCAGCCCTTCCTTGCTCAGCTCACTCAGGGTCTGAGGACAGAGTGCAGCCTGCCAGTTTGTCAGCTGTCACACTAATGGCCTCCTGCCTGGTTCCTGTGCAGCCTCTGTTCCTGCTGAAAGCTCATGGACTGGGCCTCCTTGTTCATACTTCTTCAGCATTGGTCTTCTAAGCTCGTTCTAGAGGGGCCTTGCAGTACTCGTTCTAGAGGGGCCTTGCAGTACTCGTATCTGCGTATGGTGTCTAGCAAGCGGGCCCAGCCTCTTCAGTGCGCCTCCTACAACCCCCTTTCTGATTTTCTCTGCCTTCCGAGTTCTGGGACCACAGGATTGCACCACCATGCCCAACCCTATCTTTGATTTTCCTAGCCAGAAAAATACTTTGTTTTCTCCTAGCTAATGGGATTGCTAGGTTTTGTTTTTTTAATTACATTTTTGTTTGCATGTGGGGCTGGGGCGTGCTCATGTTGAAGTTGGTTCTCTCCACCCTGTGGGCCACAGGGATTGAATGCAGGTTGGCTTGGTGGCCATCTCAGCAGCCCAGGCGAGCCTTGAGGAATCTTGAGTTTGTTCTAAAGCCTTGGCCTAAAGCTCTAGTCCTCTGCCATCATAACTGGCATTGTGGGGTCGAATTTAGAAATCTGGTCAGTTAAAACTTAAGATTGTAAAATATCATTAATTTCCAACTCTGAAACCCCCAAGTTTTCTATATAAGGCCCTTCGTAATATAAATACTATGTCACATGCTTTTAAATTTTATCTTCAGAGTTGGGAGGGGTTAGCTCATCATAACTGAGGGAATCAGTTCACTGTAATTGGTTTTTTAAAAATTATCTGATGTAATTCGAGGGTGTTTGTGCACTATATACATGTCTGTGTTGGTGGAGGCTGAAGAGACATCAGATCCCACAGTAGATGGGAGCTGCCACGCAGGTGCTGGGAATCGAACCCAGGTCCTCCGGTAGAGTTACTAATCCTACTGTGGAGATTTCTCCAGGCCCCCAATTTCTTCTTTAAAGAAAGTGGGGGTTGGGGATTTAGCTCAGTGGTAGAGCGCTTGCCTAGCAAGTGCAAGGCCCTGGGTTCAGTCCCCAGCTCCAGAAAAAAAAAAAAGAAAAAAAAAAAAAAGAAAACAAAACATGTTATAGCTAGGCAGTGGTGGACATTCCTGAAGGCAGGCGGATCTCTGAGTTAGAGGCTAGCCTGGCCTACAGAGCGAGTTCCAGGACAGCCAAGAAACCCTTCACAGAAACCTCGTCTTGAAAAACAAAAAGGAATCAAGGAAGGAAGGAAGGAAGGAAGGAAGGAAGGAAGGAAGGAAAGTAAGTTAGCTATGACCACTCCTCCTGTGTTCCTGGCATCATGCTTTGTGTGAGTCTGTTGGTCATTTGAGGCATGTCTTGCTGTAACTCACACTAGCCTTGGATTCTCTCTGTTTGGCCCGTCAGCCTGCTGAGAAGAAGGCTGCCATCCTCAGATAGCTTCACTTTTACCTTCCAAGTGCAAGCACTCTGTCAAGTTCTTTTCTAGGGAACCCTCCATGAGTCCGTCCAGAGCTCTGTCTTAAGTGCTAAGCTTTTTCTTTTGCTTTGTACCGGGGACTTGGAGCATCTGAGGCTGGCTTTTCCCTTTGGGAGCTCAGGGCCTTGTGGGTGTAAGTATACGTATACTCTGTGCTACTTTGCCAGTAGAGGACTGAACTCTTAGTGAGCCATGCTAACTTGGACCAGCCTCATATATTCCCCTGGCTGGCCTTGAACTCACAGAGATCTATCTGCCTCAGGACATAAGGTATAAGCTACCATGCCCGGCTCCAAGTCACCTTTAACGTTTTAAAAAGCTGCCCTTATTCTCTATCTAATCATAGTATTGAGAATTATTTATTTAAGAATTATTTATGTACTTTTACATATATGAGTACACTGTCACTGTCTTCAGACACACCAGAAGAGGGCATCAGATCCCGTTACAGATGGTTGTGAGCCACCATGTGGTTGCTAGGAATTGTACTCAGGACCTCTGGAAGAGCAGTCGGTGCCCTTAACCACTGAGCCGTCTCTCCAGCCCTACTTGTTACACTCTTTTTTTTTTTTTTTTTAAGATTTATTTATTTTTATATGAGTACACTCTAGCTACCCGCAGACACACCAGAAGAGGGCATTGGATCACCAGAAGAGGGCATCTGATCCCATTACAGATGGTTGTAAGCCACCATGTGGTTCCTGGGATTTGAACTCAGGACCTCTGGAAGAGCAGTTAGTGCTCTTAACCACTGAGCCATCTCTCCAACCCCTGTTACACTCTTAAAGCAAACTAAAGTATGGCTGGGGAAATAGCTCAAGGGCTAGTTATGTGCTTCAGCTCGGTTATAGTCCAGGGCTGCTGCAGAGTGGGAGATTGGCTCTCTCTGGGGCTCTTCCAGGGAGCCAGCTCCTGAGGAACGACACTGGAGATGGCTCTGGTCTCAATGAGTGTTTGTATGTGTCCCCACACATCCCTCCTCTATCCCTCCTCCTCCTCCTCTTCCTCCTCCTTCTCTTCCTCTTCCTCCTCTTCTTCCTCTCTCTCTCTCTCTCTCTTTCTCTCTCTCTCTCTCTCACACACACACACACACAGACATACACAGACACACACACACATACACACACACACACACGTTGAAAAGATGGCATTCTGTAGCTGAATGTTGTTGTTCTCTTTAACAACTGAATATGTGCTTTCAGATTTCTTCAGAGGCCCCACAGTGTCAAACGTCCGTCTGGCTGGATTAGAGTATGTTCTGCACTTCACGGCACTGAATGGGAAGGTTTACTTTCGAAGCTATAAGTAAGTGGGTCTGTGGGTGTTTTTTGAAGTTCTCTGGGGTCACAGTGGGTCTGGAGATTTTGTAGACAGTAGTGTCAGGGGCTGTGCCCTGACCCTCCATCTTTCCTTCCTGCTAGCCTTGATCTCCGGAACTCACTTTTCCTGGGTCACTGATCATCTCTTGTGAGCCTAGTGTTTAGTTAGCTCCCATCCATATTCTGTGCTGTCTCACTGTTCCTGACTGGATTTAGAGCACCAACCACCATCAGGCCTGCCAAAGTAATTTTCAAACTTCTAGATTTGAAAGCTACAACCTAAAGCAGGTAGAAAGTACCAACAGGAATTTCTCCTGTACAGTAGGCTCTGCCGTAGCCCAGCAGTGTTAATGTACAGCAGGCTCTGCCGTAGCCCAGCAGTGTTAATGTACAGCAGGCTCTGCCGTAGCCCAGCAGTGTTAATGTACAGTAGGCTCTGCCGTAGCCCAGCAGTGTTAATGTACAGTAGGCTCTGCCGTAGCCCAGCAGTGTTAATGTACAGTAGGCTCTGCCGTAGCCCAGCAGTGTTAATGTACAGTAGGCTCTGCCGTAGCCCAGCAGTGTTAATGTACAGTAGGCTCTGCCGTAGCCCAGCAGTGTTAATGTACAGTAGGCTCTGCTGTAGCCCAGCAGTGTTAATGTACAGTAGGCTCTGCCGTAGCCCAGCAGTGTTAATGTACAGTAGGCTCTGCCGTAGCCCAGCAGTGTTAATGTACAGTAGGCTCTGCCGTAGCCCAGCAGTGTTAATGTACAGTAGGCTCTGCCGTAGCCCAGCAGTGTTAATGTACAGCAGGCTCTGCCGTAGCCCAGCAGTGTTAATGTACAGCAGGCTCTGCCGTAGCCCAGCAGTGTTAATGTGAATGTAAATCCCAACAAGCAGATCGCTTTCTTGTTTGATTCGAGCTTTTAAACCAATATCTCTTGATGTAGCTTTAAGCTGGCCTTGAGCTCATTGTATAGGCCTCAAACTTGCAATCCTCCTGCCTCAGCTTTTTAAGTGTTGGGATGGAAAGCCTGAGCTGCTACTTCCAGCCCGATTCCATTTTTATTGATGAGATACCGATATGCTAACACTTTGCCTTTAAGGTTAGCATCCCTCTTACTCCTCTTAAAAAAGAGACTGCAGATGGAGCTAAGTGTTAACCTCTTCTTGTCTGTCCTTCTGTGCCCTGGTGGATAAGGGTTTCCTGGGGGACAAGCTAGTGGGCTCAGGCTTCCTTAGCAGCTCTTTCTTCGTGGCCACATCTACCGTGGTGACAGCAGCAGGTTGGGCTGACCCGGCCCCCTCCATGGCAGATTCAAGAGGAGGGGCAGGCTGTACGTCATGGCGGCCCACCTGTAACCCAGCAATTGGGAGCCGATGGATCTACCATGGAGCATGACTGCTGAGCCACTTAGGGCCAGCCTGCAGGCATTCAGAGTAACCCTGTACAAACTTTGGTTTTTGTTTACGGGACGAGGTATGATACACCCAGGCGGGCCTCACATGTTCACTTTGCTTCCATCTCCAGGGCTGAGATTGCAGGGTTTCTGTGGCTGCTGTGTCCTTGCTTTCTCAGTTCTGTAGAAGATGGCAGTTGTCACACCTGTGCTCGTTAAGTGACTTAAAGATGTAGTGTCCCTCGGCTGTGCTATACCTGTAGTGATTCTTCTGCTTCTCTTTCCAAGGACTAGAATTACAGATGTGCATTCCCATGGCCAGTCGGACAGAGTCTGAAATGCCAGGCACCGGTGCTAGGCTGTTGGTTGGGTTGTATGCAGAGAAGTAGGCCAAACAGGAAGCATCACGTTTACCTGGAGAGAGCAAGTTTCCAGTGTGAGTGCATGATGGCGGAGGCAGCACAGTGTCAGCTGAGGGGAGAGCTAAGGTCGGAGAGAGGTCATCTGCATGGGGTGGCACTGTCACTTAATGTGAGACGTCTTTGCTAGCCTCAATTTAAGCCTTGTCTTACCTTCCCAGGGATGGAGGACAAGCACATGCCAATATGCCTGCCTCTTGGTTTGTCTTTCTTTGGGGCCACGGGGTGGCACAGGGTTTCTCTTTGTAGCCCTGGCTGTCTTGGAACTCTAGACCAGGTTGGCCTTGATCTCCGAGATTGGCCTGTCCCTGTCTGCTTCTTGAGTGCTGGGAGTAAAGGCAATTGCTAGCATGCCCTGCTCATTTTATCTTTCTGTGTTACCATAGCTCCTTGTGGCTGAGTCCTCTGTCATTATGTGTCACAGACGGTTTTGCCTTGTTTAACTGAGTGTAGGTGATTGTTCGATGCATCTCTGTCCTTGTGACTTGCTGTAACCAGCAAGTGTGTCTCCCATGAGTGCACTGTCTTGGTGGCCATCTGTATACTTGTATTCCCACTGTTTGGTCTCTTGGGCCATCCTTTTTTTTTTTTTTTTTTTTTTCTTTTCTTTTTTTCGGAGCTGGGGACCGAACCCAGGGCCTTGTGCTTGCTAGGCAAGCGCTCTACCACTGAGCTAAATCCCCAACCCCTCTCTTGGGCCATCCTTAATTGTCTGTTCCTTCTCATTACCCGTCTGTTGCTTCTGTGACAGCTTTTGTGTGATGCTAATCTTTTATGGACATTGTTCTGTCAGTAAATAGCTCCCTGCCAACCTCACCTTTTTACTTGTGGGGACTTTACTGCTCTATTAAATGTGGTTGTGAATATAATATTCAGATTTGGGATTGATATTTTTTCCCCTCCCTCCCTCCCTCCCTCCCTCCCTCTCTCCCTCCCTCCCTCCCTCCCTCCCTCTCTCCCTCCCTCCCTTCCTCCCTCCCTCTCTCCCTTCGTTGTTTTTTTGAGGCACCTTCACATAGCCCAGACTTACCTTAAAGTCACCGTGTAGCAGAGAATGGCCTTTAACTTTAACTGGTCCTCAAGCCTCCATTTCCTAAGCGCTGGGAGCCCCATGCCTTTCTGTCCTCAGCTCTTTAGTTCTTCATGGGTTAGCGTTCAGAAAACAGTTGGGGTGAGATGGGATGTACGCCTGAGACTGAAAGAAAGATCATTGGTGACTGAAAGTGGGGATGGAAAAGAAAAGCGGTAGAAATTATGGACACACAAGGTGTGTCCATATAAAAATACCATAGTGAATCCCATTAACTTGCTATTAATATGTTAATACAGAGAAAATCTTAAGACTTGCTGTTGTCTCCGTCTTGTCTTTGTTGCCCAGCTTCTCACTCTTCCTCTCTGCTGCTCCCCCAGGTTTTTCCAGGTCTGGAGTTACTGGACATAGAGTGTTGAGGAAGAAGTTGTGGTTTAGCCATTAGGATGTTTGGGCTTACTACAGTCTACAGGCGTCATGAACGTGCTATGGGGAGACGCTGATCTGGAGTGGGCTGACTTCACTCAGACAGCGTTACTTTCTGAAGTCCAGTCACAGTTCTTACTCTGGTGGCATTGCACTTGGAGCCTTGTACAAACATTCACATGTTCTACCACGGAGCTATTTGAAAATTAGGTTTACACTTGTTTCTTAGTGATATCACATAATTTCAGTTTCTGATTTTTAAAAACTTAACACAGGGGGTTGGGGATTTAGCTCAGCGGTAGAGAGCTTGCCTAGCGAGCACAAGGCCCTGGGTTCGGTCCCCAGCTCCGAAAAAAAGAAAAAAGAAAAAAAAAAAAAAAAAAAAACTTAACACAGGATGCACTTGTTGCAACTTATTATTTGAAACTACAAAACCCTCTCTAAAGATATTTCAGAGAAGGACTTTAAAAAGAATTAAAGCAGATTTCCCCCCATTCATAAAGGCTGCTGCTGAAGAAATCTGGGTGCAGAACACCGAGAATCGAGCTAGAAGAGATGGGGCCATCGTTGGATCTGGTTGTGAGGAGGACACACTTAGCATCGGACGACCTTTATAAACTGTCCATGAAAGTGCCCAAAGCTCTCAAGGTATATGACCAGGATGTGGGACCTCCCTACTTATTTCTGTGTCCACTCTGGCCAGCAAGGATGTGTGGTGCATCGTATTCAAAGACACACAAAGATGAATGAAATTGATAAAGGTTTTGAGCCAGGAAAGGGAGAAAGAATGGATCCAGACGTCAGGGCAGTAGAGTTGCAGGGGCGAGGGGTCTAGTTTGGCTGGCAGATTTCTTATGGCCAAGACTGCTATTTTCAGGAAACCTGGAATAGTGTGGGCGCCATGAAGATGGGGTTGAGAGCTGCGTTTCTACAGTGATTATATATGAAGTGTGTATTGACTTACAGTCTAAGCTGGCCTTGAACCTTTGATTTGTCTGTCTCAGACCTTCAAAGTGCTGGATTGTAGGCTCGCAGTACCAGGCCCAGCTTTGTTTTGACTTTTAAATTGTTTCAGAGACAAATAAAAGGACTAAGGTTAAAAAGCACTCGTTACTGTTCCAGAGGACCAGGGTTTTGAGTCCCAACATCCAGGCGCATCAGGTGACTCACAACTGCCTGTGTGTGAGCTGTTGGTGGCCTCCATGCCCCCCCCCCCCCCCATTACATTGTTTTAAAGCAACAGTGGCGATTTTAACTCTGGAGTACCAGCACAGATTGGCGCTAAGCATGGCAAACTGTCTTGGTACTTGGCAGTGGTGAGTACATCCTGACTCTTGCCAGGCAGCCTGACATTTTACCCAGATGGCAGCATTGTTGGACATGGGGGAGAGACCAGTGCAGGCTCTGAATGAGAATTTGCGTTTTAACAAAGTCCCACGATCTCTAGATAAGAGAGGTGTGTAAAGCTGTGTTCTTTGTGCCACCGAGAGGCTTCCCAGTGGGAATTGCTACTAAGAGCTATGGGCTACATGTTAATCAGTTTATAGTGAGAGCCATTTTGAAAATTACATACATACATATATGTGTATATATGTATACACACACTTTTCCCCCTCTCGTTTTATAGCCGAAGAAGAGGAAGAATATCTCTCAGGATACTTTTGGTACAACGTTTGGAAGGATTCATATGCAGAAGCAAGACCTAAGCAAACTACAGACGAGGAAAGTGAAGGGGTTGAAGAAGCGGCCTGCAGAGAATGGAGTAGAAGACCAGGGGAAGAAATCAAAGAGAATTAAGAAAAGTTAGTGAACCTGACTGACAGACAGCATCACCTTCTTGTGTCGTTTACTAAAGAGAATTTTTCTGCTTGAGGCTGTTTGGTTTTCTGATAAGACTTTGTGGCTTATTTGGATGGGGTGAGGGTGTGACAAAATTTCACACTGTAGCCCAGGCTGGCCCCAGCCTCCCAAGTGCTGTGATATACCATCAGAGCCAGCACACTGTATATTTCTATAACATTATTTATTACGTAAAACTTTTTTTTAAAAAATTGAAATTTGTGTTTGGATCCTACTCACCCCAGCTCTCACTGTTTCTGATTTTTAAAGCTGGTTTGTGTGTGCACACGTGTGTCACAGTGTGGGTGTAGTCAGAAGACAGCTGTGGAGTCAGTTCTACTCTGTGGGGATTGAACTCTACCTTAGTGTGTCAGACTCCTACCATAGGTAAGCACCTTTACCCACTGAGCCATCCTGCTCGCCCAGTTTACTACCTGTTTATGGACAAAGGTCACACACTACAACTTCATAAAGGGCTCACTTACCTGTGTTATAAGGTCCTAGGTGTGACCCTCATGCCTGGCGTAATAACCCTCTCCCCAGGCTCTTCTGCCTGTGTGTGAGAATGAGGGGACCACCACATCAGTGGGTCAGGTGCTGCTGGACACAGTGACTTGGGTGACAAGAGAAGCGACCGTGAACACATGAGCAGAGGGTATACAGTCTCAAGGGGGAGGGGATTTTCCTGAGAGGGCTTACTCTGGTAAGTGTTGGGGTATGTTAGGAATTGGTAATTCTTTACTGGTCATACGCCACCTGAGCCCACTTCCCCCTCAGGGTAGCCAGGCCTATTGTACACCAAGCTGGACTGTAGGGGAGGAAGCTTAGCTAGGCATGGGTGGGCGGACGCAATGCAGGATCTCTTATAGGCAGTGGGTGTCGGGGCAGCAGACACACCCAGAAACAGCTTTGGAGAACTGGTCTGGGTGTGTGTGTGTGTGTGTGTGTGTGTGTGTGTGTGTGGTGGGAGGGGAGTATTTATGCCCCCGGGGAGGTGGCCAGGGTCTATGGGAAAATGTTTGTGTGGCTGTTTATCATTGGCCAGGTGAGGAGGAAACAATCTACATAGTTGGGCTATAGAGTTGGACGTGGGGTGGGTGGAGCCTTACAGGGTCAAGCAAAGAGTGAGGCCTAATAACCGTCAGGATAGTACATTCCTGCTAGGGTCGATGGTGGGGGAGCCGGCTCTATGCCACCAAGTTGGGAAGGGGGAAGGTAGCCCCTTCCTGCTGTCTTCATGTTTGAGGTATCCTGAGTTGAAGCTCCCTGGATCCTTCTGTAACCCCAGGCCATTATGGTTCCACAGTTGTAAGTGTGCTGCACTTTAGGAAGCTACTGCCTGTGTAAGATGCCAGTCTGGCCAGTTTGTCCTTGGAGACATGGGGACACTGAAGTCCTTAGAGTTCACCCGGTCTTCATAAGAGTAGGAATCGAGGGAAGCCATACATTGGGAATTGCCCCATACATTGTTGAAAGTGGGGGGTTGGAAAAGGCAGGGGTACTTTCTAGTGTCTAACAGGTTTGTGTTAAGATCAGGAGCCTAACAGCTCTGTGGTGGTCCCCGTCTCACCTGAGCTCTTGGGCAGAAGTGGGAGCTCCCGGGAATGTGTGCTGTCTCCCAGGACACGTCTAGAACTTGATCTTTGGTTTTAGTCTTACCGTTTGCCAGAGCTCCTACTAATTAGAAGGGTTACTTGAGTTGTATTGATGGTCCATTTCAAAAGACAGTAGACTCACGATTTAAAGGACAGTCCTGTGAAAGTGATTTGCGGTCCTGAGTGCAGTTCTGCAGCCTGCTATTTTACCTGAGGGCGTTGTATGCTGTGCTAGGGCCTGACCACTGAGCTACATTCCCAACCCACAACACAATCCCACCCCCAAACCCAGACAGGGCTCTCTGTGTATCCCTGGCTGTCCTGGAGCTCCCTCTATTATAGACCACGTAGATTTCACAGAGACCCGCCTACCTCTGCTGAGATTAAAGGTGTGTGACATCACCACCTGGCTCTGCCCACAAAAGAATTTAACAGGGTAGATGGGAGAAGAGGAAAGCTCAGAACTGGCGAGTTCGGGTGAAAATCACGTCGTTCCGGAACTAGGTAGCCTTCAGAGCTAAATAAAGTCTGCATGGACAGCCTGAGTATTTACAGACAGAAGAGTCTATCGACCCTTGGAGACCAGCCCCATCTAAGGAAATAGAAGGCACACTATGCCCTCCTAGTACTGTATCTCTCTTCAAAGAGGAACTTAGGTCCCTCAGGTTGGTCCTCAGCAAAGGAGATATCATGTCCAGGCCCCGCCCTTGCACCTTGGAAAGGCTTTGCTTATTTTGAGATTTATTACTATGTGTATGTGTATGGCTGTGCACAGGAGTGCAGGTGCCTGTGGAGGCCAGAAGGTGGGGTCAGACCTCTCAGAGCTGTGTTTGTGAGCTACTGGATATGGGTGGGTACTGGCGTGAACTTGGGCCCTCTGGAAGAGCAGTTTTGCTCTAACCATTGAACAGCCTCTCCAGCCCAAGAAACTCCTCCTCAGTCAAGCTGGTTCTACTGTGAAGCCCAAAGCTGAGCAGTCCTCCGCATCACAAAAGAAAAACAAAGAAGCAACTGGGTGTGGTAGCTGACAGTTTAAGCCAAACAAGGAAGAAGAAAGAGCTGATCAGTGCAAGTTTGAGGCTAGCCTGGTCTACAGAGCAAATTCCAGTCAGCTGGAGTTACAGAACAAGACCCTGTCTTCAAAACCCAAACAAGAATGTATGCATGTGGGTGCACACGTGACTCAAAGGTGCTTGTTTTCAATTCCACGTTGAGCCGTCCTTCACGCCTGTGTTTTCGCTTGCTCAGCTGCGGGGCAGCAACGTTGCCAGAGCGAATGCTGGAGGCGGGGGTTGCCCTCTGTACTTTATCCTGCTAACCAGTCAGAGCCAGGCTGGGGCTGAGTGTGCTTGACCTTGGGAGCCCCTTTTCTTGCCCAATACTGAAGGTGAACATAGAAACAGGTTCCTGTGTAAATGGGCAATCAAAATAACCTTTGAAGGTTTGTGCATTAATTCACTATCTGGTTCCCTGGTCATAGCACAGCCTTTCGGTCTCTGAGAGCAAAGTAAAGATAAATTAAACACAGACTCAAGTACATGGGCACACAAACCCATGGGCAACAGCACTCGGTGAAGTGGCGTTGAGACCGTAGCATTACAGTAACAGCCCTTTCAAGAAGCCTTGTGCTTTTCATCTTGGTATATTTGGGAGGCTGGGGTGTGAGGATTGTCACGAGTTCAAGGCCAGCCTGAGCTACCTCCAAAACCAATGAGGGAGCTTGGCCGAAGGCTCCAGTCTGAGGAGTATGTCGCAGGTACGGACCTGATTAGTTTCCATCGCCCATATGAGAAGCTCACCACGATGCTGCTTGTTGTAGGGCGGAGGAGGAGGCAGAGGCAATCAAACCGCTGGAGCTTGCTGGCTAGTCAGCCAGGCTACACAGTGAGCTCCGGCCCCGGTGGGAGATTCCATCTCAAAAGCTAACGTGGAACGCAGGTGTAATGGTGCAGGCTATAATCCCAGAATTTGGGAGGCACGGGCAGTTTATCTCTTGAGTCTGAGGCCATCCAGGTCTATATGGTAAGTTCCAGGACAGTCAGAGAATGACATAGACCTAGACTCAAAAGGAGACAAAAGCTAAGGTGGAGTACTCCCGAGGGACAATACCTGGTGGACCTCTTGACCTCCACACATGCACACATGCATACACATGAACATAACCCAGCAACAACAACAGAACCCCACAATGGACAGTAAGCAAGGCTTTCTTTGGTGGGACACATACACAACAGTAGTCCCACAGGATATCATCTAGCCTTCAATTTAGGCTTGTGTGTAAAATACACAAAAAGTTACCTAAGAGCATGTTTCAGAACGTGTCCCATTATTAAATAGCAGATGACTGTAGGAATAATATGACAGATTTGTTTTGTTTTTTCCCAGCACTCAGGCAGGTGGATCTGTGTGAGCTGGAGGTCAGCCTGGTCTACAAAGAGAGTAACAGGACAGTCGGGGCTACACAGAGAAACCCTGTCTCAAAACAACAGCACCAACAGAAAGGGAGAGCTAGAGAAACAGCTCAGTGGTTGAGAACATGGGTTGCTCTCGTGGAGGGCCCAGGTTCAAGTCCCAACACCCACATGGTCTCATGACTCTCTTTGATTCCAGTTCCCAGGGATCCAGTGCCCTCTCTGGCCTCTCAGGCATATGGTGCACAGTCATATATGCAGACAAAGCACCCATACACACTTTAAATAAAAATAAATCTTTAAAAAAAAAAGTGGTGCGGCTGTGGCCATAGCTCTGTAGTAGCACACTTTCCCAGTACACATGAGGCCCTGAATTTAGTTTTCAGCACCACAAAAATAAAATGATGATGATAATAATAGCATAAAACTTAATGGATAATGGCCAAGGTATCAACCCATAGTAGGCATCATTCATTTCATCATGCAATCGCTAATCAGAGACGAGGCTAACTGTAGCTACACAGAGTACATACTAGGAGCCAGGCGTGATGGTACACAGCTGCAGTTTCAGTTCCCAGAGCTGAGGCAGGAGGATGGCAAACTGAAAGTCAGCCTGAGTTTCACAGAGAGACTGCCTCAAAATCCAAAGCACAACAGAAACAAACTAGGATATGTATTAGAAGACTAAATTATATCTGAATGTGTAATTGTTAGACAAGCCCAAGAGTAATTAGGGCTAGGGCTGTACCTCAGTTGGCTGGAGCTCTCGCCTAGCGTACGTGAGGCCCTGGGACCAGGCGTGGGAACCAACGTGTGTAATCCCAGCATTCAGTGGGAAGTTCAAATACGTAGGGAGTTTAGACAAGCCTGTCACACAAGACCCTGCCTCGAAAGACATTTGAAAGGAGAATAACGAAGGAACAATAATGGAAGAGAAGGAGAAAGAAAGAGAAGACGAAAACCTAGAGCAGCCGTGGGATATGTCGCTTCGTTCTCCTCGTCCCTGGTACCTGCTCGCCCGCTTACAAAATCGCCATGCTGTATGACTTCAAGGCATGCTAACTCAAGCGTGTCTGTATTGATTCCTTTTTTTGTAAAACGTAGGATGCTTAGAATTCTCGGCGTGAGGGACTTAACTGACAGACTCTTTGTCATGAGAGATGTGTGTCACAGCCAGAACTAGATAATACTGCGGGGGCTCCTCAGGCGGTGGCCCAGTCACCTGGGGCGTGGGGAGGTGAGGGAAGGGATGGTCTAACCTCCTCCTTCAGCCCTCCACCCTAGGGTCCTGGGTTTCCACAAAAAGACAGCCAAGCACAAGATTTCTTTGGGGGTAAAGATATTCTGAAAATTACTGTCAAGAGCTGCCCAGATGTGAGTGCAGAAACCACTTAAGTGTGGACTTTTAAAAAGGACGAAGCCTGCGCAGAGAGGTGTGTGTGTGCGCGTGCGTGTGTGCATGTGCGTGCATGCGTGTGCGAGAGAGACAGAGACAGAGACACAGACAGACAGACAGACACAGAGACAGAGTTACATCTCTACAGCGAAGAGCTAATTTGTGGACAGCAGCGGTTGTTGCCGTGGTGAATGTGGGCCGCCTGCTCTGACCATCTGTGGTCTTCCTGGGCATAAGCTGTGTTTGGTTTGGTGCTTTGCCTGTATTGAGGAACGAACACTCTAAGAAGGCCTCCGGCTAAGTTATCGCTACATTTCCTGAAGGATGTCATTGGGACCGTCTTCCCTGTGTTTACAGGAACCTCTATAGGATATTGGCAGGGGTATTCTTTGATTTCAGTACAAGGGGTAATCACAATGTTTGTAAAATAATATTTGATTTTTAAAAGAGTATTTAATCTTTAAAATGCCTTTATCGGTCTATAACTTTCATAGCACACAATTCATCCATTAAAAGTGTAGTTTGGTGGCATGAGCTCTATGTGCAGAATTTCATAACTTTTACCATAATCAGTTTTTACAAATGTATTTACTTCTTTTCTTTTTAATTGAGCTGTGCATGGTGGTGCACTCCTTTAAGCCCAGCACTCAGAAGGCAGAGGCAGGTGGATGGCTATGAGTTGGAGACTAGCCTGGTCTATAGAACTAAAGCCACACAATAAATCACTGTCTCGAAAAACAACAACAACAACAACAACAGCAACAACAACAGCAACAACAACAACAACAGCAACAACAACAGCAACAACAACAGCAACAGCAACAACAACAGCAACAACAACAGCAACAACAACAGCAACAACAACAGCAACAACAACAACAGCAACAACAACAGCAACAACAGCAGCAACAACAGCAACAACAGCAACAACAACAACAGCAACAACAGCAACAACAACAGCAACAACAACAGCAACAACAACAGCAACAACAACAGCAACAACAACAGCAACAACAGCAACAACAACAGCAACAACAGCAACAACAACAGCAACAACAGCAACAACAACAGCAACAACAACAACAGCAACAACAGCAACAACAACAGCAACAACAACAGCACTAGTTTATTCTACGCGTATGGCATTTTGACTGAGTGTGTGTCTGGTACCACATTTGTGCCGTGGACTTGGAGGACAGAAGAGGGCATTGGATCTCCTCAGACTGGAGTTCCAGATGTAGGTGCTGAAAACGGAACCTGGGTCCTCTGGAAGATCAGTCAGTGCTCATCTGCTGAGCCACCTCTCCAGCCTCTATAACCAGGTTTTAGAACATTGTTATAACCCTTTCTTTATCCCTTGCTTTGCTCTCTTTGAAATCTGGAATGTTTCCCAAAGGCCTAAGTGTTTGAAGATGTGGTTCCATCCCATGGGAGGTGGTGGATGGAGCTCATAGGAGGTGAAAGGTGATAGGTGAGGGGTGAGGGGTGAGAGGTGAGCCTGTGAGGGGTGAGAGGTGAGAGGTGAGCCTGTGAGGGGTGAGAGGTGAGAAGTGAGCCTGTGAGGGGTGAGAGGTGAGAGGTGAGAGGTAAGCCTGTGAGGGGTGAGAGGTGAAAGGTGAGAGGTGAGCCTGTGAGGGGTGAGGGGTGAAAGGTGAGCCTGTGAGGGGTGAGAGGTGAGAGGTGAGGTGATCCTGTGAGGGATGAAAGGTGAACCTGTGAAGGGTGAGGGGTGAGAGGTAAGAGGTGGGCCTGTGAGGGGTGAGAGGTGAGAGGTGAGAGGTGAGCCTTTCAGAGCTCTAGTGGAAGGAAGTCAAGCCATTGAAGGGTTTATTGAAGCCTTGACCCTCCCTATTTTTCTCTCTGGTGTTTCCTGGCTACCAGAGAATGAACAGGCCTCCATCATATGTTCCCACCATGACACACAGGTCCACCCAGGCCCCGCAGATGGGCACATGACCTTGAATAGAAACTTCTGAATAAATTCCTTGTTGTAAGTTACTTCTCCTTGGTGTTCTGTCACGACAGACGCCGAGTATCTTGTCCCCTTACCTATCATCTCCTGGTTTCTCTGTCCTAGCCACCAACCAATCTACTTGCTATTTCTCAGGGTTTTCCTTAATCTGAATATTTGATATTCATAGAATATTGGTCAAATAGCTGGTCATCTGTAACCAGCTTCTCTTAGTAGGTGTCCCGGTTAGTTTTTTGACAACCTAACACATAACGATGGAGTTACCTGGGGAGAGGAGACTCAGATAACTCAGCCGAGGCCTGGCTGTCTCTGCTAGGCAACGCCAGGCACCGCTGCTGATTCGTTGTAGATTGCTGTCTGTGCAGGTGAAATAGAAGACTGTGATTGGACAATGGAAAAAGAAGGCGTGGCTGAAAGTTTTAGAGAAGAGACGGTTGGGGGGGGCATTGGGGAGGGGGGTCGGGACACGAGAAGACAAGATGGAACCTATAGGAGAGGATGATGAACCAGATCCACGTGGCCTGAAAAAGCCACAGGCAGCTATGGATATCATAGAGGGACAATAGAGTAATGTAGGGTACATTTGCCCCATCTAGGTGAGCAGCTCGTATCAGTATCAATAGAGTTTTGAGTTCTTTGTGTGGGCGTTTTGGGGGTTGAGGATTTACTATTATAAATCTGGCTGATAAATTATAAGCCTCTGGAGTTTTCATTTACTGGGTTATGGGGATTTGTGACAACTAGCTGCAGGGGACGGACGGCTTGGAAAATGCAAACCCTGGAAAACTGGGTGGACCTCTGCTTGGGAGGTAGCCATGGTGGGTGGGGGAAGACCCTTGCTGCTGGCGCTTAGCTGGCGCTAGCATGGATTGATTTTTTTTTTTTTTTTCTTTTCCGGAGCTGAGGACTGAACCCAGGGCCTTGTGCTTGCTAGGCAAGCGCTCTACCACTGAACTAAATCCCCAACCCCAGCGTGGATTGATTTTTAATAATTACACGATACAATTCCTCTTTGCTATCTTGATTCTACCGAACTGGACTGCTGGCGTGTATCCAGGAGGTGTTTGTGAGGAGATTGAACTGCCGCTGCTGACTCCTGTGAACTGCTCATTTTCTGACAACCCAGATAGGATTTGCTCCGAAGAACCATTTCTGAACAGGTTCACTTCTCCTGTATTCTTTCTTTTCCATCACTGGTGGGTGGTGGATTCAAAGGGAGGTTACAGCATTTAAGAACCATCATTAAAAATAGACTTTGAAAAAAAATTAGAGTTACGATCCTGGGAGCAAACCGGTGGGCAGCATTCCTCCACAGTCGCTTCTGCTCCCGGTTCCTGCTCAAGTACCTGCCCTGACTTTCCTCAGTGATGGATCACAGACCCAAGGGTTGTAAGATGAAATAAATTCTTTCCAACCCAGATTGCTGTTGGTCACGGTGCTTATCACAGCAGTAGTCACCAAACCAAAACTGTGTTTTCAAGATGTATCTGTCTGTACGATTCTGCCTCTTTTAGGGCTACATAAAATGCATTAGCCTGGTCTTGTTGGTAGGTCGCCGGAGTGTCTCCACTCTTTCTAACTGTAAAGGCAGTCATGCATGCACTGTGTGATGAGTTTTAGTCCTTTGGGGTCTACACAGGGGGGTAGAGGGTCTGGGTTATATGGTAATTCTGTGTCTGGCTTTTTTTGAGCAACAGTGAGACAATTTTCTATAGTGACTGAATTACATGATATTCTCCCAACCAGGCATGAGGTTCTAATCTGTCCACTTACTGCCCTGTTTGCTGTATTAACCTAATGGCTCGCTGTGTTTTGGGCTTTCCTTTCTCCGATGACTAGTAATGTTATTTTTTATTTCATGTGCTTATTATTAACCATTCGCGTATCTTCCGTGGAGAGTGTTTATTAACATAATTTTTGTTTTGTCTTGTTTTGAAACAGGGTTTCTCTGTAATGGTCTGGCTGTCCTGGAATTCACTCCATCCACCAGGCTGGCCTCAAACTCATGGATATCCATCTGCCTCTGCCTCCTGATTTATAGCCAGAATTAAAGGCTTGTGCCACCAGGCCTAACTTACTTATAATACTTTTAAAGGGCTTAGTCATGTGGTGGCCAGAGGTAGCAGCCCAAAGTGGAAGTTGTGAATTTTCTTAACTAAGTAGCTATACTTTCCAAAAACTAGGAGTGTTTCTGTGCCCACTCAGGCTCTTCTTGCTTCCTCTTTTCCCGGGTTGATACGTGTCCTCTCTTGTTAGAGACGGGTCTTACTGTGTGCCCAGCTAGGGTGGTCCTGTCATATAGCCCTCACTTAGTGTGCTAGCCTCTTTTGTCTCCATGGAAACTGTGTTCCAAGAGTTTCCCACAAGGCCTTTGGCTTTCATACATCCAGGTATGGGGATTTCTAAGCTGTTCTCTGGATTGGCTGCTAGGGTTTTGGCTCCGGGTAACTCAATACTGCTTTAATGCCTGATCCTCTCAAAGGGCTATTCTTAGCACGGTAAAGCCAAACCTTAGTTCCTTCAAGTAGTCTGATCATATCTGAAAATATGACCTCCCTGCCAAGTCTGGGTAACAGAATCACCATTGTTAATTGTATCTTTTCCAAGCTTCCATGGGCTGTAGATAGCTCAGCAAATACATTTTCTTAAATGCGCCCATTTGGCCAGGGTCCAGGTTCCTAGCCATAGCCAGTAAAGTGAACACTAATTTTTACTGTCCCATCTAGTTGCTAAAACTATAATTTTAAAATATAAATTTATCTAATATGCATATACTATGTGTATACATATATAAATTCAAAATATATTTTATAAATAGAAATATAACATATAACATATATTATCTAGTTTATAATTTGTATATAATATAAATTTATACATAAATTATATGTCATATATATAAATTTTAAAGTTACAGAAGCTTCCAGCTAGGATGGCAGACTGGAACTTGTCTCTGTGAGACCCACTAAATACGAGCTGCAATAAAAAAGCAAAAACAGGCCGGGCCAGTGGCTTGTGCCTTTCCGCTCAGCTGTGGGGAGGCAGGGGCAGGTGGCTTAGAACTCTGAGTTTTTGCAGAACTATCTATAGCTCGTAGAAAAGATACAATTAGCAGTGGTGGTTCTGTTACCCAGACCTGGCAGGAAGGTCATATTTTCAGATACAACCAGACTTCTTGAAGGATCTAAGGATTGGCAGAATTCTAGGTCAGTCTGGTCTACCAAGCCAGTTCCAGGACTGTCTGGAAAAAACAAGCAAAACAAACAAACAAAAGCAAAACCAAACAAAAGATGGCTTGACTGTTAAGGGTGTTGGCTGCTTTCCCAGAGTACCTGGGGTTCAGTCCTCAGCATACAACTGTCTTTTTTTTTTTTTAAGATTTATTTATTATTTATTTCATGTATGTGAGTACACTGTCGCTGTCTTCAGACACATCAGAAGAGGGCATCAGATCCCATTACAGATGGTTGTGAGCCACCATGTGGTTGCTGGGAATTGAACTCAGGACCTCTAGAAGAGCAGTCAGTGCTCTTTTCTTTCTTTCTTTCTTTCTTTTTTTTTCTTTTCGGAGCTGAGGACCGAACCCAGGGCCTTGCGCTTGCTAGGCAAGCCCTCTACCACTGAGCTAAATCCCCAACCCCCAGTCAATTCTCTTAACCGCTGAGCCATCTCTCCAGCCCAGCATACAACTGTCTTATTACAGTTCCTGGAGATCCGGTGCCCTCTTTTGGCTCCCCAAGGGCAAAACACTCGCTCACTTGAAGTAAAAAATAAATCTAAAAGAATGCGAGAACAAGCTTCAGAAAACCACGAAGGTATTGACGGGACACCTGAAAGAGCTGAGAAAAAGACGTGTGCTGTGTGGAAAAGAAGGGAAGTCTTACTCAGCCACGCAGTATGGAGCCCTTAATGGGCTACATCCGAAACGTAAGCCGGTGACCCTGGTGAAAAGAGACTAGCTATCCTACCCTCATGACGAGTGCCCAGCCCTCACAAGCCTCAAATCCAGCTGTAGATGGTGATAAACGGTGACACAGAGGCCCAGAGCAGCAGCGGAGAAGCATCCCATGTTGTCACTCTGTATGGCTTACAAGGCTTGGGAAATCAATCGTCTGGAAAGAGAACCATTGTTTGAAATGGAGGTCCTACCTTGTGGACCTGAGAACAAGTAACAAGTAAAGCCAGAGACCGTGAGTTTATTCTGCCGCAGCTATGGGGCTAGAACCCGTCCAGGGAGCAGGCAGAAGGAGCAGGTACACTGACGGCTGATAAGTGGGAGTGATAAGGGGCTGACCTCAGGCCGTCCAGCTCCAGGGAAAGGGACTCGCCCCCTCAGTGACTGGGTGACAGCAGGCTTCACCGGCTGAGACCAACCTGGAGCTTGAGAGCCCTGAGCAGGAGGAGGTCAGCTGGTAGATAACCCTAGAAGCTGCTATCTACCGGAGAGCCTGGAAACGGAAGGCCCCGAGGTCTGTCTGTGAGGCACCCCAGCTGCGCCTCTCCAGCAGGGTGGTGAACACACGGGAGGTTTGAAAGATGGAGCACAGTAGAGCCTTTACATCTAACCACGCTCATAATTCCCTCGGGAGACACCGCCAGCTACAAGAGTAGCCACCAGGGGGTGTAAGCTGGAGGGTTTCTCTCCGAGAAAAACTTGCTTGGCCCACAGACTGACTGCAAAGCTAAGCGTGGCCAGGAGAGGCCCCCTGTATCCAAAAAGTGACGGCTCTGGTGGCCATGGACACTTAATACAGGCTCAACCCCAGTCCAAACCACAGGAAAGTGCCAACCCAAGCGTATAAAGAGTAGCTTCCAATTTTTGAAAACATGGGGGGATAATCTGTTTAAACACGTCGTCTTCCTTTACACTCTCTATTTTTAAAAAACATTGCAATTTTAGTAATATTTTTACTTTGCTGTATTTAAGGAAATATTTTTAAAGATTTATTTATTTATTTATTTTTTATTTTTCTTTATACATGCAATTTATTGGACGATATTTTAATTTTTTCTCTTTTGCTCCTACCAACCATCCCCACTTCTGTGTCTTTACTATATATATTTTTTTATCTTGTTGAGTTTTTTGTTTCTGTTATTAAATTTGGTTACTTTATTTGGTGTCCAAAAAGGTCAGAAGAGGGTGTCCGGTCCCTTGGAACTGGAGTTACAGGTGATTGTGAACCATCATGTGGGTTCTGCAGGAGACCTCTGCAAGAGCAGCCAGTGCTCTTAACCCCTGAGCCATCTCTCCTGCCCGACTTGATTTTTGTTTGTTGTGCTTGTGTTTGTTTTTGTGTTTTCAAGACAGGGTCTTACATAGACCAGGTGGGGCTCAAACTTGCTATGTGTTGTGGTTAAATCCCAGTTCTGCCTCCCAGCCCCATGCTCCGAGACATAAGACTCAAATTATATTTACAAATGCTTTGGCCACTTAGCAAGGTTCTACTCTGCCTAAATTATACTAAAGATAACCCATTTTTTTTTTTAAACCTACTTTTGGCCACGTGGCTGGTTACTTGTAGAGATGTCTCCTCAGGTCTTTTCCGGCTCCTCTCTGCCCTCCTTCTCTCCCAGAATTCTTTCTCCTCCCTATGTCCCACCTCTATTTCCTGCTTAAGGCATAGGCCATATACTTTTTAATTGACAGCTAAGACATCCATATGATACACAAGATACTTTCTCTATAGCTATGTAACTGTTAATCCCCCTGCCTCATCTCTCAAGAGCTGGCATTACAGCTGTGTGCACGCCCAGGCCATGTGGTGCTGGACCAGTGTTCTGAACATACTAGGTAGGAAGCAGGCTATCAACTGAGTTGTAGCCCTAGTCCTACTCATTTTTGTTTACGTGTAGATGTGTGCACACCACATGTGTGAGGGTGCCCTTAGGGGCCAGAATTGGGCCTCGCATCCCCTGGAGCTGGAGTGACAGACAGTTGTGAATCCTTTGCTGTGGATGCTGGGAAGCGAACCTAGGTGTTTCAGAAAAGCACAAGTGTTCTCAGCCTGCTGGGCCACAGCCCAGCCCTCTGGGCTTCTGATGTTTTGTTTGTTTTATGTTTCATTTTCCGTCTTGCATCTACTTAATGTAACTCAATAAAGACGGGGATTCAGTTCGCAGCACCCACAGGCTGGGATTCCTGACAGGTCACAATCATCTCTAACTCCAGTCCTAGGGAATTCAACGCCTTGTTCTGGCACCTTTGGGTACTGCACACCCGTACACATGAAACAGACTAAAACATGCATGTGGTACACAGACACACATGCAGGCAATGCACCTATGCACACAAAATAAAAATAAATCAAAAGAAGTTGCCCCAAAATAAAAAGAATAGTTTCTGAAGTTCTACTCTCTTCCCCCCATAACATACTTTCCACTGTTTTTTTTTTGTTTTGTTTTTTTTTTTTTTGGTTCTTTTTTTTCCGGAGCTGGGGACCGAACCCAGGGCCTTGCGCTTCCTAGGTAAGCGCTCTACCACTGAGCTAAATCCCCAGCCCCTTCCACTGTTTTTTGAAAGATTTGTTTTAAGTGTATGAGTGTTGTTCCTGTACTTATGTGCACTACACGCATACTCAGTGCCCGGGGAACGTAGAAGACGGCGTCAGAGCCCCTGGGACCAGAGTTACAGATGGTTGTGACCCATCCTGTGTGTCCAGGGACTGAACCTAGGTCCTCTGCAAGCATCAAGTGCTCTTCATCACTGAGCCATTCGTCCAGCCCCAGCTCTGAGTTAGCTTTTATTTCCCTCCGTTTTTCCTGCTTCCTTCAATCATCTCCTTTATTGAATTCCACATTTACCCTAAATAATTTTAACTCCATAATGCATTCTAAACTAGCTCTCTCCTGTGAAGGGGAGTATGTTAGTTTAAATAATGTAGATGAGATTGGTAAAGAGAATGGTTCCCACAGGCTCGAATGTTTACATTTCGGTCCTCAGAGGAGGTGTGGTCTTGCTGGGGGTGTGGCTTTTTGGAGGTGTGGCCTCAACGGGGGTGTGGCCTTGTTGGAGGAGGCGTGTCACTAGGCGTGGTCTTTGAGTTTCAAAAAATTCAAGCCATTCCTCCTTCTTTTTTTTTTTTTTTTTTTTTTTTTTTTTTCCGGAGCTGGGGACCAAACCCAGGGCCTTGTGCTTGCTAGGCAAGCGCACTACCGCTGAGCTAAGTCCCCAACCCCTCAAGCCATTCCTAGTGCGCGTCTCTCCCTCCTTCCTGCTTAGAGTTTGAGCTCTCAACTGTTCCTGCTTCCATGGTTTGCTCTGCCATCATGGACTGCTAAGCCTCTGGACCCGCGGTCCCTATTAAGTGCTTTCTTTTGTAAGTTTTCTTGGTCATAGTGTTTTGTCACACCAACAGAAAATTAACTGGCACAAGGAGTCTATTTTTAGTGCATTTCTGTATCATCTGTGGGTTCACGGGGCTGCCGTTCTAACTGTTGATTCCTCACCGTGTGGCACTGGGGAATTATACCCTCAGAGCTTCCAAAGTGAAGCAGAAGAGAGTTTCAGACTAACAGATGCGTAGATGGCATCACAGAAACATGAAAAGGGTCATGTGACTCCTCTCAAGGATTAACCCCTCAACTGCTGAACTCCAAGATGGAGTGGCAGACGAAGGCTTCAAAAGTCCATAAGGGGGCTGGGGAGATGGCTCAGTGGTTACACCGACTGCTCTTCCAGAGGTCCTGAGTTCAATTCCCAGCAACCACATGGTGGCTCACAACCATTTGTCATGGGATCTGATGCCCTCTTCTGGTGTGTCTGAAGAGAGCAACAGTGTACTCGAGCATATAAACTAAACAAGTCCTTTTAAAAAAGTTCACAAGGAACAGTGATCAATGACTTCAAAGAAGATTTAAATAAGCAAATGGACATAAGCAAGGACCTAGAGACGGAAGACAGCACACAACTAACACCGGAGAATGTTTCAATAAGGAAACGATTTTTTTTTTAAAACTAGAAATGGGTTTTTTAATAGAATATATTCTGATTACAGTTTTCTCCTCTCCACCTCCTTCCAGATCATTCCTATTTCCTCACCCAAAGAAATCCACACTTCTCCCCTCTGTCTCCTCTCTCTCATTAGAGAACAAACAGGCATCTAAACATAATAATCGTAAAATAAAAACAAGCCAGAACAAGACAAACAAACAAGAGAATGAACCAAAGCGGGGTGGAAATCACAAAAAGACATATAGATGCAGAGACATGCTCACACACACAGAAATCTCATAAAAAGCACAAAACTGGAAACTGTAATATATTTGCAAAAGACCCGTAAAGTTTAAAAAAAAGGAAAACAAAACAGCTCAGGTGGGCGTGGTGGTGCATGTGTTAAATCCCAGCACTCAGGGGGCAGAAGCAGGCAGATCTCTGAGTTCAAGGCCAGGCTGCTCTACAGAGTGAGTTCCGGGACAGTCAGGGCTGCACAGAGAAGCCCTGTTTTAAAAAGCACCCCCCCCCCAAAAAAAAAAAAGCCAGACGATTTTGAGACAAAGTCCCTTTGAATATGCCATTGAGTTCATTTTGCACTGGGCATGGGGTCTGCCCTCAAGAGTGGTTTACATACCCAGTGGGACTCTCGGAGAAACCTACTGTCTCATTTGTGAGTGGGTGTCAGTCAGAGACAGCCCCTGGGTTAGGGATGGGGGACTGCGCTGACTTCCATTCTTAGTGGACCCCATCGGGCTTGGCCTGTGCAGGCCCTGTCTCTGCGAGCTCATGTGTGCTTCATTCACTCTGAGTTTGTGTCCTGCATCTCCTCTGGCTTTTACAATGTTCCTGTTTCTTATTCCTCGGGGCTTCCTGAACCCTGGGGGTAGGGGTTGGGGGAGGGGAGTTGATGGTGACATCCTATTTAGGACCGAGTGTTCCAAGGTCTCTCACTCTTTGCACAGTGTCCCACCGTGGGTGTTCCCATCCACTCCAGGAAGAAACTCCTCTAATGACGGACGGGCAAGACGCTCATCTATGGCAGGATGCCATCAGGAGTCATTTTATTGCTATATTCCTTTAGCAGAAGAGAAGTATTTGGTTTTCCCCTAGATTTCTGGCCTATCCAGTCTCAGGCTCTTAGCCATGCAAACGGTATCAGGTTCCATCACCCGGTAGGGTGAGCCTAAAATCCAGTCAGACGGTGGTAGTTGGTTACTCCCACAAACTTTGTGTCACTGCAGCACTAGTGAATCTTGCGGGCAGGTCACCGTCATAGATCAAGGGGATTGTGGAGGAGTCGTTACCCATCTCTTTTGGTGGTGAGCAGAGTACCTTTGGGTACCATGAAAACTCGTCAGTAGGGATGAAGGCTCCAGGTAGATACAAGCTCAACCTCTTCACGTTCGATGAGTTGTGTAGGTGTTCTCCTCATCAACAGGCCTCGCCGTCAGTTTGTGCAGAGCAGCCAATAGCTTTGGCAGTAGCCTGGGTCCTTTGGGGATTCCCTGGGAGCCCCGTTGGCCAACAACTCAATTAGACGTAATTCATTTCTGGAACTGGAGTCTCCATTTGGTGATGGGAGATGTGCAGTTGGGACTCTGTCTCCACTGTTTTCTGGTGATTCCACTTAGATGACTGTGGGGGTTGAACAGGTATGGCCCCCACAGATGCATACCTCTGAATGCCTGGCCCATAGGGAGCGTCGATATGAGGAAGTGTGGCCCTGTTTGAAGGAGTGAGTTACTGTGGAGGCAGGCTTTGAGGTCTTCTGTGCTTAAGCTGAACCCAGTGTGAAATTCCAGTCTCCTCCTGGCTACCTTCGGATCAAAAGGGAGATTTCTTGGCTTCTTCAGCACCAGGTCTGCCTGCAGGCTGCCGTGCTGCCATGATGATTGATAATGGACTGAACCTCTGAAACTGTAAACCAGCCCCAATTTCATGTTCTCCTTTATAAGAGTTGCCTTGATCATGGAGTCTCTTCACAGCGATGAAACCCAAACTAACATAGAAAGTTGGTGCCAGGGACTGGGGTATTGCTCTGATAGGCCTAACCATGCTTTTTTTTTTTTTTTTTTTTGAGGAACATGGATTTTGGGCCTGTGGATCAGGAAAACAGTGGAATGCTTTAAGTGGGGCTTTCCTGGGCCATCCTAGTGGTGCTGAGGGTGATTTGAATTGGGGGGTCTGGCTTAAGAAGTTTCAGAGGAGAATTTTTTTTTTTTTTGGTTCTTTTTTTCGGAGCTGGGGACCGAACCCAGGGCCTTGTGCTTCCTAGGTAAGCGCTCTACCGCTGAGCTAAATCCCCAGCCCCTCAGAGGAGAATTTTAGCATGCTGCCTAGACATCGTTCTTGTGATGTTTTGGTGAAGAACGTGGCTGCTTTTTGCCTTTGTCTGAAAAAGTCCTCCTGGGACTAAGGTGAAGAGATTTAGATTAATTGCACTGGCAAAGGAAACCTCAAAACAGCCTAGTATAGACTCTGTTCTGTGGTTTATTCTTATGAAGAGAGCATTTTGCAAATGGAGCAAACTGTGCAAAAGCAAAACAAAACAAAACAAAAAAAAAAAACCACAAACCAAACAATGTATGGTTCAGGGGTTAAAGGGGCATCAGGAAGTGGAATGGAGCTAAATCCTGTGTTCCACGACATTAAATGAAACTGAGGGAGTGGTCACCACTGGGTAGGAACCACCCACCTAAGCTGCCATCTTGCGAAAAGGAATTAAAGAAAAGCTTAGGTCCAGCCATAGTGGTGTACGCCCTTAAACCCAGCACTCAGGAGACAGAGGCACTCAAGGCCAGCCTGGTCTACAGTGCAAGTTTCAGGACAGCCAGGCTTAGATAAAGAAAGAAGCCATGGAAAACAGAAAGCTGATGAAGATGTAATTGAATGAGGGGACCATGTTCCAACCCCAGCAAAGAGCAGAACTCGGCAGATTTGACCAGGTGGTTCTGGCTTTAGAGACAAGAATAGAGGAAGGGGTTATGGGATCTCCTTCAGAAACAAAGGAAAGCCACTGAGGCCAGACATGTAGCAGGGGTTCCCACATGGAGGCCCAGAGAGGCCATTGTCTGAGCTGTGACGGTGAAGCCTGGATTGCCTTGGAGACCTCAGGAGGTTAGAGAGGCCAGACCTGTGGGATAGCTGCCAAGGAGAGCTGCTAACAGGGAGTCGAACCAGCCCCAGAAACAGGAATGTGTTGTAGCCAGGGAAGCCGAAGGAGTCAGAGCTTCGAAGAGAGGCTGAGTCTGCAGTTCACCCAGCTGGGCTTTGGTCCAGCATTTCCTCACTGTGCTCCCTTCCCTACGTTTTGGAGCCTTTATCATTTATTCACCTTTATTCACGTATAATAAGAAGCTTCTCTGAATTAGGTCCATATGGCCCCTCAAATGACTCTTGGTTTCAGTGGTCCTTCCGTGAATTCTTCCTCTATCTACCTCCCTTGTTCCTCCTCCTCTTACTTGATCCCTTCATTCTAGTCTCACCTCTCAGCCATAACTATTTATTCTATTAGGAAAACGATTTTTGAAAAAGAAACAAAGAAATGTTGGAAATGAACAAAATCGATAAACCGAATATAAAGAAATATAACAAAATGCCACCTTGATGAAACAGAAGAAAGAATACCGGGAATGGAGAACAAAGATGAGAAAATATTATTTGTAAAAACCAATAAGGAAAAAGAAAGTATGACCCCAGGGTCTAAGAATTCTGGGATGAGGTGAGAGCTGAGATTAGGTTAAGGCACACAGAACTACTCTAATAAAACGATAGCAGAGAATTCTGCAGATCCAATGAGGGGATTAGTCCAATGGCTAACACATACATATAATCCAGCTACTGGGAAAGCTGGGGGCAGGAGGATCACAAGTTCAAGGCTTGCCTAGAGCAGACTCTGTTTCCATTTGGTAATGCTGTAATGAACCTTTGTGACATTACAAAGGTATAACCCTTCCCTCTATAACACTGTTCTTTAAACAGAAGATGTACTGTCGTGTGTGTGTGTGTGTGTGTGTGTGTGTGTGTGTGTGTGTTCCCTGTTCTCTTACTTAGCAACTGAAACACTTAGCTTTAATGTAATCAGAACAGCACCCTCCCTCTACCCCTCATCTCAGATCTTACCCTCTCCAGCTCCCTTTCATCAGGTGGAGATGTTTTTATGTATGCTGGCCTTGAACTTGAGATTCAGCCTCCCAGGAGGTTGGGGTTAGGGCACATAACTCTTCACAATGGGCCTTCTCTGAAGTCCCACAACATCTCATCAGTTTTGGACCACTCTGTGCTAGGTCCTGTACTTGTGAGGGACTTCCCCTGGTTGTTAAAATTTATACTGAGCAGGTAGCAATTACAGTGCTTCATTTTGTGGGAGTACTGCCATTAATCCTGCTGAAAGAAAAGCCATGTTGATGTTTCTGATTTTTGCATTTATTGGAGTAAAAATCATGACACTTGCATGGGGACAGTTCAGAGACTGGTTGGCTTAGCTCTGCAATTTGGAGTTTTGGAATTAAGGTACAACTCTAAGAGAAGACACTGGAGGAGAACGAAGCTGGGTCTGTAAGGAGTCACACTACGGCCAGACTGAGGATTTCTACTGAATCGCCGTCATCGATCAGTCCGACCAGATGGATTTCAACATTTTTAACCTAGAGATTTACTTGTGTCTGAACTAATTTGTCCAGTAATAAAATTTAGAACCTTTCAAAAAAAATTTATACTGACCAGCGTCCTTGTGATGCAAGCTATTTTCAACGTTGTATCTGGAATCCTCAGTGATATAATCTGTTCTACAGCATGGTTGGAGCACATGTGAGTTACATGTAGCTGGGAAAGGGTTCAAAATGTACTGAAAACATGTACTGCATGCTTTAATTTTTTTCATCCTATAGAATTTTAATCAAACATTTAAAATTATCATTTTGTTATTTTTACGTGTATGAGTATTTTGCCTACATATAGGTCTGTGTATCGAGTGCACTCTGGGTGCTGTGGCATCCAAAAGAGGACATCAGATTCCCAGGAGCAGGAGAGCAGGAGTTACAGATGACTATGAGCCACCACGTGAGTGTTAAGATGGGAATCTGGGTCCTCTGCGAGAGCAGCCAATGCTCTTAATTGCTGAGTCCTTTCTCTCTCTCTCTCTCTCCCTCTCTCCATACACACACACACACACACACACACACACACACACACACACACATACACACACGCTTGGGAGGCTGAGGTAGTGGGATCACTTGAGCCTGAGCGTTCAAGATCAGCCTAGACACCAAAAAGAAAAAAATCATGAACTAAAGTCGCTTACATTGTTGACTTGATAGGTCAAGACCCACAGTCCCCCTACCTTCTTAATTTCTTTAAAGTCTAGCTTTATAGCTCAAGCTGGCCTTGAGCCCCCTGATCCTTCTGACTGAGACTCCTGAGTTCTGGGATTACAGGTACCCAACCGCCTTTGTTTCCTCTGTTTTTCCTTTGTAGTCTGAGGATCAAACCTAGAGCCTCACCCGTGTCAAGTAAGCCCTCATCCACTGAACCACACCTCTAGCCCGAGCCTGACGTTCAAAACCACAGTCTCTTCCTTAGGCTTTTTTTCTTTCTGTGTTTGAGATTTAACCTGGGGCTTTGCACATGCCAGGCAAGTGCCCTACAATGGAGCGTCAGCCCCAATCCGAAACCCTCATTCTGCATCATCCAGTGATAGTAATATAGTTCGGGGGGCGGGATAGGTATTCGTAGGACATGCGTGCTGTGGCAGTCAGAAGACAACTTGTACGAATCCCTGCTTCCACCTGGGGACCTAACTCAGGATGTGGCAGGTGGTGGCAAATGTTTTACCCAGTGAGCCAGCGCACCAGCCTCCTATAACCTTTGGAGCATTTCCTTCTCATTCAAGAGTCTTGTCTCGGGGTTGGGGATTTAGCTCAGTGGTAGAGCGCTTGCCTAGGAAGCACAAGGCCCTTGGTTCGGTCCCCAGCTCTGAAAAAAAGAACCAAAAAAAAAAAAAAAGAGTCTTGTCTCCCCATCTGGCCGGTGAGTTCCAGGCCTGTTTAACCTTCATATTCACAGTACTTAGAGTGGGGCCTGGCATGTAGGACCTATGTAGTTTTTAATACCAAAAGCCAAAGAATGTAGCTCTTTGGGCTCTCCAACGCTAATCACACAAAACCTGTTTCCTGTAACCTGTGGTGAGGTCTGTATTTTAGTCAGATGGGGCCGTTTTGCTTCAAACGTTCTAGACCACTCACATTTCTCTTCATAACTTTTCCCCAAGATGCTTATAAAATATTTTTATTTGATTTTTAACTACGCACACAGGTCTGCAGATATGCGCACATAAGCGCAGGTGCACGCTGAGGCCAGAGGCATCGGATTTCCTGGAGTTGGACTCCCAGGCAGATGGAAAGGCTGGGCTCTCTTATCCCCTGAGTCACCGCTTCAGCTCCTTCTCAGGATTCAGAACACGATTATCCGCTAGTAATAGAACAAGGTCTCCAGGCTCAATGCTTAGTACTGGCCAAAAATTCGAAATATAATTTATATGATGGTATCAAATCCGAAGTTTATGGGGCCTCTCTGGGTCTTTAATATACGGACTCGTTGACCTTGCTAGGTCATGTACTCCAAAATGCCCATAGGATACTTGTGGGGGTCTGGAGGAAGGATGGTTGGACAGACAGAAGGACACGGGATGGACAGGAGGCCTGGGCAGGGGTGAGGCGGGTAGGTGTTTATTGGTCTACTGGATCAAGCTCTCTGCCCGGTACCAGAAAGTAAAGGAGACAGAAAGCACTTGTTTCCCTTTTCACTCTGGCAGGCGGGGTGCCCCGGGCTGCAGTGGGAGGGAACTCTCATTCTTGGCACTCCTGCCTCTGATACAGCTCTGGGGGGACAAACTTTTTACCTCTAATCACTGCGGTTCACCCGAGCTTCCCCTGAGAGAGCCTCTGTTTGCAGCCTGCTCAGAAAACAGCTTTACTCGTAAAGAAACAGGGCCCCTGCTCCGTGCTGCCCAGTCTCCAGCAGCCCTCCATGTTCTCCAAGGTTCACTTGCTTTCCGACTTTGCAGGATACCAGAGGAAGCGAGCCCCAAATCCTTCACTTGCGAAAATAATCCCGGATTACTAATTCACTTAAAGCAGTGAGTCAGGCGTGGCGCTGCACAACTTTAGCACCAGTGAGAGGTAGACGCAGCCGGATCTCTGTTTATGAGTTTGAGTCTAATGCGATATACAGACACGGAGGGTTCTGTAAAGGGGGCCGTGCTAGGATGACGTAAGTCCTGATTGGACACGTTAGTCAGCGTAGCAAAATAATGGATCGTGATTGCTGGACTATCTCAGTCAGGATTTCTATTGTTGCAAGGAAACACCACGGCAAAAAAGCAAGTTGGGAAGGGAAGGGTTTATTCAGCTTACACTTCTACGCTGCTGTTCATCACTAAAGGAAGTCAGGACAGGAACTCACAGGGCGGGAACTTGGAGGCAGAAGCTGATGCATAGGCCGTGGAGGGGTGCTGCTTATTGCCTTGCTCCCCCTGGCTTGTTTAGCTTTCTTTCTTACAGAACCCAGGACCATCAGCCCAGGAATGGCGCCACCCACCATGGGCTGGGTCCTCCCTCATTGAGCACTAACTGAGAAAATGCCTTATAGCTGGAGAGGCATTTCCTCAACTGAGGCTCCTTCCTCTCTGATGATTCTAGTTGGTGTTAAGTTGATACAAAACCAGCCAGTACATGGACTTTGGAATGAGTTAGGCGTAAGGAAATGGCCAAATAAGGGAATAGACCTTAGTGGCTAGCTTTAGGAATGTAATCTAAGGCTTAGCAAGGAAGAGGGAGGCAGGGAGGGCAAGATCTGCCAGTGTCATGTCTGCAATGCTTGGACCTGTTAGAGAGCTGGTCATTCCAGGCCATCCAGGCTGCGTCGTGAGACCCTGTCTGAATGAGTGAGTGAATGAGTAAGTGAATAAGTGCGGTCCCTTCTCACCACCCAGAGGTTGGGCTGGGTCTGTTCAACCACATTCTGATTCAAAACTATTTTTCTTTTTCTTCTCTTTTGTCTTTCCTTCAAAAGGCTGAGAGACCCTAAGTATGTTTGTTTTTTTAACTTTAGGTTTTCTTACTTTCTCTAAAGCTTCCCTTCCTCCCATGTAGCTGATGTCGGCGTTGTCTTAACTCATACCATGTAGCTCCTTTTCCTCTAAGACAGTGTTCCTCAAGCTTCAAAGATAAAAGAATAAAATAAAGGTGGGTGGGAGGCGAGAGGGCACAGTGGGTGAAGATCTGAGCCTGTGCTTGTGGACCTGAGATCACTTCCCAGCACCGGTGGAAAGATGTAAGGAGGGTAACCAATTCCATAAAGTTGTTTACACGAAGGTCTTGGGACATGTGCCCCTCACTAACAACTGGCTAATTAATAATAAATAACAAGTAACGGGCAACACGGATTTGGGAATATGAAACAGCCTCCGCCACCGCCGTGCAGGTATGTAAGACAAAACAAAAAAGTCCAACTACGGCTTCTTTTCTGTTCTCGTGGCTTTGGGGGTCACGGTGGTTGGAAAAGCAATCAAAGTCTTTCTGCCTACAGCCAGGGATGTCAGATCTGCTGAGATGGAGAAGAATGGGGAGGGATACGGAGGGTCAAGGTTTGCTGCTGCAGGGACCTTTGCACCCTGGCCATCACAGCACGGAGGAGAAAGAAGCTGATGCAGCCACCTCCCGCTGGGACGGAGCTGAAACGGGCCGGTCTTGTTTGAACTGTATTAACACCACAAGAAGCCTCAGAATTAACAAAATGAACCAAGGTGCAGGCAGTGCAGTTGTTTCCTACCAAAGAAAAGAACAGTATTGATTTGCTTTGGGGTTAAATTGTTCTTTTGTTTCTGAGACACAGTCTCACAGTGTCTAGCACAGAGCTTGCCATTTCCACCAGGCTGACCTCACAGATACCTGCCTGCTTCTGCCTCTGGGTACCGCGGTTAAAGACTATTTCTTTGTAACGGGTACTTACAGATACACTGATGATCTCTGGAAGAACACCCAATGCCAGCAGACTAGGAAACCAAGGGATATGTTTGCGAGCTAGGGTCAGGGATGAGGATACAGGTTTTCTTTCCTTTTCTTGAAATAGAGTCTTGCTACGTTGTACGACTGACCTTGAACTCCTGGGCTCCAGCAATTCCACTTCAGCTTACAGATGGTTTGTGGCTACAGGGGTGTGTCCACTCATAGTTTTCATTATATTTTTGCATTTTAATTTTTTTTACTGTGTTGTATCCTGCTCTGATAAGTTATGTTTTCAAAAATTGGTTTGGTAGTGCAGGTTTGTAATCCCAGCTACTTAAGGGAAACTGAAATTACAAATTTGAAGGGTGCCTTGGGCAATGAGTTCAGGGACAGCATGAGTAACTTGGCCTCAAACTCACTCTGTCTGCCTTTACCTCCCAAAATGAACTTTTTTTTTTTAAAATATTTACCTGGATGTCTGTTCATCATGTGTGCAGTGTTCACAGTGGCCAGAAGAGGAAAACAGATTCTTTTGGAATCATGAGTCGCCAATGTGGATGCTGAGAACTGAACCCTGGGTCCACTGGAAAAGCAGCCAGTGTTCTTAATTGCGGAGACATTTCTCCAGCCCCCAGAAGATGGACTCTTTTTTGTTTGTTTTGCGAGACAGGGTTTGCTCCTCATAGCTCTGGCCATCCTGCAACTCTCTGCAGACCAGTCTGGTCTCGAACTTACAGAGATCTGCCTGCTTCTGCCTTCTGAGTGCGGGCATTAAAGGCACACGCTCAATTTAGAAAACAAACTCCTTTTTTTTTTCTTTTAAAAGATTTATTTATGTAATATACATCGCTATCTTCAGATACCAGAAGAGGGCATCAGATCCCATTACAGATGGTTGTGAGTCACCATATGTCTGCTGGGAATTGAACTCGGGACCTCTGGAAGAACAGTCGGTGCTCTTAACCACTGAGCCATCTCTCCTGCCTGAAAACAAACTCTTAAAGCAATATATTAACTTCTTTACTGGATCACGGCAAGCAGACTGCCTAGAAGACAGCTACCAGAAGCGAAGGGCTCTGGACTAAAATGAAGTTGTGCCCCACTGGTTTGTCTTCTCTGCAGGTGTTTGTAATTCTCGGGAGAATTGGTTGTTCCTGGGTAACTGCAGTTCAAGTATTTCTTCATCTAACCTGTGTCCATTTTAGGTTCACCCATTCTTCTCAGTTCTTTCTGGTTTCCAGCTCAAACACACACACACACACACACACACACACACACACACACACACACACACACACTCTCTCTCTCTCTCTCTCTCTCTCTCTCTCTCTCTCCTGGTAACCCTTTTGTTTTCTCACCTGCAGGTGTGTCCCTACCTGTGCCAAATGTCCTTAGTTGGCCTTACCTCCCGCTCTGAAGTCTCGTCAGTGGGTATAGCTCAGGGGCAGGATACTTGCCCGAGTGTGGGTGAGTCCTGGATCATATCCCCCAGCACTGAATAAACAAACAGAAACCGCCTTGCTGGTATCTGCTGGCAAGCACGCGGTAACATCAAAAAGCCTGAAGAGAACGTGAGGTTTCCCTGCCAAACCCACGGCCCTGATCACTTTGTACTCCCTGTCTCTATTAATAGCACTTACCACCCACCTAGCCATCCCACCTGGGATCTTGTGTCCACCATGACTCCTTCCCCACACTCCGTCCCTCTCTCCCCCTCATGCCCTCTGCCAACCTCCCCTCCTCACTCTTCAGTGTCCCAACTTTTAGTCCTATCCGTCACTTATAAAGTTTGATCGAGCAGCTGCAGAAGTGAAGCAGGGGCCATCTCTTCACTCCCATGGAGACCGAGTTCACACAATAGCCACACTTCGTGTGTGGTAGGAAAGACTCATAGTCTGTTTCCAGCCTGTCTGTCTGCTGCTCCTCCTCCTCCTGCCCAAATCACGTCAGGCTTTTTTCTCTCTTGCTCTTTTTCTTTTCTTTTCGTTTTCTGCCTTAGTTAGGGTTTCCATGGCTGTGAAGAGACACCATGTCCAAGAACTCTTATAAAGGATAACATTTAATTGGGTCTGGCTTACAGGTTCTGAGGTTGGTCCATTAGCATCCAGGCAGGCATGGCGTTGGAGGAGAGGAGAGTTCTACATCTTCATCCAAAGAGAAGACTGTTTTCAGGCAGCTAGGAGGAGCATCTTAAAGTCCACCCTGACAGTGACACACCTCCTCCAACAAGGCCACACCCACTTCAACAAGGCCATACCTTCTAATAGTGCCACTCCCTGGGCCAAGCATATTTAAAATACTACTCCCTGGATCCCTCCCTCCCTCCCTCCCTCCCTCCCCCTCCCTCTCTTCCTCTTCCTTCCTTCCTTCCTTCCTTCCTTCCTTCCTTCCTTCCCTCCCTCCTTCCCCCTCTTCTCTTCCTTCTTCTCCTCTTCTTCTGTTTTGAGATAGTGTCTCACTCTGCAACCATGGCTTACCTGGAACTTGCCATATAGGCTGGCCTCAATTCACAGAGACCCACCTGCCTCTGCCTCCCAAGTCCTAGGATTGTAGGTCTGTGCCACCACACAGCTGAATCACCCTTTTTTCCCCGACTTGCTTCTTGGTCATGATGTTTTGTGCAGGAATAGAAACCCTGACTAAGATCTTCCTCTTTTTATAATCCCAGAGCCCCTACCTATACAATAGGTAGGAACCCAAATATATATATATATATATTTAAGATTTATGTATTTTTATGTATGTGAGTACACTGTTGCTTTCTTCAGACACACCAGAAGAGGGCATCAGATCTCATTACAGATGATTGTGAACCATCATGTGGTTGCTGAGAATTGAACTCAGGACCTCTGGAAGAACAGTCAGTACTCTTAATCACTGAGCCACCTCTCCAGCCTGGCACCCAATATATTGACTGATGAATGAAAGATGTACTTAAAATGTATTATACTGTGTGTATGCATGCACATGTCATGTGTGTTGAAGTCCATGCATAGAGGTCAGATTGTGGAGTCGGTTTTCATCATCCACCTTTACATGGGTCTCAGGGACCAAACTCAGAGCATCAGGCTTTTGCAGTGAGCCCTTTACCACTGAGTCATCTGGTCAACCTGGAGATGTGCATTTCTTCTGTACTTTCTGTGTTCTGCTGTCTTCAAAGATTGTCAACAGAGTTCAGAGGAGGGCTACTTCAGGAAGAAAGCTCTCCTCTCCTCTCACCATCTTCCCTGTCTCCTCCCACACTCTCAGTCTTTTTTCCTTCAGTTGGCAGACCTGTGCTATGTGGGTGATGGTATGCATGATACAACATCTATGCCTTTGATTTGATTCTGTTCTTAATTTTCATCCCAGTCTTTGTAGAGTTTAATAAATAAGCATGCATTGTCTATCTTCGTCGGGCTGCAGTTAGAGCAAGAGGATTCCATTACAGCTCAGAACAAACCGGGGAGGCAGAACGTCAGAACTGTGCAGGAGGAAAATGACTTTCAGGGTCTTGGAAGAGACTTGCTTGCCCTGATCTGGCTTTGATCTTCAAGGCTCCATTAAGCAAGGTATTAGCTTTAACAAGCTTTTGTGCCTGTGCCAAGGATGTAGTCCAAAAGGTCACACTAAGAGAAAAAAAATAACAAAAATAACAATAACAACTGCCCATTGCTGCCAGCATCAGACAGCCCATCTGGAGATGTTTCTTCTCAGCAGAGACAAGGCAGGAGGAGCCATGGCTGGGGTTCATAGACAGGCAAGCAGCTAAACTTTGAGGGTGGTTAATTAGCCCACGTTCCTAGAGTAACACTAGCTGCTCCTTTAGCAATAGACGGTGTTGCCTGGGCAAAGTGGAGCCCAGAGGGACAGGAACCTCCACCTGGAACTCAGTAACACAAGCCTATCACAAGGCACTGTTGGGCTGAGACGTCTAGATTCTCTTTCCTTTTCTCCAGGTTCTTGGAATTTAACCCAACTTTTCACATACACATTCTACTACTAAAATGTATCCTGGTCCCAACGAGTCCTGCTTCTAAATAGTCCCTGTCTAACCAATACACAGACTCATGGCTACAGGCGTGAACTCCTTACTTTCTTCTACTTCTGGCTCACTGTCTGCTGCAGACTCAGGGAGAAGCTAATACCTAGGGGCTGAGGAGATGGCTCAGTGCATAGAGCACCTGCTATTCAAGGGTGAGGAAGGACCTAAGTTCAGATCCCCAGCACCCATCTAAAAAGTAGGGTGCTGTGGCATGTGTCTGTAACTTAGAGCTGGGGATCAGAGACAGGTAGATCCCTGAGGCTTGGTTGGTCAACAGAGCACTCGCACACACACACACACACACACACACACACACACACACACACACACACACAAATGCACATGTGCATACACATGCGCACACAAATACACACATGCACATACATATACACACAAACGTACATGCGCACACACATGCACACGCACATGTGCACACATATACCCATATGAACACACGTGCAGACACATATACACACAGAGATGGGGGAACTATAATTATAAAATTACAAAACAGAGCTCCAATTTGGCCGGCGTTGGAAAAAATAAAAGCAGTCTTTTTGAAGCCGTATGTAGTGATTTGAACAGGAATGGCCCCATGGGCTCAAAGATCTGAATGCTTGGTCACTAGGGAGTGACACTATTAGGAGGTGTAGTCTTGTTGGAGGAAGTGTGTTCCTGGGGGTGGGCTTTGGGGTTTGGGTTTCAGAAGCCTAAGCCAGGCCTAGTGACTGTCTGTCTTCCTTCTGCCTTCGGATCTGGAACTCTCAGCTATTTTGCCAGTGCCATGTCTGTCTGCAGGCCACCATGCTCCCTACCTTGAGGATAATGGACTAAACCTCTGAACTGTAAGGCAGCCACCATGTTTTCCTTTATAAGAGTTGCCTTGGTCATGGTATCTCTTCACAGCAATAGGCCATTGCTAAGACGCCATGATATCCTTTTAAATAGCCAGACTATACTGATGTCCAAAGGACATATCTTCTAGTTCATTTTCAAGCTCACCTTTAACCACCTCTATTGACTCTACAAACACAGTGGTGTGGCTTCCTGTAAACCCCTGAAAAGACACCATGCCCTGAACCCTATTGGACTGAATCCTCTTATGAACAATGACAACAGTGCCCTTCATGGGACAGGCACAGCAGGAGGAAAGTAGTCTCTCATTCTGTGGCTGTGCAGCCTTCTCCTTCTTCTTCTTCTTCTTCTTCTTCTTCTTCTTCTTCTTCTTCTTCTTCTTCTTCTTCTTCTTCTTCTTCTTCTTCTTCTTCTTCCTCTTCCTCTTCCTCTTCCTCTTCCTCTTCCTCTTCTTCTTCTTCTTCTTCTTCTTCTTCTTCCTCTCTCTCTCTCTCTCTCTCTCTCTCTCTCTCTCTGTTTTATTTTAAACAGGGACTCACTGACTAGCCTGGAACTCAGTAGGTTGACCAGGCTGGCCTTGAACTCACAGAGCTCTACCTTCCTCTGCCTCTTGAGTGTTAGGACCAAAGGTGTGCACTACCACATCTGGCCCATTTTTGCTTCTTATGCACACACCCGTCCCATCCCCTACAAGCCCAGGACCTAATCAGCTGCTGAGGTGAGCCCACTGAGTCTCAGAATTTTGCTGTCAGCAGAGTGCACAAGAGGGAGAGATTACACTGCAGTCCTCAACCTCAGCCCTTCAACTGCTACCTCCTTCCTGGATGTTTGTTTCTTAGGGTAGTTGACCACAAACTTGTCAGGAAACAACAGAAATTTATTCTTTTCACAGTTATGGACCTAGAAGGTCCAAACCAAGGTGCCAGCTTAGTGGGCTCCTTCTGGGGACCCTGAGGGACCCTCTTAGTTTATGCCTTTACTGTGTCAGGGGCCTCAGGCTGTCCTTGATATTTTTGGTTTTGATGCTTTGATCTAGTGTCTTTTCAAAAATAATAAGGGGCTGGAGAGATGGCTCAGCAGTTGAGAGCACCAACTGTTCTCCCAGAGGTCGTGAGTTCAATTCCCAGCAACCACATGGTGGCTCACAACCATCTGTAATGGGATCTGATGCCCTCTTCTGGTGTGTCTGAGGATAGTGACAGTATACTCACATACATGGAATAAATAAATCTTTAAAAATTGCAAAGGACATATATCTACTTTTAAATGAAGAAAGAAAGGTGCTCCCTGTTCACCATGGGATGTTAAAGAATTACTTCTGTTTTCACACAGTCCTCCCCCTACTTGGCATTTGTGCTTTTTCCTCAACATAATCTTTTGATTATTTGGGAGTTTCACAAAATGCATCCAGATCACATTCACTTCCCAGTCTTCTCAGGTCCACTCCCCCTCCATTGGGGCCTCCCCCAAAGAAAGGAAGAAGAGGAGGAAGAGGAGGAGGAAGAGGAAGAGGAGGAAGAAGAGGAAGAGGAGGAGGAAGAGGAGGAGACAGAGGAGGAAAAGGAGGGGGAGGAAGAACCAACAAATTTATTTTGTGTTGCCCATTGGAGCATGGTCAAACTCCCAGTGGCCAGCATCTTAAAGAAAATGAGTGACTCCTCCACTCCCACCCTCGGCTGAAGCCATCAACAGTGAGGAGCTACAGCTAAGAATCCCTATCACAGTTTTAAAGAGTTCAGTGCTTACTGTCTAGACTACGTCTTCTTTTGGGGTGGGGTTGGTGAATGAGGGGTCACATAGGCCTTCTATGTCTCTCATTCTCAACGGCAGTCATCCATACTACTGAAAAGGAAGCTTCCTTGCTCTTTTTTTTTTTTTTTTGTTCTTTTTTTCGGAGCTGGGGACCGAACCCAGGGCCTTGCGCTTCCTAGGCCAGCGCTCTAACCACTGAGCTAAATCTCCAACCCCACTTCCTTGCTCTTTATAGTCAATGGTAACACAGACCATGGACATAAACATGGACCTCTGCTGCAGCAAAGACCATGGTCACCATCATGGTCCTCAGACGTCAACATGCCTTCAGGTGGCTTCACAGACTGTGGACATCCACATGGCCTTTGGTGGCAACACTGGACATGGACATCAAAATGGCCTCTTGTGGGAGCATAGACCATGGAACATCCGAACATTTTATTTTAATAAGAATAGCAGTCATCCTAATCAGCGTTAACTTCAGATCTTTACTTACATCTGCAAATGCCTTCTAGCTGAAGGAGGTCATATCCTGGGTTTCTAAGTGGACGTGACACTCTTCATGCCAACACAGTATTTCTTCAACTGTGATTGTTGGAAATTGCCAACCTGACGGGATCTACAGTCACTGAAGAGACAAGGTGTCTTAGTTAGGGTTTTATTGCTGTGAACAGACACCATGACCAAGGCAACTCTTATAAGGTGTATTAATCAGGGTTCTCTAGAGTCAGAGAAAGATAGTCTCTATAAGGTAAGGGAATTTGTTATGATAATTTATAATCTACAGTTCAATGGTCAGCTGTGAAAGGGAAGTCCAAGGATCTAGCAGTTGCTCAGCCCCACAAGGCAGGCAGGGGAGAGAGAGAGAGAGAGAGAGAGAGAGAGAGAGAGAGAGAGAGAGAGAGAGACTCTTCTTCCAATGTCCTTATGTAGGTCTCCAGCAGGTGTGTCCTAAATTAAAGGTGTGGATCACCACACCTGGATCTGGGACTTGCTTTGTCCCAGGCTGACCTTGAACTCAGAGATCTCTTTGCCTTAGTCTCCTGGGATTCATAGCCACTATGTCTCAAGATCCAGGTCAGAAGCTTGCGTCTCCCAGCCTCAAGATCTGGATCACAGGCGAGCCTTCCAATTCTGGATTGCAGTTCATTCCAGATACAGTCAAGTTGACAACCAGGAATAGACATTACATAAGGACAACATTTAATTGGGGCTGGCTCACAGGTTCAGAAGTTCAGTCCATTATCATCAAGGCAGGAGCATGGCAGTGTCCAGGCAGGCCTGGTGCAGGAGGAACTGAGTTCTACATCTTCATCTGTAGTCTGCTAGGAGAAGACTGGCTTCCAGGCAGCTGTGACAAGGGTCTTACATTTCATACCCACATTGACACACCTAGTCCAACAAGGCCACACCTCCAAATAGTGCCACTTCCTGGGTGAAGCATATTCAAATTGGGAGGTTAATTAGAGTAGGTTAATTGAGGTACAGATACTCACCCTAAATGTTGGGGACAGCATCTCCCAGGCTGGGTTCCTGGGCTGTGTCAAAAGAAGCAGAAAGCAAGCTAAGCACCAATTTTCGTTGCTCCTTGCTTCCTGACTGTGGACACAGGATGAGGACTGAGGACACAGCTGCCTCACACTCCTGCTGTTCCTTCTCTGCCATGATGTCCTCTATCCTCTAGAGAAGCCACCACGAACATTCTCTCCCTGGATGTAGAAATGGTTCAGTGGGCACAATGCTTACTGAGCAAACGGTGATCCAAGTTTGAACCTCCAGGTTCATGCACATTTGGGCATAATAGTATATGTCTGTAATTCCAGTGATCCTGTGGCATGATGGGAGGTGGGTCAGCTTGCTAGTATGTGCCCCCCCCACACGCATGCACACACACACACACACACAGACATAGACACATAGACACAGACACACACAGACACTCACACAGACACACACACACACGCATAGACACATAGACACAGACACGCACAGACAGACACAGACACACACACACACGCATAGACACATAGACACAGGCACGCACAGACAGACACAGACACACACATACACACATGTACACAGTCAAACACAGAAACAGACACACATACACAAACACACACACAGACACATAGATACAGATACACAGACACACAGACACACACACACATGCACACAGTCAAACACAGAAACAGATACACATACACAGACACACACACAGACACATAGATACAGACACACACACACACACACACACACACACACACACACACACACAAAGGGTCCTGTCTCAAACAAGGCAGTAGGAAAGGACCAGTACTCATACTGTGGCATGTGTGTATGACTCTCTCTGTCTCTGTCTTTCTCTGTCTCTCTGTCTCTGTCTCTGTCTCTCTGTCTCTCTCTGTCTCTTTCTCCCTCCCTCTCTCTCTCTCTCTCTCTCAACCAAATCCTCCTTTCTTAAGTAGCTTTCCTCAGACATTTTTGTCTAAGCAATCAGACAAGCAACTAGTCACAATCTCTCTCTCCCACGTCTTCCCTCTCTTGGGGACATCCCCATCTTTGCTGCCTGTCTTAGTCACTTTCCCTGCGGAAACAGTTGGAAACAGTAAGGAAACAGTTGAGAGAATCGATTCAGAGGAGGAAGGATGTCCCTTGGCTTATAGCTTCAGTCAGTCACCGAGGAGAGGCCGACTTGCTCAGAGGCCGCGGAAGTACATGGCAGGGCCCCTCCCCTGGTGGGAGTGGGCCCAGGAAGCAGACAGAACCACAATCAGGAACTGGGGCTACTCCTCGAGAACCAACCCCTCAGTGATCCACTTCCTCCAGTCAGATTACAACACCTCCCCGAACAGTTCCATCAGCCAGAAACCAAGCATTTAAAATATGCGCCTGGGGATGGAGGAGGGGTGGCATTTCACATTCAAACCCAAGGCTGGCTCCTGACCGTAAGTCTGCCATTGCTCTGTTGACCGGGGACCTTTCCATCAACTTGGCCAGCACAGATAATGAATTGCTCTTCGCCTCCTGTTCTCTAACTTCCAGTTGCTCATTCTGCACTGTCTTCCCCTCCATGTGGACATACCAGCTTCTGTGACTTTCTGCCTTTGTCATTTACTAAAGGGAACCACAGTCCCTCGAGGACAACGGCCGTAACAAAACTGGTTTCCAACCGCAGCTGCAAGTCGGAGAAGCCTGCACAGGCTTAGACTTTTACCCAAGCTGTTGGGACTCACCCTCCTCAGTCTCAGGAATGGACACCTCACTTTGATGAGAAAACTGAGCAGCGAAGCCTCAAGGATCTGAATAACATAGTTCTGCTCACAGCCTCATCTCTTTCCCATCGTAGAGCCAGCCTACCCACTCACAGCTCCTGGGGCTGCTTGCTCCCCCAGCCGTCTCTATATCTCTATGCGTTCCCTTACCCCACACTTGCTTGTCGTGCTGTGTTAAAACAGGTCCTGCCGTAACCCCCCCCCCGCTCCCCCCCCCCGCTCCTTCCTAGCTAATGTCACCCCTCTCTTTTATGGTCAAGCTGAGCCTTGGGTAGGGTGCCTGTAACCTCAGCATGCTGGAGGCTGAGGCAGGGAGATCTTGAATTTGAAACTTGCTTGGAAAAAAAAAAGGGGGGGGTTGGGGATTTAGCTCAGTGGTAGAGCGCTTGCCTAGGAAGCGCAAGGCCCTGGGTTCGGTCCCCAGCTCTGAAAAAAAGAACCAAAAATAAAAAAAAAAAAAAAAAGAAACTTGCTTGGGCTACTTGGTGAGATTTCCCCCCACCCCTCTGTGGTCCACACACTCTTCCCAGGCCCCGTTGTCTTAGTTAGGGTTCCTATTGCTGTGAAGAAACACCATGGCCAAGGCAACTCTTATAAAGGAAAGCGTTTAATTAGGGCTGCCTTACAATTCAGAGGTTTAGCCCATTATCATCATGGTGGGAAGCATGGCAGATAGGCAGACTCGGTGCTGGAGAGAGAGCTGAGAGTTGTATAAGATGTATAAGATGGCAGATAGATGGATTGGATTGTGAGGGAGGGAGGGAGGGAGGGAGGGAGGGAGGGAGGGAGAGAGAGAGAGAGAGAGAGAGAGAGAGAGAGAGAGAGAGAGAGCCTGGTTTTTGAGCTTCTGAAACCTCAAAGCCCGCCCCCAGTGACACACTTCCTCCAACAAGGCCATACCTACTCCAACAAGAGCACAGGTTCTAATCTTTCCCTATAATGCCAGTCTGTAGGAGCCGGTGGGGGCCATTTTCATTCAAACTGCCACACCCATCCAACAGCCACTGTCTTCACGAGCAATCCAGGCCCTTCAGTGGGATGCAGTTACTCCCTCCTTCATCCCGTTCGGAGATGTTTTTGTGCACTGTGTATCCAGATCCCGGTTACTGTGCCCAGAGTTCTGGTTGCAGTCTAGACATTGGCCATGTCAAGCATCTCCTGTCCCAGTGTTGCGTAAAAATAGCTTTTAATCAATTCTGATTGGTTATTAAAGAGCCAATCAGCCAATAGCTGGGCAGGACCGGAAGAGGCAAGATTTCCGATCCCAGAGAGGGTCTCTGGTGGGGAGCAGAGAGAGGGAGGCTACACCAGGAAATAGGCCGTGAGCAGGTCCTGCGGGGTTGGGGACGCCATGAGGACAACGATGGCACAGGAACAGCCTGGGCCAGACCAAGTGGGCAAGTAATGAGGCAATGTCTGGGGAGTAGGCAGTCAGAGGTGGGTTAGAATAGGGCTGGGAGAGATGATTATCTGACCAGCTACAGTGCAAACACCTTTTTAGTGAACATAAGGTCTATATTTGGGAGCTAGAGCGGACATGAGAAGCGCCATGTTTTTACTTTTCCTCTCTCTTCAAACCCCACTCTGTTCGTTCTCTCAAGGCACCTGCCCTGTTTGACGTGACCATCATCCTGGCCTTCCGCACCCCCGGCGTTCTCAATTAACGCCTGTTCTGTGTGAGGACTGTGGAAGGCCAGCTGGTTCTGGGCCACGCTGCATTCCGCGAGCCCTGCTGAGATGTCTGTTGCTCTCAGTGCAGCTGGATGCAGGAGCGGACTACAAGGGCCTTGAGAGGCAGCGCCATAATAACACCAGACACACGACGGTCTCCCGGGGTACTTCCGCAGCTGCTTTCGGCGAACAGCAGCCACGGGTGACAATTTGTCCAGAGAGAGAGAGAGGACACAGGGCTGAGAGAGCAGCTCTTCCAGGGGGAGCCATTGTCTCCTTGTTTCTTCTTTGACTTAATTCTTGCAAAGACACAAGGTGAAATATGACTATGTGGGTGTCACTTCACGGGGAGCTTTTGGGGCCCTAGTTTTTCAGCCCACACCCATTCCTTTACCTCTTACGACTCCTCATCTCTACCTACAAGCCTCCCTTCTCAGTCTCTGGGGTACTGATTATTGCACACTTGTCAGTTACTTTTTGATGACTGCGACAAAACGCCATGACCAAAGCAACTTGTAGAAGAAGGAATTTGTTGGGCGTACAATTCCAGAGTGCTAAGAGTCCATCTTGGAGGGAAGGCATGAGGCAAGCAGTAGGTATGGTGACTGGAGAAAGACACAGCTCAGAGTTCACCGTTACCATAGGCTGGAAGCAGAGAGAGCAAACTGGAAGTAGGTCAAAAAAAATTATTTTTTACTCTCAAAGCCTGCTTGCAGAAGCATGCTTTCTCCACTCTCACTGAACTTCCCGACGGCCCCAATCAGTGCCACTAACTGGGGACCAAGTGTTTAAATGCCAGAGACTCTGAAGGATTTCCTTCCATCCCCCTCCCCCTTTTTAAAAAAAAAAAAAAGAAAATTGATTTATATAGCTCAAATTTTGAAGACTGACAGCCATCTGGATCAACCTAGTTTATCTAGATACAATTAATAGTTATCTGGTTTATAGTTATCCAGATAGAGTTATTTGGATAAACCCAGATGACTAGTCTCTGGTGGGGGACATCTGCCTGTCATAACGTGATATATGTCACCACATAGCAGGCAAGAAGAGCAGACTGGAGAAGTCATACAGCAGGAGAAGCTATAGACCAAGCAACTACTGGAATCCCCCCTTTACAACAGCCCACACAGAAACTCATTCTTTCTTCCAAGAACCACAGTAACCCCCGAACGATGACCCTTCCACATGCTAATCATTGTTCTACAAGGTCCCACCTTTCAATCTTCTTTTTTCTACATATTTTAAAGAAGATTTACTTACTTATCATATATAAGTACACTGTAGCTGTCTTCAGGCACTCCAGAAGAGGGCATTGGATTCCATTACAGATGGTTGTGAGCCATCATGTGGTTGCTGGGATTTGATCTCAGGACCTCTGGAAGAGCAGTCAGTGCTGTTAACTGCTGATCCATCTCTCCAGCCCTCTACATATATTTTTATTGAAAAGATTTGTTTGTATATTTTGATGATGCTTTCCCCTCCCATAGCTCCTCCCAGATCCCCACAACCCATCCAATTTCATACAGTTTCCTCCGTTCTTTCTCTCTTTACAGAACAAATAGAGGTGGGGGTGGAGAGATAGTTTAGGGCTAAGAGTACTGTTGCTTTTTCAGAGGACCAGGGTTCAATTCCCAGCACCCACTTGGCAGCTCACAACTGGCTGTAACTTCAGTCCCAGGGGATCTGATGCCCTCTTCTGGCCTCCTTGGGCACTGCAGCCACATGGTGCGCACAACATACATTTCGGCCAAACATCCATATACATTTAAAAAATGTTAAACAAACAGGCAAACAAACGACAAACCAGAATTCAAAAATAAAATACAAGAATCCCCCCACCCCGACCTCATAAAAATGCAACGAGGGCCATTTCTTACTTAAACCATTACAAACGCTCACAACCTGGCAGGGTCTAAGGACCTGAGGAGCACCGAGTCACAGCGGCATGCTCTGCCCACTTCATAGATCCCGGACAGCCCAGTCAGACAGCCCCAGCGGCCCATTTTCAGAGAGATGAACTATTTTGCACTGACCGCACAACTGGCATGTAGCATGAAGTTCGTGCTGTGACGTGCTGTGACGTTACTCTACAAAGCCTTTTCCTCAGCAAGGTCAGCATGGCTCTTCATCCTCAGGCATAAAGTTCTATTCTCTCTCTCTTTTAAATGACTCGCTAGTTACCACAAAATGTGCATTCAGGGCACATGCACTGAGTGCACTGCGTGTGCACACAGGTGTGTGTGCACGCTCGTGTGTATATGTGTGTGCACGCGCTGCATGTGCACTGCGCGTGCACTGTGCATGCACTGTGTGTGCACTGCGTGTGCCTGTGTGTGCACACACGCGTGTGTGTGCGCGTGCTCGTGTATGTGTGTGTGTGTGTGTTTGTGTGTGTGTGTGAAGGTGTCTAAGGAGAACAAGAGTGTTTACAAAAAGAGTGCCAGTTTTAAGCTTTTGCTAGAGTCCATCGACTTAGTCTGTCGACTAAGGGCGGAGTTAGGCTATGGGTGTTTTCATCTCGCTGGTGCCTGTCATGTGCTGAATGCAGGCGTTCACTTTTACAGCCGTCTGCAGACACTGCTATCTGCCTTGGAGGGGCCAATCCAGAGGCAACTGGCACAAGTCCTTTACCTGCCTCTCCAGACCATGAGCTTCGTGGGAAGGCAACATCGGAGAGGGATGATGCTTGGAAGATCAATGAACTCTGATGTCAAAAGAAGGGACTGGAGAACGAGCACTGGCTCTTCTTGCAGAGGACACAGGTTTGGTTCCCAGCACCCACAGGGCAGCTCATAACCTCTAAAATTCCAGTTCCAGGGGACCCGATACCCTCTTCTGGCCATCTTGGACACCACACATATACGTGGCTTCCATACATACATGCAGGCAAAACACTCATCACGTAAAATAAAATCAATCTCTAAAAAAATGAGCAAATGATTTTGGTACCTTGCACCAGAACATTTTCATGGCTGGGAACATGGGTCAGTGAGACAGCAAGGTTCTGTGTTCAAGTCTTAGCATCATACGCAGGTGCGCACTTTCGGTTTAGGGGCATCCTTTTTGTCTATAGCGGTTTTTCAAAGTGATTCTTGGGAAGGTTCTAAGATTGGGATAATCTAGAAGGTATTTATAATTTTTTTTAAGAGAAAAGTTTGAAAAAAGTTTGGGGGTGGGGTGGGGTGGGGTGGGATGGGATATGTATGGCTCGTCAGCACAGGGCATGCTCAGTAAGACTGAAATGCTGGCTTCGGCGCCAGGACTCGCTCACCGCAGATGGCCTTTCTGTCCGTGGGGCTAGCAGAAAGCGCTGATGTATTTTTAGCTGCGTCTGGATGCGGTTCATTTCCTGATTCTGCCTGCCAGTCACCCCTAAGCACCAAAGGCGCGTCAGCCAACCTTGTGGTTTCCCCAGGTGTTCTCCCGGCTTGTTGACTTCTTGGTTATAGATCTAAAGGAAAACCTACTTAAACGGCGTTTTAATCACCTTTCAAATTATTCTCTAACAGCAGCACTAGGAAACGTGAACTTTAGATCACCGTCCACTCGCCAAACTCCTCATAGAGACTTGTTTGCTTTGAAAATAGGGGCAGAGAAGGGCTGAGACATCTTGTCGCCGCACACAGAGATTGCTCCTTCGCCAAAACAGTCTCAGCAGAGATGCCCGAGGCCACTGAGGATTTCTGGGGGAGGGGAAGGAGGACAGGGAGTGTTGCTTCTGGCCACCATCAGCATTGCTCAACCCGGGAGAAAGGAATGACTAAGGACTGCAAAGGTTTTCCAGGCAAAGAAAGTTAAGGAGCAACACAGATAAGATGCTTGGCGATCTTGATAAAAAAAAAAAAAAAACACAGAACAGCACAGATACGCAGCTTTGTGAGTTCTCGCATTCATTCTCCGGTGCGACTATTACTCCGTCCAGCGAGCGGGCACGGAGCAGGCAGATAACTGAGGATGAGTCGGTGACCTTAAACAGTGGTGTACTGCCTGGCCAAAAGAGTCTGTGCTGGTGAAATGGACATAAACGACACGAGGCAACAAAGTGTTGTTTTTGCCCACACTTAATACAGGTCAGCTGCAAAATGACCACAGAATAAATGCCTGAAGAAGGGGAGGGGATACGGAGACAAGAGAGCTGGAGTCTGAAAACCGCAACCAGGGGGAATCGGTGTGACCTCAAAACACCAAACACGGGCCCTTGATTAATCTAAAGAACGTCATGTTCTAAAATCTTGCTTTTTCGCAAAAGCATGTGACCCGGGTGACATACTCCATCCGGCTGGATAAAGGGCTCAACGATATCATTAGACCATGACTTTTGTCTTGCTGTTGTCTGTAAATTAGGGTCTGCCCTACCGTTTCAGGAAAGTTGGAGTGGAAACAATTCATATTACTCAACTGTAAATGCCTTCGGATCTCAGAGACGAAAGCAGATAAAACTGTTGGACAAACACTTTGTTTTCTGTGCGGGGATGTGGTCACCTCGAATGGGATTCACTGGTTAAATTATAACCTTATGCTTTGTGCTTACGTGAGCCACTTTTTTTTTTTTTCCTGTTGACCTTCAGGATTTAGCGTTCAATTTGGAAATTAATCAGACTGTCAAGTTTTGAAAGTTATTAGTTTGGAAAGACTTTTAGTAAATGTGCCAAGCTATCACCTTAGATTTTTTTTTTTTTTTAAATCAAGAAGTGGTTATTAGCGAATGTCTTTGGATACATATTCTCCACATACCCCAACCCCACAGGGCAAAAAAAAATTCAATGGTGGATATGGGGCAAATTTCAGGCCCTTGGGCAGTTCAAGGAACATTTAGAGTCACACCAATATGCAGTCTTTGTAAAGTCAGGAGACTAGAACTGGAGTAATTGTGGCTGTGGTATCAGCCAGAATTGAATTCAGGTGCTGGCTGTGGTTTCCTTGTGTAAAACGCTGGTCTCCTTCAAGTTTCTCACCTGCGGTGCGGATGGAAATGAAACCACATCCTGTTAAGTTGTTTCTGTGATAAAACGGCAGTCACTTCCTTTTGTGTCGCTCGCCCCATGTGAGCCCCAAACCACACTGCTGGTGTGTGTCTCTGGAACTCCTGTACACCAAAGGCCTCAGGTGAAAGGGACTTCATGAGAGATGCTTTCAGAGGGTGAGAGGGTTAGGGAGCTTCTGTAACAGGTTTCTGTTTTATAAAACAAACAGACAAACAAACTCAATTCCGTTCTTTGTGGTATCTGTTCTAAGGGGATAATCTCTGGTGCCTGAGATTGCTAATGCAAGGGCCGCATCCACTGTGGAACTGTTTGTAATACCCAAGAGCACATGGGACTAACCTCTACATGCTTACGGCTGGCTTGGTTAGATGCGTTCTGCGTACACGTTTAGAATTATTGCTGACCACTGCAAAGCAAAATGCCTAAGAATATCGGCATGGGGGAAACATTTGGAAACCAGGCTACAAGCCCAATGCAATGCAGGGTTTTTTGTTTTTTAAAGAATAGTGAACAGGGAGTAAGACTCTCTTGAAAAACATATGGATTTAAGCAGTCAGATTTGAGTAAAGTTAGCATCTCTTGGCTTCACCCTTGATGGAGGTCAGGGCAGGAACTCAAGGGAGGGACCTGGAGGCAGGAACTACTCAGTACCACTGCTTGATAGCCTGCTTTCTGGCTGGCTCATGGACTCACGCTCACCTAATTCTCTTATACAGTTCGGCCATCTAGTATTAACAATGAAGACCGTCCCTCACAGACATGGCCACAGACCAACATGACAGAGATGATCGCCCTTCTAGGCTGTGTCAAGTTGACAGTTGGGCTTCGTGTTTGTTTGCTCATTTTGTTGTTTTGTTGACATTTTTTTCCCTCCTTTTACTGAAAAGAGAGTCTTTCCTCACAATACAGCTTGATGATGTTTTCCCCTCCCCTCTACTCCTCCCAGTTTCTTCCCGCCTCCCCTCTCATCCAGATCTACTCCCTTTTGGTCTCTCATTAGAAAAGAACAGCTTCTGAGGGATTATAAGAAAATAAGATAAAATGAGATATAGTAAGATGAAAAAAATTATTATATCAGAGTTGAACAAGACAAACAAAAAGAAAGAAAAGAGCCCAAAAGAAGACACAAGAATCAGAGACCCACCTGTTCACACACTTAGGGATCCCATAAGAACACGAAAGTGGAAGCCATAGGATATATGCAGAGGGCCTGGTGCTGACCAGTGGAGACCCTGTGCTTGCTGCTTCGGTCTCTGTGAGTTTGCACGTCATCAACGCTGTTGATTTATAGAGCCCTGTTTCCTGGTGTCCTCCATTCCCTCTGACTTTTACACTCTTTCTGCTTCCTCTTCTGTGGGTTCCCTGAACTCTGAGGGGAGAGATTTGATGGAGACCTCATACCCTTTGCCCAAACATCTTTACTTGCCAATGTTCATTGCAATGAGTCATTGGTCTGGTTCAAGGCCTCTGGCTTTTGCTACACCATCAATACTGGGTCCTCGCTGGGAGTCTTCTCGGATATCCTGTTGCTGCCCCGTGTCGTGGAGATCCTGCAGCTTTGGGTCTGCAGGACTGGCCTCTTACATACTCCAGCAGTTCATAGATGGAGTAGATAGATGTTGCCGTGGGCCGGCTCAGAGCCCTGGATCTGGGCTTGGGTGGTAGCTCAGTTTGGTCAGCCTGCCAGTTCTCCTGCACCCTCGCTGCAAAGTCCAGCTCTTCCACTTTGCCTAGGTGAGGGGTGGGGACATTTCTCCTGCAGGCAGCAGTTGTCGAGGAGCAGACCAGCTGTTTTGCACCCAGGTCACCAGGGCCAGCTCTCCATACCACCAGGGCTACCTCTACTTGGCTGCCCAGGCAGGGTGCAGGGCCTCCTCCTGGCTGTGTGGCAAGTGAAGCATCGCATGGCGTGAGGGGCGGAGCCAGCTCTGCACAGCCCTCGGACATCAACATGGCTCTAGGCGGCGGCCCAGACTAGGAACATCCAACATGGCCTTCGGTGGTAACATGGGCCATAAACATTGACACAGACCCCTTCCGCTGCAGGATCACGGACACAGTCTTGTCCCCTCTGCAGCAGCACTGGTCAGAACCTCACCATGGCCTCAGATGGGCGGAGCAGGCTACTCACATCAGGCTGTTCCTCATCGCCCTCTTGTCTCCAGCTCCGCCTCTCTTCATAGAGCACAAACCGTTCCACTTCTCTTTCTCCCCCATCTCTCCACCACACACTTGCTCCCTGGAGCGTCACCCAACTGTCCAAGCCGAATGGCTGCAGGTGGGGGCTTAGAGGGTGTTTCCATTCGGAGGAATTTCATTGCTACATTCTTTTTTTTTTTTTTTTTTTCACCAATAGTATTTGGTTTTACCCCAGGGCCCTAAGCTATCTAGACTCTGGGTCTTTGTCACCCAAGCAGTGTCGGGTATGGGTTCCATCTTGTGGAGTGGGCCTAAAGTCAGATCAGATACCAGTTGGCTATTCCTACAAGTGTTGTGTGCCACCATTGCTCTAGCACGTCTTGAAAGCAGGACAGCGCTGTAGATCAAAGTGTTGTGGCTGGGCTGGGGATTTAGCTCAGTGGTAGAGCGCTTGCCTAGGAAGCGCAAGGTCCTGGGTTCGGTCCCCAGCCCCGGAAAAAAAAAAAAAAAAAAAGCTCACCCTGAAAAAGCCTGGGAGCTACCCTGAGAGTGTTGTGGCTGGGATGATGTTTTTGTTTCTCTTTTGATTGGATCCAGAGTACTTTCCTGTACCGAAGCCATTAGATCTTACTGGTAAAGGATCCATGTAGGTGCCAGCTTCTCCATGGCCAATGAGCTGTGTAGGTGTTATAAGTGGGCCTTGCTGTCAGTTTTGGAGAGCCATCTGTTTTCTTGGCAATGGCCCCGGGTTGTTTGGGGATTCCCTTGAGACCCATTTGGCCAATAACTTTATTAGATGTAACCCAATACTGGTACTGTAAGCTTCATTTTCTGAGAAGAGATGGCTCGTTGGGACTCTGTCTCCCCGTTGCGTGGTGATTTTATTTAGATTGCCTTCCTGTATGAATATATTTGGTCTCCATACTATTCCTCAAATGGCCCTTAATTTTAGATGTCTCTCCTTGTGATCCCTTCCTCATTCCCTTCTCTTGCCATCTTCCCACTCGATCTTCCCACTCATCCATAATATCTTTTCTAGTTTCCTCTGCTAACAATGTCTGTCCGTGTCATCCAGTTCCTTACGCTATTTACTTTCTGTGGGTCTATGGATTGTAACGTGGCTACCATTGATTTAACAGCCAATATTCACATTTAAGAGGATAGATACCACATTTGTCTTTATGAGTCTGGGACAGCTCAGTCAAGGTGGTTTTTTTTTTTTTTTTTTTTTTTTTTTTTAATAATTCCATCCATTTACCTGCAAATTGCATGGTGTCATTTTTTTTAAAAATGGTTGAGTAATTCTCCATTGTCTAAGTGTACCACATTTTCTTTATCCCCTCTTCTGTTGAGGGACATCTAGGCTGTTTCCAGTTTCTGAACAGCAGTGAAACATAGCTGAGAAAGTGTCTTTGTAGTGGGATGGGGTGTCCTTTGGGTATAGGCCCAAGAGTGGTATAGTTGCGTCTTGAGGGCGATCTAGTCCCATCTTCCTGAGAAACAGCTTCACTGATTTCCAAGTGGTTGTACAAGTTTGCACTCCTACCAGCAATGGCTGAATGAGGGAGGGAATAATCTTGAGGTGTGTGCTATTTTATTTACCTGATGTATGTATGTGGTGTGTGTGTGTGTGTGTGTGTGTGTGTGTGTGTGTGTGTGTGTGTGTGATGGGTGACTGTGTATGTGGGCCAGAGTTTGACTTCCAGAGTCTCCTGCTGCTCTCCAGATGAGTCTGGATCTTGATGATGCTGCCAGACTGGCTGGCCAGCAAGTTCTTGGGGACTGTCCTGTTTCTACCTCCCTAACTATAGGATTACAGATTTGAGCTGCTGTGCCTGTCTTTTTACCTGGGAGCTGGGGATCTGAACTCAGGTCCACATGCTTGTGAGGCAAACACTACCAACTGAGCCATCATCTCTCCAGGTCTTAAAGGCATGGGTATATTTTATATGTTTGCATGCTATGGCTTGCTCAGAGAACTATAGTTTCCTATTTTTTATCTTCAGTCTTTGAGAATTTTAAAGTTAATTATTTTTTTTTTTTAGAAACAGGATTTCTCTGTGTAGCCATGGCCGTCCTGGAACTTGCTCTGTAGACCGAGCTGGCCTTGATCTCAGAGATCCGCCTGCCTCTCTCTCCTGAGTGCTAGGATCAAAGGTGCACTACCACCTCCCAGCTTTAAATTAAATTTTAACTAGTAATGACCCTGTATCTCACTTAATCCATAAAAATCCTTTTTGTCTTTCTTTCTGGTTTCTTGTTTTATATAAAGACTTTCTTCTTCCTTCTCTCCTTCCTTCTCTCTTCCTTTTTTTCTTCTCTTTTCTTTTTTTCGGAGCTGGGGACTGAACCCAGGGCCTTGCGCTTGCTAGGCAAGCACTCTACCACTGAGCTAAATCCCCAACCCCTCTCTTCCTTTTTTAAAAAAACCTCATTTATTCATTTTATGTATGAGTACACTGTAGCTGTCACCAGATAGACCATTATAGGTGGTTGTGAGCCACCATGTGGTTGCTGGGATTTGAACTCAGGACCTCTGGGAGAGCAGTCAGTGCTCTTAACCGCTGAGCCATCTCTCCAGCCCCTCTTCCTGGTTTCTTGAGACAGAGTCTCCTTATGTAGACCAGGCTAGCCTCAAAGTCAAAATTGCTCTGCTTTGGCTTCTCAAGTGCAGGAATTATAAGTATGTGATACCAAGCCCAGGTTAGTAACCTTTTACTGTTTTTATTAGCATATGATAATTGCACAAACCAATGGGTTTTGTTATGACATCTTATACATATTGATAACATATTTCAATCATATTCAGCCCCATCATCCCTTCTCATCCTCCTCCTCTTTCCACTGATCCCTTCTTCGTTGGGTCCCCTTCCACTTGAACCCACAGAGATCCCACTGCCTGTGCCTGAGACCAAATTCCTGCCGAGCTAACGTCTTTTGTATGACCCCCAATTTTCCGTACTCTCTTATTACACTTCAAGAACCAACTGTGGCAGGAACAAGTAGCCTTGCACATAGTAGGTCCTCAGATCTTGCTTTCCCAGCATGGAGATTATTTTTTCCTGCCAACTTTGATGAAGAAGATCTTAAAATGGCACAATGGCACGTGCTTATAATCTCAGCTTTGGGGTGGTAGAGACAGGCACATCTTTGAGACTTCCTGGCAGCCAGCCTAGCCCACTAGGAAAGTTGTGGACCAGTAAGAGACCTCATTTTTGAGAAAAAAGGTGGACGGCACTTGAGAAATGACACTTGTGATTGTCCTCTGTCCCCTACATGCATGTGTGGACACACGCGTGCACATGCGCATACACACCCATGCTCTCACGCACACTCACACACACACAGGCTCACACTCACACACACACACACAGGCTCACAGTCACATACACACACAGGCTCACATACACACACAGGTTCACACTCACATGCACACACACTCACACACACAGGCTCACACTCACACACACATACTCACACACACAAGGCTCACACTCACATGCACATACAGGCTTACACTCACATGCACACACACACTCTCACACACACAGGCTCACATTCATATGCACACACACAGGCTCACACTCACATGCACACACACTCACACACACAGGCTCACACTCACATGCACACACACTCACACACACAGGCTCACACTCATATGCACACACACACTCACACACAGGCTCACACTCACATGCACACACACTCACACACAGGCTCACACTCATATGTACACACACACAGGCTCACACTCACATGCACACACACAGGCTCACACTCACATGCACACACACACTCACACACACAGGCTCACACTCACATGCACACACACTCACACATGAAGTTCTTCCTTTTTTTTTTTCCCCCTTTTCTTTTTTTCGGAGCTGGGGACCGAACCCAGGGCCTTGCGCTTCCTAGGCAAGCGCTCTACCACTGAGCTAAATCCCCAACCCTGAAGTTCTTCCTTTTTTGAGCTAGTATTTTTGTTCCCCTAGGACATGGATTTAAGTCTATCCTTAAGTCACCTGAGACAATATCGATTCCTTATGCCCATGACAGTCCTTTGGTATTCACAGTCTTCATCATAGACTGAGTTTGGAGCTAGTCTTTGGGAGCTAAATAGCCCCAGTTCTACAAACTATTCTGTGAATCGTGTCTTCTAGCCTTGTGATTAACCACCGTTGTCTTGCTTGTTTATGGTTCATTTACAAAGTAAAACGCAGAATTGACCGATCATCTCGGCGGAGAGAGACACTACGGCCTTGCTCCTGAGGCTAGAGCTGTGCAGTAGAATGTCTACGGAGGTGTCAGTATCTGCATCCTGACTATCCAGTATGACTATTGGCTACATGTGCTCAGCAGGCCTTGAACTGTGGCATCATTAGCTCATTGAATGAACAACTGGATTTTAAATTTTATTTACTTTCAATTTTTTTCACTCTTGAATAGCAGCTCATGGTTAATGGCTATCACACAAAGCACACAATTCTAGACATTACAAGAATATCATTTAATATTTTTTTTTTCTCGGAGCTGGGGACCGAACCCAGGGCCTTGTGCTTGCTAGGCAAGCACTCTACCACTGAGCCAAATCCCCAACCCCTCATTTAATATTTTAAAAATGTATTTATTTTTCTGAGCACAGTGGTGTACACCTTTGATCCCAGCACTTAGGACTAGAGGTAGGTGGAGACTGTGAGTTCAAGGCCAGCCTGGTCTATAAAAGGAGTTCTAGTAACAATTAGCCAGGTGGCAAGAAGATAGTTCAGTTTAGTATGACTTTTGACAGTCTGACCCTGAATAAGTTTATTTTAGGCATATTTAAGCACAGCGCAATTTGGTGAAAACTTTCCTGGTGATAATTAATTCTATTTGCAATGAAGCTTGAGATGTGGGTACATCCAACTCTTTGTAAAGCAATGTGACACCATCCATAAATATAGAATCTACAGAGCGACTACATGATGTGATGTCATCTTTCATAAAGATGGGGGGGTCTATAGGTTGACAAGCTCACGATAAGAATCTGAGGGAGAATCCAGTGTGGTCTCTGGATGGTCAGTCACACAGATAGCACAAAAGTCACCAGGCTGTTAGCCATGTCTGGTCCCAGTCTTCTGGACAGATAACAGGTTAATGTGTGCATTCTTCCCCTTGAAGGAGCAACCCTGTGTGTTAACCATTCCTGGCTCCCCTGATGCTTGTCTGTGAGCAAAAGGACCTCTGTGCTTCCCATGCTGTTAGAAAAAAAGATTAATTTTTATTTCACGTGCGTGAGTATTTTGCCTATATGTATGAGCGCCATGTGTGTGCCTGGTACCCAAAGAAGATGTTTGATTCCATGGAACTTGGGTTACAGACAGTTGTGAGTCACTGTGCAAGTGCCGGGAGACAAACCCTGGTGCTTTAGAAGAGCAGTCAGTGCTCTAAACCCTTGAACCATCTCTTCAACTCAACAAACCGCCATCTCTTGTCATGCAAGGATGCTTAGCACATAAAGAAAAATGTTTTCTGTTTCTGCTTGCCTGTCTGACTGCTTGTCTGTCTGTCTGTCTGTCTGTCTCTGTCTTCCTCCCTCCTCCTTCCCTTTCTCTCTCCCTCTTTTTGTAGGTGGTAAGGAATCTTTTAGAGATAGCATCTCACTATATAGCATATGCTGGCCTCAGACTCATGCCACCACTTTTTCTGGGCGGCGGCAGCAGCTGCTGCTGCTGCTGCTTCTTCTTCTTCTTCTTCTTCTTCTTCTTCTTCTTCTTCTTCTTCTTCTTCTTCTTCTTCTTCTTCTTCTTCTTCTTCTTCTCCTCCTCCTCCTCCTCCTCCTCCTCCTCCTCCTCCTCCTCTCCTCCTCCTCTTCTCCTCCTCTTCCCCCTCCTTCTCTTCCTCCTCTCCTCCTCCCTCTTCTCCTCCTCTTCCTCCTCCTCTCCTCTTCCTCCTCTCCTCCTCCCTCTCCTCCTCCTCTTCTTCTTCCTTCTCCTCCTCCTCTTCTTCCTCCTCTCCTCCTCCTCCTCTTCTTCTTCCTCCTTCTATTCCTCCTCCCTTTCCTTCTCCCCTCCTCCTTCTCCTCCTCCCTCTCCTCCTCCTCTTCCTCCTCCCTCTCTTCCTCCTCTTTTTCCTCCTCCTCTTCTTCCTCCTCCTCCTCCTCCTCCTCTTCTTCTTCCTCCTTCTATTCCTCCTCCCTTTCCTTCTCCTCTTCCCCCTCCTTCTCCCTCTCTTCTTCTCCTCCTTTTCTTCTTTTTCCTCCTTATTTCCCCAACCCCCTCTGAAAACAACTTTCAAACCTTGTGGTTTTTCTGTTACACTTACATCTGCCGTGGATCCTTTTCTGATCCGCACCTTGCCCAGGCCCCGCCTCGGGAGTTCACAATCAGAGCTGATATCATTTGGTCTTCTGCCGTAGCTTTAATTCTAAGACTATATGGACTGTCCATCAAGTGCCAGGGAGGAGCTGTGCCAGCTTCTGAGGAGACCGATGAACAAGGCATATGAAGTGCTTCAGGACAGGTTGTGTCTCACTCCTCTGTCCAAGCTGTGGGGTTTTGGTTTCCATCCTTGTCTCTATATTTCATGTTTAGTGGTTTGAGGGTGATTGGAGACGGGAGGAAAGAGAATGAAGAATTAAGGGAAATATTGCGGAATTGAAAGGAGACACAAATCATACCTGTTTAGAGCCATAGTACATTCTTTTTCTATTCAGAGAGAATCAACTCCTCCCAATTATGTCTTCTCCTCCATCCTGTCTCACAGCCCTCCCCCTCATGTTTACAAGTATGGTTTGCAGAAGCACAAATGAAAAACTCAGTGTTGTTTCTATGTCTGCTTTCCAGGCTTCTTTAGGGCCAGGTATTAGACACTATTATTATTCTGTGTCTAAATTGTGCCAATATATAGACGCTTGAAAATATAATTTAACTCTCATCCAGGACAAGGAGAAGGAGCAAAGACATGGAGTTGGCTGGGCCTAGTGGTGTATGCCTGCTATCCCGACCACGTGGGAGACACGGGAGGATCACAATTTCAGAGTCTGCCTAGACTAGAGTGAGTTCAAGGCCAGGCTGGACAGTGTAGTAAGACCCGTCCTCAACGTAAAACAGTTCTTAGGGAGGAGGGGGCTGTGGATATGACTCAGTAGAGGGAATTGCCTAGCATGAGTGACACGGTTGTCTCAAACTCTAAAACTAGACAGAGAAACACAGATACTGAAGAATTGTTTGGGCCTCAGCACTCATGAGCAGATAGGCTCGTGTAAGCAAGTGACTCAGGCATGGTCACACAGCTGTGAAAGCTGGAACTGGCAGAAACTGACTTCCCCGCCATGATCCATCCCCCTTCTTTCTTTTGTTCCTCCCTTTCGTCTTTCTTCTTCTGGGACAACATAGTCCAGGCTGGCCTGGAAGTTAGACTCCTCCCACTTCAGCCTCCGGTGCTGGGTTTACAGGCCTGTGTGGGACTAGGCTTGCCTCAGAGCCTGGTTTGGGACACTGCTGTCTTCTATAGATGGAATGGGTCTGAGGTGGAGAGCAATGTAGTATCATAGGGTGAAGACATTTTCTGTGAGTTTCCAGTCCTCTTAACCTGGTCTAGGGTCCCCTAAGAGCTTTTTGATAGTAATAGACACATGGACATTTTTCCTCTGGAAAAGGAAGGCCCCGCATAAGCTACCAGAATATTCGAGTTGGCCTGACAGTACATGAAATTATGTTCAAAGACTGTAATGCAAGCTCTCAATTAGTTTCATGTGAATTTGCTTTGACTGAATTACATCCCTGAGGCCAAATGGCCCTGCTTTAAGGAAATAATTAGACTCTGGAACACAGAGAGCTGAAGACCAGACTCCTGGTCCGTGTCATGCTTCCCAGAGTGGAGGTGGCCAGAGTGCAGCCTGTGCAGTGTTCAGGGAGCCTGGGGTGGTCTCTGTCCTGTTCACCACAGCTAAAGGCTCTGGAAGCTTTGGGGAACAGTCAACTGCAGAAGGCCTGATCTATGGCATTTCGCTCTGGCATACATTTTAGATAAAAATCAAAGTATTTACAGACATAAGTCACTGGTGGAAGCTGTTGGATTAGAATAAAGGGAGTCTTGATGCTATTTCTACTAGAAGTGTAAAGCAGGCCTGGCGGGCTGTAGAACAGGGCTGGGGGGGAAGCCAGACTGGGGGGGTTGTAAAACAGGGCTGGGGGTTGGGGAGCCAGGCTGGGGGGTGGTAAAGTAGGGGTGGGGGAGGAGAGCCAGGCTGGGGGGTGGTAAAGCAGGGCTGGGGGGGGAGCCAGGCTGGGGGGGTTGTAAAACAGGGTTGGTGGGAAGCCAGGCGGGGTGTGTGTGTGTGTGTGTGTGTGTGTGTGTGTGTGTGTAAAGCAGGCCTGAGGGACTGTGGTTCAACAGATAAAACCTAAAACCTCTGCAGGGCAGATGTTTGAATCCTGGTGTTCGGATCCCTACACTGCATGTAAAACCAGGAGACATGGCAACCACCTATAACCTCAGGAAGAATCAGGGATCCCCAGGGCAAACTGACCAGCTATACTCTTGGAACCGTCAAGCTCTGGCTTCAGGGAGACACCTCAACTCAGTAACTAAAGTGGAGCAGGATTGAAGAAGACATCTTCTCAGGCCTCTCACACAGACGTGTATGAACACTCCTGAGTGAAGGTGTGTGTGTGTGGGCGAATGCGCACGGATGCGCACGGACACAGACACACACACACAGACACACACACACAGACACACAGACACACACACACAGACACACAGACACACACACACAGACACACAGACACACACACACAGACACACAGACACACACACACACAGACATACACACAGACACACACACACACAGACATACACACAGACACACACACAGACACACACACAGACACACAGACACACACACACAGACACACACACAGACACACACACAGACACACACACACAGACACACACACACAGACACACACACAGACACACACACAGACACACACACACAGACACACACACAGACACACACACACACAGACACACACACACAGACACACACACAGACACACAGACACACACACAGACACACAGACACACACACACAGACACACACACACAGACACACACACACAGACACACACACAGACACACACACAGACACACACACACAGACACACACACAGACACACACACATACAGACACACACACAGACACACAGACACACACACATACAGACACACACACAGACACACAGACACACACACACAGACACACAGACACACAGACACAGACACACACACACAGACACACACACAGACACACACACAGACACACACACAGAGACACACATACACACAGACACACATACACACAGACACACACACACACACACAGACACACACACACACACACACACACACACACACACACGCCAACAACGACAACAAAACCAAACAAACAAATATAAAAATGGGTAAATGTGTGCTCACGGTTCTATCTAAACCTTAGAATCTAAATGAGTGATACAATATTTTGGATACAATTTAAACTTAAGTCGATTTTCAAAGAGAGCTGTTGAAGGTCTGTGTTAATATCTCCGTTTTGTAAACTAGACTTTGCTGGCAACATCAGAGTAGTTTTCTAATCACTTGATCACAATCAAAGCACTGTACTTTAATTTTTTTCAGATGTATCGAAAAGATAATCCCATGATGGGATCCTATAACCACATAAAACATCACGGATCATAGGAAAAACCTAAACTCATCTCTCCAAAGCACACAACGGGACAGAGATCAAAAACAACATGAGCCCCAAACACCTGGCGACAACCTTAACAAGATACAAAAGGACTCACGTGAATATAAATAGTCTTTTTTTTTTTAAAAAAAAAAAGATTTATTTTATTTATATGACTACACCGTAGCTGTCTTCAGACACACCAGGAGAGGGCATCGGATCCCATTACAGGTGGTCGGGAGCCACCATGTGGTTGCTGGGACTTGAACTCATGACCTCTGGATGAGTGGCCAGTGGTCTTAACCACTGAGCCATCTTTCCAGCCCATAAATAGTCTTAGACATCACTGAAAACTTCAATTTCTACAGGATTTTTGCTCCTATTTCTGCTGCTCCTATTTCTGGTAGCATTTCAGCTTCTTCTCTGACATCCAATACTCTTGTGGACGGAGCCCGCGGCTGAGCAGAGATAAATCCAAAGGCCTGCCCCCTTACCGAGCCCACCTCAGCAAGGAACTGTTGGATCTCGTTCAGAGGTCGTACAAGTACAAGCAGTCTCGGAGAGAGCCCATCGAGGCTGCCAAACCCTCACTAAGGCCACCTCTGAGGTTGCTGTGATGGTGGCAGCTGCTGAGGCCTTGGAAATCATTCTACACTTCCGGCTACTATATAGGGACCAGAATGTCCCCGGGGTGTTTGTGTTACCTAAGCAGTCACTGGAGCCTGTTAAGGGAGACTCCAGCCAGACCTGTTCTGTCACCATCAAAGAAGACTGCAAGCCTAAGGTCTGGTGTATTTACCAGTCAATTAAAGGACAGCTGGGAGGGCAGTGTATCTTGCTTGATGGCAGGCCTGTCTGGCATGAACGCAGCTCTGGGTTTAGTTGGTCTCCAGTACCCAATAAACTGGATGCGTACCTCACCCCTATATTACTCCAGAGGTACAGACAGGAGGATCAGAAGTTTAGGTTAATTTTTGGTGTTACATGGAGAGTCCAAGGCTAGCCTGGCTATTCAGAGCCTGTCTCTAACAAAGAAACACATTAAAAACACATCGGTTTCTCCAAGGCCATGCCTGCAGCTTTAGCATTCGGGAGTCAGAATCAAGAAGACCCCATGACGTGGCATGATGATATAACAAAAAACCCAAAACAAAATGGTTTTTCTGTTGGAGAATATAGAGAAGGACCACAGAGAAGATAATTTGGAGAGTAGAGAGGCAAGGCAGCTCATCGAGTAGACAGTTCCTGCTAAACCTGAGGATCTGAGTTTGAATCCTCAGACCCACCTGGTGGAGAGAATCAATCCCTTCAGTTGTTTTGTGGCTGCCACATGCACTCCATGGCTTGCCCCACTCCTCAAAATAAATAATGCTGTGCTAACATTCTGAACAACTTTTCAGAAGAGTGTTGGGAGAGATGGTTTGCAGAGTGAAGTGGTTCTGTGTAAGCCAGATGACCTGAATTTGGATCCCCCAGAATCTGCATTAAAAAAAAAAAACAAACCAGAAGCTAATGCACAGGTCTGTGATCCCAGCACTCAGAATTACCCAGAAGCTCACAGGCCAGCCAGCTTGGAATACATAGCAAAGTTGCAGAAGGCAGAGAGGTACTGTTACAGACTAAGGTGGACAGTGAGAGCTCACTCCAAAAAGCGCTCTCTCTCTCTCTCTCTCTCTCTCTCTCTCTCTCTCTCTCTCTCTCTGCACACACTTGCAGAAGCAGATTTTTCTTTTAAGAAGCTCATTTGTAGGCCTAGGGTGTGACGTTAGAGCACCAGCACCTAAAATATTCAAATGCGTAACAGAAAAAAAAAAAAGACTCAAGCAGAAAAGCAAAACCTTACACAAAATATTTATACATTTTTCTACTTATTAGCATTCTCGTATCTGGAACATTGCCCTAAAAGATTATCAGAAAGGAAAAGATTTGGAAGGACAGCTGTTGTAATAGTACTCATAAGAAGTAATTTATATTTAGGACCGTGATTAAATTGGAGTCCAAAGCAGAATGCTTCTGAGGGAAAAAAGGAAAAAAACTCTGGTGGGCTAAGGACTAAATCCAGGGCCTTGCACATACCAGGGAAGCTTTCTGTTACTGAGCTCATTCTAACCCTACCACAGTGTTTTGAAGACTATTTAGTAACATAAGAAATTATGAAATGAGCTAAGAACACAAAACTACTATTGTTAGTGAACATGTTATAAAATTTCTTTCTTTCCTTCCCTCTTCCTCTTCTTCCTCCTCCTCCTCCTCTTCTTCCTCTTCCTCCTTTCCTTTCTTCAAGACAGGGCTTCCCCGTGTAACCCTGGAGGTTCTGAACCTCACTCTGCAGCCCAGGCTGGCTTCAAACTCAAGATCCACTTCCTCTGCCTCCCCAGTGCTAGTAGCTTTGTCACTTCCTACTTGTTACGTCTAACTTACAAGAAGCAACTTAAGGGCAACAGAGGTCCATTTGGCTCACAGTTTGAGTGCCTATGATCCATCATGGAGTGGAAGGCATGGCAGAGCTCAAGAGGTGTGAGTGTGTGTCTCAGTTAGGGTTTTACTGCTTTTAACAGATACCATGACCAAGGCAAGTCTTATAAAGGACAACATTTAATTGGGGTTGGCTTACAGGTTCAGAGGTTCAGTCCATTATCATCAAGGTGGGAGCATGGCAGTGTCCAGGCAGGCATGGTGCAGGAGGAGCTGAGAGTTCTACATCTGAAGGAAGCCAGGAACAGACTGGGGATCTCAGGCAGCTAGGAGGAAGATCTCCAAAGCCCACTCCCACAGTGACTCCACACTTCCTCCAACAAGGCCATACCTTCTAATAGTGCCACTCCCTGAGTGTGTAGTACTCTTTGTACCTTCACTGGCCTGGAAGAAGAGTACACTTAGATTGCTTTCTCTTCTAACGCTGTTTATTCAGAGGTGCCGGCCCATGAGATGGTGCTGCCCACAGTCCGTGTGCATCTTCCTGAAGGGTGGATTTGATGTTAAGGTCCTGTTCTCCAATTGGTCCTTGATCTATCAGTAAAGAAGCCATGGGCCAATGGTTAAGAGGAAGGAATAGGTGGGACTTCCAGGTCCCTCCAGGCAAGAGAGACGTAGGAGAGAGAGGAGGGAGAGTTTACCATGCATGTGAGGGAGAAAAGGTAAGACCAACCTTGATGTGAGATCTCAGATGTAGTAGCCACAGGCCACTCCTACTGGCAGGAAGTTGGGGATACTTAGCTGGGACTAGATGTAACTGAGAAAGTAGAGGGCAGGTGTGGAGCTAAGAGTGTTGATAAAGGCATGCTTCTCCAAGCGGGAAAGAGTAGTACCCAGCAATTGTGCCAAAAAGACAAGGTGAAATTGAACATCTGTGTGTGCCTATGTTTTTCATCTGTGGATTCAATATTCGCTGGGTGGGGGCTGGTAGTGTGGTCCATTCCAGGAACTTAGGTGGGGTAGCAAAGGCTATACACAACGTCTTCCCTCCTCAGTCCAACCTCTGGAGACACTCTCATTGTCATGGCGCTACCTGGTCTGTCCCTATATTCCATAATTACTTCTATTTATACGGACATCGGTCTTACTGTACTATGGCCTATCTCAAGAACCTCATTTTAACTTAACTCTTCAAAGTCCTTCCCTTCAGATACTTTCACAGTCTAAGGTACTAGGGAAGGATTTTTAACATGTGAGTTTGTGGTGTGTGGGCATGCAATTGAGTCTGTAGAAGTAGGATCCAGCTTTAGTTTTAAAATGCACAGAAAGCTGAGCATGGTAGTGCATTCTTAGTCTCCACACTCAGCAGGCAGGAGGCCCAGGTTCAAGGTTATCCTCAGCAACATCTTGAGTTTGAGGCCATCTTGATCTCCATGAGACCTCATTTGGGAAAAAAAGCAAATAAAAAGGAAATATGCACAGAAAAGAAGACTGTGAGGAAACTCAGTAGCCTTGATGGTTTACAGTGCCCGTATTTGGTGGTGATTGGTAAATAGCTGTGCTTCCTGATTAGAGATTTAAGAAAAAGGACCTTTGAAGATAGCCTGCAGCCATCTTAACTAGGAGCTCCTAGTCAATGGTTCCAGCTGCCCCTGGCCACCCTCATCATTTGTTTTTGGAGACGATCTTCCAATGTAGCCCAGGCTGGTCTCCCACTCTTGATCCCTCTACCTCTGCCTTCAACTGCTGAGATTGCATTTACCACCATGTTCAACATCCTCAACTCCATGGCTCTCACCCCTAACAGGGTCTCATGTGTCCCGGGCTGGCCTTGAACTTTGGGTGTACCTGAGGATGACTTTGAACTCTACATTCCAAGTGCAGGGATAACAGGCATTTCCCCATTTCCCACAACTATCACCCTTTGTGCTGTGCGGGGGATTGAGCCAGGGTTTTATGCTTGATATGAAAGCTCTGCAAACTGAGCCACGATCTCAACACATCCGGCATCTTCAGATTTCTCCTATTAACCTGAATGCGGCAGTTGTCATTTGGAACCAAGAATCAACGCTATACTGTTTTACAGGGGATGTGTATTACTAGGTTATTGACGGCTGCTGTATTTCTCACGAATACACATATTTTTTAAGAAGATCAAATGAGGACACCAGAGTGGTTCTGTAATAAACAGTTTACCTCTGTTGCTTTTTTATGTTTTCCGCTATAACGAGATCGGGTCACTTTTGTAAACTATAAAACAAATGCCTCTGCTCTGTGTAGTGTGCACTTTGGTTACAGCACTTGGAAGACAGAGGCAGGCAGATCTCTACGGTTTGATACTACCCTGCTCTACATAGTGAGTTCCAGGCCATCCAGGACTACATAGTGTGATCCTGTCTCAACAAAACAAAACCAAAACCAAAATCATGTTGAAAACCATTAAGAATATTCCATAAAATATGGATTGTCTTTGGTGTCATATACATATGTACAAATTATCTTTATACATACCCCCAACCCCTGTTTTGTTTGAGACAGGGTCTTTCATGTTACTAAGTAAGACTGGTCTTAAACTCCCAGAGATCTGCCTGCCTCTGTCTCCCAAGTGCTGGGCTTAAAAGCCTGTGCTACCATGCCTAGTATTAATTTTGTTTTTAGTACTGGGCATAGAATCCAGAGCCTGGCACGTGCTAGACATTCATGGCACCACTGAACTACATTTCCAGCTCAAAGGTGAGGTTCTCCAAGTTATTCTTGAATTCCATTCAGTTTGTGTGATCACGTAATTGTTGCGGAACTACACTTTGAAAGTTTTCGAAATGTAACTATTTGAAAATTTTCTGGTCTTGTTAAGGGGACTGAATACCATTCTACTAACAGAAGGTTTCTATCCACAAAGTATGGGAGCCTGGAAGAAAGGATCCACGAAGTCTTCAGAGTAATGAATCCCATTTTAAAGTTGAACATCCAAGATAAAGATTTCATTACGTAGGTCAGGTTTGGTGGCATAAACCACGTCAACTACTTGGGGAGTCTGAGTCAAAAGAGCTGAAAGTTCAAGGTAGTTTAAGATGAGACTGGCCCCCATAGGTGCATAGATTTAAATATGTAGTCACAGGGAGTGACACTATTTGAGAGGGATTAGGAGGTGTGGCTTAGTTGGGGTAGGTGTGGCCTTGTTGGGAGGAAGTGTGTCATGGGTGGTTGTCTTTGGGGTTTCAGAAACTCATGCCAGGTCCAGTGTCTCTCTCTTCCTACTGCCTAGAGATCCAGATGTAGATCTTTCAGCTAATTCTCCGGCACTATGTCTGCCTTCACACTTCCATGATCCCTGCTATTGACGGTGGGCTAAACCTCTAAGACGGTAAGCCAGCTCAACTTAAACATTTTCCTTTATAAGAGCTGCAGTGATCATAGATCTTCCCACAGCAATAGAAAAGTGACTAAGACACTGACCAAGACCTTGCTTCAAAATAAAAAGGGCTGGGGCTTAGAAATGTGAGGCCCTATGTTCAACCCTCACATTGGAAGTTTACTCCTTTGGAAAAAGAGAAAAAGGAGGGAGCCTAATGCTTTCCTACTGCTCTAAAAGTATATTAAGTTGTAAAGGACAGAAATTTATTTATAGATTTGGGAGCCAAGAAAAGCACGCGTGAGAAGCCAGCATCTACCGTGAGTATTCTTGACATTTCATCCCATGTCAGAGGACAAAAGCACAAGATAGCACATGTTCATCCTTGCATCACCTAGGAGATGGGGAGGGGAGGGCGTGAGTCATCCTGTTATCAGGAATCTTCTCCCACATCAGCATGAGTCCACTGGTTAGGGCTGAGCCATTACGATCTAATCGCCTCTTAAAGGTCCTCTCTGTGCTCTTGATAAAGGACGGTGTTGATAACCTATAAACTTTGGGAGACACGCCCAAACCATAGCATGGGGTCAATTTAGAAACAAGTCTTCGAGAAGGCTTGGAGATGCTCATACAGGGCCTGAAGTGAGCCGTGAGCCTCCAGAGTGGAGAAGGGTTGGAGGAGTTACAGGATGAGGATCAATTGATGTAGGCTCAGTTCGCAAGCAGCAAGGCTACTTAGAAGAGCATGATGGTCCACGAGAGGAAGAACTCATTGGGGAACCATCTTCTAGAATGGAGAATGGAGAATGGAGAGTTAGTTAAATTGTCTTCTAGAGCCAGAAATGGACAGGATTGTATTTGGGGAAGGCAGCAAAGAGGTATGTGAAGGAGGGGCCTCCAAATTCTGGTTTGGACTTTGGAAGCTGAGGGAGGGATGCTGGAAGATTGGCAGGATGAGGGGACTGTGGAAAGAGATCAAGAAAGTAGAAATCAGACTTCGTTTAGTCTTGCTTCTGAAGTAAAGACATATTTTTTTTGCACAAAAATACCACATTTATTATTTGTGCAAACCAATGTTTAAGAACTCTGCTTCCTCCTTTTTCTCTTTTTCTTTGGTTCTTTTTTTTTTTTTTTTTCGGAGCTGGGGATCGAACCCAGGGCCTTGTGCTTCCTAGGTAAGCACTCTACCACTGAGCTAAATCCCCACCCCCCTTTTTCTCTTTTTCTTAATGATGAACTTTTTTTTTCCCAATGCGACCGTTGAACCTAGGGACTCACATATTCTAAGCAATACGCTATATCCCCAGCCTTTTTCCTGTTTTGTTTTGTTTTGCTTGAACCCAGGGCTTCATACAAGCAAAGCACAAACCCTACATTTCAGCCATTCTGTTGTGCACTGGTTCTGGTTTTTTTCAAGAACTTTTTGTCTCATGGTGCTGGAGATTGAACACTGGGCTTCACACACTCGGTGATGTCCAACTAAGCTGTGCCTCCAGCCTCATGCACACTTTAATTAATTAATAATTAATACATTTTAAGATAGGATCTCTCTACATAGCTCTAGCTCTTGCTGATCTGGCACTCACTATATAGACCAGGCTAATCTTGAATTCACAGGGATCTGTCTGCCTTTTCTTCCAAAGTACTGGGGTCAAAGGTTGCGCACCACCACCCTTGGCCAACTTGTTCGCTAGAAGGCTTTTAGGTAGTGTGTTTGTGCGTGTCTCTCTGGGTGAATGATATTAAACTACAGATGTTCATGAGCACTCCTAAAGAGTCATCATTATATTGCTATTCCGATCTTATGATTTGTAGAGTGCATCTCAGTAAGGTTGTTTTAGAAACTTCTCTGTAGCCACTGAAGTAGCTCAAAGCTACACGCTTGCTGGTTGATTTCAAATGGTCATTAAGACGGCGTCAAACCAGCCTGTATTTTGTGACATAGCTAGAAACTGTACATGTAGCATAATTGGAATCTCATGGCCACATATTCAGCGGTTCAGAACTTTGTATATTCAATTTAGTAATTTGTTTTTAAATTTCTTATTTAGATATTTAGTTTATTTTATTCATATATGAGTGTTTTGCCTACACATATCAGAAGGTGTTTGATCCCCTGTGTCTTAGTTTGGGTTTCATTGCTATGAAGAGATGCCTTCTTAGTTAGGGTTTTACTGTGTGAACACCCCATGACCAAGGCAACTCTTATAAGGATGACATTTAATTGAGGCTGGCTTACAGGTTTAGAGATTCAGTTCTATATCATCAAGGCAGGAACACGGCAGCATCCCGGCAGGCATGGTGCAAGAGGAACTGAGAGTTCTACATCTTCATCTGAAGCAGATCTTCATTCTGCTAGCAGAATACTGGTTTCCAGGCAGCTAGGATGAGGGTCTTATAGCTCATGCCCACAGTGACACACCTACACCAACAAGGCCACCCCTCCTAATCGTGCCATCCCTGGGCCAAGCATATGAAAACCATCACAACTCCCTACCCTGATGATAATGGACTAAACTTCTGAAACTGTAAGCCAGCCCCCATTTAAATGCTTTCTTTCTTTCTTCTTCTTTTTTAAAAAAGAGTTACCAGACACCAAGGCAAGCCTTTGAAGGATATTATGTATCCAAGATATTGTGCCATTTTAACTTAATCTCTAAAGCACCCACTTTGACCTATATTCCCAGGTCATTCCTCTGGAATACCCCTCTTTCTTTGGTTTCTTCTCTTTTTCTTTGGCTGAAATGCTCTTTGCTTGTCCTTGCCCACGAAACCTGTGGCTAATCTGGAGCTTAGCTCAAACTTATTTCCTGCAGGTACTATCCTTTTTTGGTGGTGATGGTGGTGGTGGTGGTGGGGATTATGGGGGTAGTTGGTTTCAAGACAGGGTCTCTCTGTGTAGCTTTGACTGTCTTGGAAGTCACTCTGTAGAACAGACTGGCTGGCTTAGAACTCAGAGATCCACCTGTCTCTGCCTCCTGAGTGTGGGGATAAAAGGTGTGTGCTAACACCCTCCTGGCTAATGTCCCAGTATTTGAACCCCACTGAACTCCATTTTCTGTTTCTGGACTGTTTTTACTTACTAGTTTAGGACAGAGAGAAGCAAAAATATGATAATTACAATTACTGTGTAACCCACCACACTGTCATATTTTGACTTTGTTTGGAGTGAGTAATCTGAATATCTGAGAAATTAAGAAGATACATCGGCATACCATGCCTCAGGGGCCAGAGAAATTGAATATAAGTGCTAGTTCTTTGTTCAGTGTGAGGACTACTTGTGCAGTTGAAAAGTATTGCTTTATAGCCGCCTGTCAAAAATATTTGTTAGTTGAAAAATTTAGAATCCCAGTCTGTTTTCCAAAGTGAGCATCTTCAGTGTGCCAAGTATTCAAAACGAACTGTGTATTTACGGAATTGGAGTAATTAAACAAGGCCCCTGATTCTTGAATTGCCTTTTAAGTGGGTATGTGGCATAAGGAATCTTCTATATTATAATTAGCACAAAAGGGACAACAAACATTAAATCTAGACGGTATCAATTGTGACTCTCCGTTCCGGTGAGGGTAAGGACGCAGGGCAGCCCCACCTGATCGATCACCTTCGCAGCCCACATGTAGGAGACGCTCGCCAGAACGTATTAAGCTAATGCTGAGAGGAGGTCACATTATGCCTGGACACAGACACCGGGTAGCTAATTTGGCCGCGCGCCTGAAGGCGCGCGCGCGGGGGCGATCCTTGCTCCCCTCCCATGGGGCGGAGCCTCCGCTTGCCAACGCCCAATCACCTGTGGGCTCAGGGTGTAAGGCCTCCGCTGGCCACGCCCCTAGGCGGTGCAGGAGGGCGGGAGGGGCGCTTTTAAGAGGCCGCAGCTGAGGGCCGGCTCAATCAGGCGCGAGGGGCAGCCGGTGTGTCAAGTCCTCTCACCGCCTTAGGCGGTGTCTACGGTGTGCGCCGCTCGTCGGCCGGTGGCTCCACAGTCCTCGCCTCAGCCTCCCTTCTCGGTCTGCGCGGCTGTCCCAGGCTCCGCGAGCCACCCCGGACCTTGCGCCCGCGAGCTCTCTCGGCGCCCGACGGGGCCACCTCGGGCTATGGTGCCGTCCCAGGAGGAGCCCGCCGCCGCCGAGCGGGAGACGAACGAGGCGCAGCCGCCGGGGCCCGCGCCCTCGGATGACGCTCCGCTGCCCGTCCCGGGACCGTCGGATGTCTCCGACGGGTCCGTAGAGAAAGTGGAGGTGGAGCTGACGAGGTCAACGGGCAACCAGGAGCCCCCCGAGCCCCCCGAGGGCGGCTGGGGCTGGCTGGTGATGCTGGCGGCCATGTGGTGCAATGGGTCTGTGTTTGGCATCCAGAACGCCTACGGGGTGCTCTTCGTGTCCATGCTGGAGACCTTCGGGGCCAAGGACGATGACAACATGGCCTTCAAGGCAGGTGGGACGTTGCGGCGGGCCGGGGGGAGGGGGGAATATGCTGGGTGGGAAATGGGAGTTTGGTGCGTCCTCTTGTGCTGGGAGGGTGTGAGCTGTGGGTCGACTCATCTCATTTGCAGCCTACAGCTTGGGGTTCCCCTCTGCCAGTTTCTTTTTGCATGGAACCCAAAGGCAGGGACCGTGCTTTTGGAAGTAAGTTGCAGAGTTGTTCCTGTCCGAGGCTTTGGACTCCTCCTTTCTGCAGAGTGGGCGCCAAGAATCCACAGTACTTTTACTGGTGGGAAGTAAACGGAACGTTCCAGCACCAACAACACTGCATTACCATTTTTACAGTCTGTTTTGTGACCGCCACCGTGGCGTGGTGATCGGCCTGCCATGCTGCAGAAGGATAGGTGTGTTTTGGTGGATGGGAACGCAGCCCAGCGCGGGAGATTGGCAAAGTGGGAAAGTGGATCCCAAGGTCACAGGGAGTCCCAAAGGCAGCCTATTAAAAGTGGTAATCGGTCGTCTCTCTGCACGCTCTACTATATTTAGACAGCAAAGGAGGCAGCCACGTGAGATGGTAAGAGGAAGATAAGGGGTTGGACCTTTTATGTTGACGTTTTTTCTACCTTAGGCAAAAGGTGCAGACTCTGCATTTTCGTCAAACGCTTCCTGACTGATTATGCAAAAGTTAAGTCTAGGACGGTGGGCATAATGACATTTTCCCCATTATTTCATCTCACACTGCAAGGCAGATGTTGTCAGCTCTGTTTGGGTGAGAAAATGGAAAGTCAGGGATAGGAAGTATCTTAGTGAGGAACAGAATAAAGACAGAGTGAGTCACCTGACTTGGAGATTGAGTGATTCCCATTGCTAAATCGGGCTACCACTGCCTTTTGGGAAACTTCACAAGATCAATAATTTCTGTGTTTCTTTCCCAGCTGTGTTTCTGTCTGCTCAGCCTGGCCTTGAACTCAAGATCCTCTTGGCTCAGTCGGGATTATAAGAACATTCTGCACCTTACTGGGCAATAGTCTTTTAAAATAACAGCGGGGTCTCACTATGTAGTTCTGGCTGGCCTAGAACTCAATATGTAGGCCCGGCTGTCCTCAAACTCACAGAGATCCTCTTGCTTTTACTTCCTGTGATGGGACTAAAGTCATCTACTACCATAGCACTCCCCCCCCCCCACCCTTTAGTTTCTGTTTTTCGAGTATGCTGTTTAGATTTTTGTTGTGCACATAAAGAAAAGAAACAGGATCGCAATTACGAATTGGAAGGTTAAGGCTGTGTGGAGAAAAATCACTCTCTCTTTCATTTCTTTCTTTCTTCAGTGTTAGGGTTGGAAGCCAGGGCCTTGGATATGGTGCTTGAGGGCTGCACCAGTTCCCTACCTTTAAAGTGATTTTTTTCATCATATGAATAATATTGTACTTTATGCACTCTCTCTTAGTAGACATTTAGGTTGCATTCCAAATTAAAAACAAAATACTCCAAAACTTATGCGTCTAGTATTGCTGTATACTCTCTTTCCCTGGGAGTGATGTTGTATCATATTTAATGAGGAATTTCTGTTCCTTAAGTGGCTGTTGAGGTTGCTGTGTTGGGCAGATCAAAGGGCTGGCCACAGTGTTGGTTTTAACTGCAGGACAGATATGAAGACCCAATAGCAAGTGAACGTTACTTTGCATAATTCTTGATACTTCTGTGTCTAGGTAATTTCCAACTTCAGGCAATTCCATGACATAGGCTTTCTTTGCAGATATGGGCTCACCTGAATTTCAGCTGTGAGCAAGATTTAAACCTCAGGTTTGTCTGACTTAAGGGATTAGGCCTTTAACTGCACTAGATAAGATTCGACCAATCTGATAATTTTTTGTCCCTACAATGCTTCTGGCGTTGAACGTCTGAAAGGCTAGGGATTTAGCTCCCTCAGTAGAGCAGTAATTACCTAGAGCAGCCCTTACTTACTGTGTAGCCCAGCACTCCATAATCCTACGGTGGCATGTGCCCGAAGTCCCAGTACTCTGAAGGAGAGGCAGGAGCAGGAGTTCAAGGTCATATGACCTTTCCTTTTGAAGCAAGCTTGAGGTCTCCATAGTCTATAAGAGATCCTGTCCAAAAAATTCATTTTTCTTTGCAACCGGTAAATAATGCCTGTGAGTTCAAGGACAAGCAGAAATTATTGATCTTATGTCTTGTCAAAAGATTTTGGGGCTGGGGATTTAGCTCAGTGGTAGAGCGCTTACCTAGGAAGCGCAAGGCCCTGGGTTCGGTCCCCAGCTCCGGAAAAAAAAAAAAAAAAAAGATTTTGAAATGTAGAGACCTCCACAGAGAAGTCCACTTTTTTGTTTTGTTTTGTTTTTATCTTTTTTTGAGACAGGGTTTCTCTGTGTAGCCCTGGCTGTCCTGGAACTCACTTTGTAGAACAGGCTGGTCTTGAACTCAGAGATTCACCTGCCTCTGCCTCGAGTGCTGGGAATAAAGGTATGCACCTCCATTGACCATCTGAGAAGTCAGTTTTTAAAATGGCATTTATGCAAAATTCTGGTTAGAGTGTACCATGCAAGGCAGCTCTCCCTGGCAGTGCTAAAAGGAGATTTCCTTGTGGTTCTTCTCCTTAAGAGTGTTTTGTTAGTTCATTTGTTTTTTTTTGAAAAAGATCTTACTGTATAGCCCTGGATGGTTTCTGCCTCTGCTTCCAGAATACCCACGTTAACTCCACATAATGTATGATCTATTTCAGAATTTTCAAGAAAGGGCTAGATTTGTTAGTAATAAAGGGCTAAATTTAATAGTAAATGCTGGGACTGGAAGAGGTGGCTCAGTGGTTAAGAGCACTGGCTGCTCTTCCAGAGGTCCTGAGTTCAATTCCCAGCAACCTCACAGTGGCTCACAACCATCTGTAATGTTTGAAGACAGCTACAATGTATTCATCTACATAATGTAAATAAGTAATTACATCTTAGAAAAAATAAATGCTGAGATTACTTCCACTGAGTTATAAGGGAGTTCCACAGCATTTTGGTCCCCCCACCCCCCTTGCCAGTACATCTCCCTGCTCCCTCTCTTTCTTTGGAGACAGGGTCTCACTTTGAAGTCTTGGTTAGCTTAAAATCACTATGTAGACCGGGCCGTCTTTGTCTCGACTTCTGGCATTATAAGTATGTACCACCATGTACCACCATGTTTACTGTTTGGAAGTAGTGGCAGGAGGAAACAATGCCAGCTATTCTCAGTGTAGGGCCTGCTGAAATACAAATGAGTGTTCCAGAGAAAGAATTCTCCCCTGAGACATTTGTGCGATAAAGATCCTTAATCTCGTTCTAAAAGTCTGAAAGTCCAAGGGAATTTAAGCCAGCGGTGGGAACTGGGAAAGAACTGACAGCCTGCCTTTCTGGTTATGAAGTCTCTGCGAAACTGAGGCTTTGGGATGGGGATACTAGCTGCACTCCGAATTGGTCAGTAAAGTCGATAAGGCATAGAGTAGGGCACCAACCAGCCTCCACCACGTGCCCACGTGCTGGTGACACAACCATGGCAGAGGTAGTCCAGGTAGGTTAGAAGGAGTAAGAGCCCTTGAGTTGTCCCTTTCACTTCGGTTTTACCTGTTCCAAGCTCACGCTTTTTTTGCCTGAGTGGAAGGGAGTCAGGTTCTTTGGGAAGGAAAATGCGTACCACAGTTAACTGGAGCATTGGCTTCTGCCAGAATCCATAGATTGCTTTCAACTGCTGGAGCCTGGAAAACCGTGGAACTGCTAAGTCTAGAGTTCTCTGTCTCCTCATTCTGTGTCAGGGCAGTCTTGGGGCTCATGCGAGGGTGTTCATCTTACCTGCTGTTTTCTCCTTGGGGAAAGACAAATATTCTAATGACGTGTTTGTTATCAAAAAAATCTATTAAAAGCAGGTATATTTTTAGAATTCATATTTAGGTTAGCATTAATGCTAATCTTTTGAAGAAATTACCGTCTTTTTTGAGCCAAAGACTCTACTTTTTTCAACAATTTCCCTAATATGTTCTTTTTCAAAAATATTTTTTAAAAAGATTTATTTATTTATTATGTATAAGTACACTGTGGCTGTCTTCAGACACACCAGAAGAGGGCATTGGATCCCATGACAGATGGTTGTGAGCCACCACGTGGTTGCTGGGATTTGAACTCAGGACCTCTGGAAGAGCAGTCGGTGCTCTTAACCACTGAGCCATCTCTCCAGCCTTAAAAATATTTTTGTGAATGCGTGTGTGTACGCGTGCATGTTGGTGTGTGAGGGTGTACCCATGCCACGCTCTGTCTGTGGAGGTAGGAGGACAGTGCTGGGTGCTGTTTTTTTTTTTTTTTTTTGGAGCTGGGGACTCTGAACCCAGGGCCTTGTGCTTGCTAGGCAAGCACTCTACCTCTGAGCTAAATCCCCAACCCCTCACTTTCAGCTTTTACACAGGCTCCAGTGCTCAGCCTTGAGCAGCAAATGCTTTTACTGAGCCAGGTCCACGGCCCCAAATATGCTCTTTAATGGCCTTTCTTGAAAGTGGAGGAGGTCCGTGTTTAAGACTGGGAAACACCACACAATATACTTCTCCAGACTGTTTAAAATGCAAGTTAACATGAGGGTTTTTTTTGTTGTTGTTGTTTGTTTTATTTTTTATTTTATTTTTAATTGCCTGTTAAAAAGGTGTGGGAAGAGAGGCTCTCTTTCCACAAGCTTTACTGTTACACCACTTTCCCTTTATGGTAAAAGTATATTCTTTAGACAGCTATACCAGTGAGCAGGAATTGGGTAGCATTTAGAGGTGGGAGCATGTCGTGTTACCTCATTACCCTCTCTAGCTGCTGAAGTTCAAGCCAGTGTCAAACTCCCAAGTTTTCATGTTTACCTTTATGTCGATACCTACTATAAAGCCTAGACCTTCCCTTTCACTGACTTGAACTGGCAGTGCACAGATTCCCCAGAGAAAAGCACAATTATCTGGTTAGAGTTGCATGTGATATGGAAGCCTCCAGACTGCCATCCAATGTTAATTTTCAGTCATAGGATTGATGAAGCTTGGCCAACTGTGTTGGTCAACAAGTACTCGTGAAGAAGGGTACATAGCAGAGTGAAAGGGAAACTTACAGCGACGGTCTGGCCAGATCCTTCACCATTCTTCCCTTGCAGTGTTAGGGCCCAAACAAGGTAGGTCCAAGAATTCCTCTACAGATAGCTCTTACACAGAACCTGTGCAGTATGTACTGGGGGTATTAGAGGATTATTTCTTAGCTTTAATGGCTGACTCTGAGGAAAAAGACTTTAATTATTACCCACCCGGGAACTGAGGGGGAGAGAATTCAAGTCGTAACAGTGCCTGTTATGGAGAGTGAGTGAGAGACAGGAAGGCAAGAGAGGATCTGAGAGGAACTAGTTTTTGGCTTCCTTTGGGCTAGTTTTTTAAGCCCTAGAACTACAATGTGGTTTTTCCCACCTAAATTACTGGAGATTTAGGCTGTCAAGTTTTGACTCTGGAAGCCAGAGTCAATCCTGATGCCTTTATCTTCAAGAGGTTCAGTTGGCAAGGAAAGCCGCTGCCTGAATGAAGTAAGTAGCAACTGCTTGGTTGAGATGACTTTAGTAATAGAGAGACTCAGCTCCTGCTCCTCCACACCGATTACTGTGATAGCAGCCCACGATTCCTACATAGAACAGCTAAGAAGGCTTACTCGTGCCAACAACTCATCTGAACCACTCACTAGTAAGTCAACAGAGCACAAAAGCCACTCACAGAATTGGAAAATAAAGGAGGAGTATGGGCTGGGCCTGGTAGTGTCCACCTAGAATCCTGGTGCTTTGGAGGTAGACCAGAAGGCGAGTTCAAGGTCAGCAGGGGCTATGTACTGAGTCACCACAGTAAAAGGAAGAAATGGTCCGTCATGGTTCTTTCCTTTCCTTCCATGTTAACTGCCAAGTCAGCACGACTAAAGGTATGTCAGACTTATTTCAGGAGTTCTGAGATACCGTTTAGACTAAATGGTGTTCTGCGCGTTTGTGTTTGTAACGTCAGTGCTGGAGATGAAATCCAGGGCTGTATACATACGAGGCAAAGGCTCTACCACTGCTCACGGCGTCAGCTCTGAGCTCTGATGTGATTGGCTTCATCTTTACACTTATCCTTGTTCAACCTGTACTGCAGTTTCATGAGGTCAATTCTATAGCTAGGCACTTGGCCTTCTCTGGATGCAGTGCTTCATAAACCTCGTGGCTCCACTTACTTTCTTGGGGTTAAGATGAATGTTTACAATTTCTGGACAGTTCCATTTGGGTTTAAATGCACATCGTACTCAGCTAGAGTGGATTTGCCTTTTAGCCAGCCCAGGCAGCCTTTCCCCTTCACCAGACACACCAACCCCTATGTGGACACACATCTTTCCTGGATTCTCATAGAGTACTTTGGGTTCCTTAAGTTACACATACATGGTGTGATGTTTTCCCAGAGGCCACGTGGGCTCTGACATAGTTAATGATTAATCCACGATAGGTATCATGGCATTAATGGGAGGTAGGTGAAGTTAGGCGGGTCCTATGGGGTAAGCTGGTCACTAGGGTGTGGCCTTGAAGGTGATTGTTGGCCCTCACTCCTTCCTCTATTGCTACTTCTGTTTCCTGGCTGCTGTGCCGTGAACTGCTGTGCTCTACCAGACTCTACCGTGGGTCATACCTCAATACCATGAGCCCAAAGAAATCCTCCTTCAAGTTCTTCTCAGGGGTTTGGTCACAGTGACACAAAAACCTAACTAACACACCCAGAAGTCATACATTTCTCCCCTTCCATTTGTATTTGCATCCTACTTCTTAAATTGGCCTCACCCCCTTCTCCTTCATGCCTGTGTCTTTGTTTCATGTCTTTATTACTTTGGGCCTTGTGTCGGTATATGCTCTGCCCAGGGAGTGGTGCTATTAAAAAGTGTGTCCCTATTGGGGGAGGTGTGTCACTGTGGGTGTGGGCTTAAGACCCTCCTCCTAGCTGCCTTGAAGTCAGTATTCTGCTAGCAGCCTTCAGATGAAGATGTAGAACTCAGCTCCTCCTGCACCAGGCCTGCCTGGATGTTGTCATGCTCCTACTTTGATGATAAAGGACTGAACCTCTGAACCTGTAAGCCAGCCCCAGTTAAATGTTGTCCTTTGTAAGACTTGCATTGGTCATGGTGTCTGTTCACAGTAGTAAGACCCTAAGTCCCAACTGCCAGAATCACATAGGTTGTGTAAGTTTTGCTGCTTAAATGCCATGAGTGGTATATATTATTTGCTGGAACATACCAGACATACATGATTCCTGAGGTCTGCAAATTACGGCCCTTGTCTGACCCACTACTCTTTGCTTCCCTCCCTCCCTTTCTTTCCTCCTGATACTTTTGAGGCAGAGTTTCTGTGTAGTCCTGGCTGGCTTCACAATGTAGAGCAGTCTTGTCTCAAACGCTGAGACCCACCTGCTTCTGCCTCCATGGCTGGCTCACCTATCCTTCCTTCCTTCCTTCCTTCCTTCCTTCCTTCCTTCCTTCCTTCCTTCCTTCCTTTCTTTGTTTCTTTCTTTCTTTCTTTCTTTCTCTCTCTCTCTCTTTCTTTTCTTTTCTTTTCTTTTCCACCTTTATTAAATTGGTTATTTCTTATTTACATTTCAAATGTTACTCCCTTTCCTGGTTTCCAGGCCAACATCCCCCTAGCCCTTCCCCCTTCCCTTCTATATGTGTGTTCCCCTCCCCATCCTCCCCCCATTACTGCCCTACTCCTAACAGTCCCATTCACTGGGGGTCCAGCCTTGGAAGGACCCAGGGCTTCCCCTTCCACTGGTGCCCTTACTAGGATATTCATTGCTACCTATGAGGTCAGAGTCCAGGGTCAGTCCATGTATAGTCTTTAGGTAGTGGCTTAGTCCCTGGAAGCTCTGGTTGCTTGGCATTGTTGTACATATGGGGTCTCGAACCCCTTCAAGCTCTTCCAGTTCTTTCTCTGATTCCTTCAACGGGGGTCCTATTCTCAGTTCAGTGGTTTGCTGCTGGCATTCACCTCTGTATTTGCTGTATTCTGGCTGTGTGTCTCAGGAGCGATCTACATCCGGCTCCTGTCAGCCTGCACTTCTTTGCTTCATCCATCTTATCTAGTCTTGTGGCATGGATCACATGTGGGGCAGGCTCTGAATGGAAGTTCCTTCAGTCTCTGTTCTAAACTTTGCCTCCCTATCCCCTCCTAAGTCACCTATCCTTTCTTGTTCTTGTGTTCCAGGTGTGTCACATTCATTACCTTTGTCCCACTCCGTTTATGTGTACCACTCCTCTCCTCAGTTTGGTTGTTAGTCACTGTAGAATTTCAGCGCCTTTCATTCTTTACACCACAACACTGGAACAGTTGCAAGGGTGGTCACATTTTAAGCCCTTGTGAGGATTGGGGGCCATGACATTTTAGAGATTTGAGACTAAATTAAAGTAAGTTATGAATTAAGCTTACAGTGAAGGACAGAACCCAATTTCATCATATTCTAAGTTAATCAGCGATCTGTGAGAGGAGTTAAATTAATTATTCAATTTTTCTTTTTCTTTTTTTGGAGACAAGGTCTTGCTGTGTCTGCCTCTGCCTCCCGGGTGGTGGGATTAAGGCATGGGCCACGGTGCTTGGAGCGCAGAGGCACTTCAGAGTTATACATGCTTATTTAAGTGGTAATTTGTGCAGTCCTTTGTCATAAAGAGAAGACTTCCCATGCGTTGCCTTATTTTAAATTCTCATTTATTTTGAGGCAGGATCTTGTGGTGTTGTCGGGGCTGATCTCAAACTCCTGGTCAAACGGTCCTTCTGCCTTGGTTTCTCTCATATCTGAACTTTGCACGTGTCCCTTATTTTTTTGGACTAGCCTTGTCACGTGTCAGCTTGCAAAGGCTAGGGTTGGGCAGCATGATGGAGAGCAGTGTTCACGTCTACCAAGCTGAACTTAGGAGTTTCTTCCTTCTCCTCCTCCTCTTCTTCCTCCTCCTCTTCTTCTTAAACAGGTATCCAAAGATATACCTTTAGTGAAGAAATGAATGAACATAGTTTTTTAAAAAGCACAAAAGAGTGAACAGATATTGGGAGACCCAGCAACTGTGAAGTCTCTGGGTACATGAGATTAATTTTGTCTTTCATTTTCTTTTTCTTTTTTATTGGATTTTTTATTTACATTACAAATGTTATTCCCTTTCCCAGTTTCCCAGCGATAAGCCCCCTATCCCATCCCCCTCCCCTTCTGCTATAAGGGTGTTCCCCTCCCCATCCACTCTTCCCTACCTCTCCCCCCACAACATTTCCTTACACTGGGGTGTCCAGTCTTGGCAGGACCAAGAGCTTCTCCTCCCATTGGTGCCCAACAAGGACATACTCTGCTACATATGCAGCTGGAGCCATGGGTCAGTCCATGTATAGTCTTTGGGTAGTGATTTAGTCCCTGGTAGCTCTGGTTGGTTGGTATTGTTGTTCTTATGGGGTTGCAAACCCCTTCTACTCCTTCAGTCCTTTCTCTAACTCTTCCAATGGGGACCCTGTTCTCAGTTCAATCAATGGTTGGCTACGAGCATCTGCCTCTGTATTTGTCCTGCTCTGGCTGTGCCTCTCAGGAGACAGCTATATTAGGCTCCTGTCAGCATGCACTTCTTGGCTCCATCAATATTGTCTAGTTTTGGTGGCTATATATATATGGGCTATACACCCAGGCACAGCAGGCTCTGAATGGCCATTCCTTCAGTCTCTGCTCCAACTTTGTTTCCATATGTCCTCCTATGAACATTTTTGTTTCCCCTTTTAAGAAGGAGTGACGCATCTGCACTTTGGTCGTCCTTCTTCTTGAGCTTCATGTGGTCTGTGGATTGTATCTTGGGTAATTCGAGCTTCTGGGCTAATATCCACTTATCAGTGAGTGCACAGCATGTGTGTTTTTTGGTGATTGGGTTACCTCACTCAGGATGATATTTTCTAGAGGAGTATTTCTTAACTAGGGACACAGTTTTGTATTCATATAAAGTAAAGCACCCCACTCTTTCTCCTCAATACTGTTTTCTACATATTTCCTTGTATTTTATTTAGACCCTCAATAGTGTCTTCTGCTTTAGCCCCAGAAGTGAAGTCATTTTTGGAAGACAATTCCCCTTCAAGTCATGATAGCTCAGTCAGAAAACTGACTTCATATTCAAATTAAACAAACAAATCTCTACAAAAACAAACTAAGCCCCAAAATAACTGGAAAGTCAGCTCACCAAAGCTCTAGGCACCTGCCTCACCTGCTACCACCCACGCAGGAACTCTGGGGGATGTTTTGTTTGGCAGACATTCAGGATGGCCATCTCTAGTACACCTGAGTATTCTGCAGACTACCTAGGGAATGGCCTGTCAGAGCCTGCAGTGATGGAGAGAAGTGGGAACCCAGACAGTGCTGAATGTGGGTGGTTACACCCGGTCATCTTCAGTAACGGCAAAGGGAATGCCTCACCTTGCATAGAGAAACCAGAACCAGTGATGGCCGTCTCTTCAGGTCAGAAGTCCTTTTCATTTCACCATTGCAGTCTTTTTCAGCTCATCATTTGTGAGCTACTGATTTGAAATACTGTATGTGGAGCAAAGCAGAGTTTCCATCCAACTTCTATATTCCTCGTACTAAACATACAAATCTCCCGGTCTTCAAAGCCTCTGTACTCATCTTCAAAGGGAGTTCACTTTCCCCTGAGTGAGCCCTTCAGTGCTCAGAAGAGCGAGCCCCGAGGCTCTCCATCACCAGGCAAAGCTCTGCAGGCTTCATTTTTAGCTGGGTTGTGAGAACAATTAGGGTTCTTATTTTGTTTTTAGTAATTACAAAGTGTCAATACTGGATACAACTTTCGAGCATCTCTGGAATTTTGATATATTCTTACTAGAGTCTCCTGACTTGAGAATCACAAAGTGGAGTTTAAAATTAGTTAATGGGGCTGGGCCTGCCCTGTAGTGTTTGCCCAGCTTGTGGAAGGTCCTGGCACTCCGCTCCACCTCCAGCACTGCGGCAGCAACAGCAAATTAGTAAAAACTGTCAAGGCCTGCCTTAGTTACATCCAAGCAAGAGATAAATGGTTAAACGAATGCTGTCAGGGAAATGGATCAAGCCTGGTAGTTTACACCATCAACCCCACTACTCAGGCAGAAGCAGGCTAGTTTGAGTTTGAGGGTAGCCTATCTATGTCAGAAATTCAGGTGAGCATGGTCTACATTGCAAATTCATGGCTATATCATGAGACCCTGCCTCCTTTCCATTCCCCTCAGAAGTTAGGGAAATGTTCTAAGGTGGTCACATCCCAGCTAGTACTCTACCTTCTCCCAAGACACGTTCTACAGCAGTTCTGAAAGCTGAAAATCTATTTCTGTTGCGTACATAGATGGGATCTAAACTCAATTCCCTTAGACCTTATAAAAACAGAAAACTCTAGGGGCTGGAGGGATGTGAAGGCTCAGAGGTTAAGAGCACTTGTCACTCTTACAGAGGACCAGAGTTGCTTTCTTAGCACCTACATGGCTGTTCACAGCCATCCTAAGTCCAGTCCCAGTTATCTGGCCTCCCCAGGCACTGCATGCACACAGCGCACAGACATACAGACAGAGAAAACACCCATACACTTAAAAATAAAGTTTGAAAAAAAATTAAAAACGGAAAACTATGGCAAGGGTGTGGCTTGGGCCATCTCAGCACTCCAGAGACTGAGGCAGATATGCCACGAGTTGGAGGCCAACCTGGTCTATTAGTGAGCTTCAGGCCAGCCAGGGTTATATAGTGAAACTGTCTCAAAAGAAGAAAGGAAAAAAGAAAACAAAAGTAGAAAGCCGCTCAATACCAAGTTTTCTGCATAGATAAGTATTAAGGCCTCGTTAAGCCGTTCACAGGTCACATGGCGTTTCTTTCCTTCCTGCCTAGACTAGAGCAAGCTTTTGGGCCTAGTTCCACAGCAGCCTACCCCACCAGTCGCCCACAGCCCCAGGCAATGGTTTTTAATAGGCGAAAACTTTTTATTTGGTTTAGTAGTTCTTATGTTTGTTTATTTAGTTTTTATGTTTATTGAACTTCCTGTGGGATCTCTAATGACAGCACTGGGAAGGCTTCATGTTTGTCAGTGATTGGTTATTAGTGACTCATGTGTGTCACTGATTGGTTATTAGTGACTTCATGTGTGTCAGTGATTGGTTATTAGTGACTCATGTGTGTCAGTGATTGGTTATTAGTGACAGCAATAGTAAACTCGCTCTAACCAAAGCTGTCTTGTAGGAATGAATAAATGATACAGCCTTTAGTCATACGAGTATTATGTCTTATATCTTTCTATAGAATTGTTCATTATGGAAGAGGTTGGAACTGGTAATTTGATTTACTTAGTTTTATAGTTTTTTTTTAATAGTTTTATAGTATAGTTTGTTCTTTGAGAGAGAGTCTCTCAATTTAGTTCTTGCTGTCTTGAAACTGTATAGACCAACCTGGCCTTTAACTCTCAGAGACCCTCCTGCCTCTGCTTCCTGAGTTCTTGGATTAAAGGCATATACTACCATACCCGGCCTTAGGGACTAATGTTAAATAAAATCAGATTATTTGTCCATATTTCGATTTTGGATTAAAAAAGGATAATTAATGTCATATAAATAGCCATTGTCTTATTTGTTAGTTTTAACCAGAATTTCAGGCTGGTTTCAAACTCTGTTGCTGTGGGTGCTGGGCCTGAGCCCAGGTCCTCTCTCTGCAGTGTGCTCTCAGATGCTGAGCTAGCTTTCCAACACCAGCCATCTGAGTCTAGGATTTCATAATTGTAGGTGGTAAATTACAGATTTAGTTCTTGTGTGTGTGTGTGTGTGTGTGTGTGTGTGTGTGTGTGTGTGTGTGTGTTTTGTGTGTGAGCCCATATTTTGCGGCTGGGATCCAAATCCAATGCCTGTGTTTGCGAGACAATGCTTTGAGCTCAACCCCCAATGTAGGAATTACAGCTTTAAAAGGAACAAGCACCCAAAGAGGAACTGTTACTCCTATGCACGTTACTTTCTTCTCTTGTTGATCAGCACTTTTTACTTAAGGGATAGTTCTCTGTCCCAGAGGTCACCTACGTAATAGTTGCATTCAGTGTGGTAATCTCCCACCATGTCTACTTTAGGCCATCAGACCAGGCTTCTGTGGTGAGGCTGCTGGCCGTTGTACATGCCCCTTGCTCTCTTCCCTCAGCTCTGTCACCCTAGATGTATGGTACAAGGTCTTCCCTCCCTGGAGCTGAGGTAGATGGAGTTAGCCATCAAGAGACTTGGTGCTGGAGGGTCCTTATGAAGACACCACATCCTTCTGATGCTCTCACTGCAAGAGCCGCTGTGTTAGTCCACTGCTCTGTGTTAGCACACTGTTCTGTGTTACTGCTTTTTCTCCAGCCTCCCCTGGACCCAGGCTCATTTCATTGAAATACCTTTAATCAGTTGGTTTTGGTGTGTTTATAATGTATGTCCTAAATAATTTTTTGCTCTTTTTTTTTTTTTTTCCGGAGCTGGGGACCGAACCCAGGGCCTTGCGCTTCCTAGGCAAGCGCTCTACCACTGAGCTAAATCCCCAACCCCTGCTCTTATTTTTAAAAGAGTACAGAGGACTCAGTGTTTTGAACAGTTATTTACTCGTGCCATGCAAAACAGAAGTGTGATTGATTCCATTTTTGAGAGGTTATTAGGGGAGCAAGAATAACTATGCTGTTCACACACACTAAGAGCAATGCAAGACATGGATTTTCTGAGCCAATTAAAGAAGTCTTCATGAAGTGCAGTGCTAAAGATTTTTTAAAAGATTTATTTATTTTATGAGTCCACTGTAGCTGTCTTCAGACACACCAGAGAGGGCATCAGATCTCATTACAGATGATTGTGAGCTGGGATATGTGGTTGCTGGGAATTGAACTCAAGATCTTGGGAAGAGCAGTCAGTGTTCTTAGCCCTAGAGGTTGTTTTCTAAAGTGGCTAAAGACTTGTGTGACATAAATGTATGACAGTAGCTTTTGAGTTAGTCTGTAAAGATTGGTAAACTTTCTTCAGCAGAATTAACAGAAAGGGCTCCGGCCATTCTAGTGTGAATGTTTTCACTGAATTTTTCCATCAGGTATGTGAGCCTTTGGATCTATGATGTTTTCTGTTCTTTTTTCTCTTTCTTCCTCTTTCCTTCCTTCTTTCTCTTCCTTCCTTTACTTTTTTTTTTGAGACAGGGTCTCATTGTCTAGTTTTGGCACTCACAAAGAATGCTAGCATTAAAGTCATGCATCACCACCATGCCTGGCTAGGATCCATAACTTTAAACTTGATCACACATGGGGGTTTAAGTTCGTATTGCTGGAGTTGGTAGTGGAGTTATAGCAGGTGAAGCTGGAAAGAAGAGTGTTGTAGCTGGAGAGTGGAGGACTAGAGTGCTACCTTAAGAAGTCTGAACATTGATAAACAGGCAGAGAGAGACTGAGGGCTTTGGAGAGCGTTTCGGAAGTGCTCTGAGAAGAGAGTAGAAGGCTAGTGAGACAGCCCAGCAAGTAAAGGCACTTGCCACCCACACTGACAACCCGAGCTTGAGTCAGGTAACCTCACACGGAGGAAGAAGAGAACTAACTACTGCCAGCCCTCACACACACCATGCACAAACACACACATGAAAAGGGATTTTTAAAAAGATGGCTTGGGTTTCAGAAGAAAGAGGTGGGAGGGGCATTAAGTTTACAAAATCCATGCCTGAAGGATAACTGACTGGCTGACATTTTAGGGAAGTAGCTGAAAAGGAAAAGATAGACCAGGGGGCATTTCTAAGAACAGACTGAGGGAAGTCTGGGGAATGAGTAGAGCACGAGGAAGCACTGGAGAAGTGTGGGCTGTGGAGACGATGAAGCAGCAAGCAGCGCTTGCAGTTCAAGCCTGAAGACCTGAGCTAAATCCCCAGAACCTGAACAGAAGAGCCGAGTGCGCTGGCCTGAATGTGTGGTCCCAGCATTGCTATGGTAGGATGCGTAGGCACAGGAGAATTGCCTAAACGCCTGTCAGCCAGCTAGTCTGCAGGAGGCAGCATGGCAGAAACTGGAGGGGCCATGCTGCACCATGTAGAAGGAGAGAATGACCCTCAGAAAACCATCCTCGGACCTCTGCAGGTGTGCTCTGGAATACGTATACACACACACACACACACACACACACACTCATACACACCTGCTCACACTCATTCATACATAGGCACTCACATACACACTCACACTCATTCATTCACACACACATACACACACTCTCTTACACATACACACTTATACACACTCATTAATACATGCATGCTCACACTCATTCATACACACACCTACACTCATACATACTTACATACACACACAACACACATTCTCTCTCTCTCTCTCTCACACACACACATACACACACACACACACACAAACACACAGTTAAAGTTTTAATTCATTGTATGCATGTAGGAAATAACCAAAGAATAAAAATATTTTACAGGGGGCTGGAGAGATGGCTCAGAGGTTAAGAGCACCAACTGCTCTTCCAGAGGTCTTGAGTTCAAATCTCAACAACCACATGGTGGCTCACAACCATCTGTAATGTGATCTGGTGTCCTCTTATGGCCTGCAGGCCTACATGCAGGCAGAACACTATACAGAACAGATAAATAAAGCTTAAATTAAAAAAAAAAAGCACCCAATTAGGAGCTGCTTAAATTTAAAAAATATTATACAAGAGCTCAAGCATTTAACTTACTTATGTAGAGCGTTGGTCTGGGGATGTAGCTTCCTGGTAGAATTCTTGCTATTATGTGTGAGGCCCTGGCATTCACCTTCTGGTACCATAAACAAAAAAGCACTTCCTACCTACTCCAAAGCAACTCCCACCCTAAAGCCAAATCAGACTGGGAGTTTAGGCCGTAGTTTGGTGAACTCTAGATTATACCTTTTCAACAGTCTATGGCCACTGTCCAGTGCTATAAAATCTAACATTTCTGTGCCTGTGACCTTTTTGGAGATTGTATTTTTAACTATGTGTGTGCACATGAGTACAGGTCATGTTGGAGGTCAAAGGCATAGGATGCTCTTTGAGCTAAAGTTATAGGCAGCTGTGAGCCACCCAGCATGGTCTGGGGACTGAGCTCAGGTCCTCTACAATACTTGCTGTTAGCAACTGAACCATCTCTCTAGCGCTATATGTATGTCAGCCATGATAGTGAACAGAAGAAGCAGTTTGGTCTCTGTGAGTTCAGGCTATGTAGTGAGACCCTGTGTGAAAAACAAATTTTCTTAAGAGAAATGTGCTGAGTAATTTGAACAGGCTCCCATGGTTTTATTCTATACTGGGATTCCTAGATTATGGCAGCCATTATCAGGACCAAGGGCACTGGGGGCCTGAGGAGGAGCAGTTGCCAGGGAAAGGCTGGCTTGAATTGTTTTGTTTTGTTTATTTTTTGGGGACAGTTTCACTGTATAACAGCACTGGCTATTCTAGAACTTGTAGGCCAGGCTGGACTCGAACCCCCAGAGATCTGCCTGCCTCTGCCTCTCCCCCCCTGCCGTCCACTAACCCTGGTGAGTTTTTGTCATGTAGAATACTGTTGAGGAACACAGGGACTTAAGGAGGTAATGCTGTAGATAACCATAAATGAGGCTGGGCATGTTTGCTTAGGCCTGCTATCCTAACACCCTGAGGCTGAGACAGGAGAATTGTAAGCAAGGGGATCATCAATTTGTAGTGTCTCAGTTACACAGAAACCCAAGATGGCTGGAATGCAGCTTCCAGGCTGGATAGGAAAGCCGAGGCCAGCGGGAGAGCTTTGGGAAGAGTGTGTGTGCCTTCCACCGAGCACAGCACAACAGGAGTCAGGAGTTCCGTCGTAGGCACACACGGGAATGCTCCTGTCTTAAACAAACAAACAAACAAACAAACAAACAAACAAACACCAAACACAATTCATTCCCACACATGCAGACACTGACATTTGACCAGCAAAAAGGTCTTGTGGCCGTTGGCTGAGAGTGGAGCAGTTCTGGTTGAGATAATAATGGTTTCTTGGCTGCACACAAGTAAACTTTTACTTAGTTTCCTGTCAGACAGCGAGCAGGGAGGGGAGCGGATATAAAGTCCGAGCCCTCAGAGATGCTTGAAGACAGTCCACCACTTCTGTTACTGAGCTCGGCGGCCTGGCGCCTGGCGTTGGCTGCCGGCGTGTGTTGACTCGTGCTGTGTTGTAATCTCTTGGACTCGGGTCCTGAGTTGCTCTTTTGTGACTGAAGCTGGACTGAAGGTGCTGGACGTCCAGTGACCCTGGAGGAAGAGCCAGTCAGAGCAGGGGGTGGATGGAAGGGAGTTGGAAGTTGTGCAACTGTAGGATTTGCTCTTTTTTTTTTTTTTAATTAAATTTATTCTTTTTGTGTATATGTGTGAGTGTGCACATGCCAGCTTGTACATTTGGAGGTCAGAGGACAACCTTTCAAGGTTGGTTCTCTCCTTCCACTGTGGGGATGCCAGGGACCAAAGTCAGGTGGCCAGATTAGGCCATTGCCCCCCAAACCATCACTCCATTCGCCCCTGTCACCATTTTAAGTGATGACGTCCCTTTCCTTTCAGTAGTCGTCTTACCTTTTAACATCATTTTTCCATCAGTTACAAAGTCTGTTTGAAGGCAGATGTTGGCCTCTTCCAGCATTTTTGTGTTCCTCAGCTGTTACACGTGCTGGGAGGAACTAAGATGTGGTTTGCTGATTAGCTTGTATAAAGGCTGATGCTTGTAGAAAGTGGGGAACGGGGAAGGACAGCTGAGGTAACTTTCTGTTTGAGAAACAGAAGGGTGGTGGGCTTTTTTTTTCTTTTCACAAAGAGATAGCAAAGTTCAGGGATGATGGGTGAGGTTAGGCTTTTAGTGTCACTCCGTATGTTAATGCTATCATAACTAATTTGTTTTGGGAAGAATTAAAGCCTTTTTTGCATCTTTGACTGGGAAACAAATACTGAGCCACCTAAAACACAGATTAATTTTGCAAAAAGAAAAAATGGTAAAAAGTATTCTTTAATCAAATTAATCTGTCCTTTTCCTCCTAATTCATCATGATGGCTTTGGGTATATGGTGGCAGCTGAGAGTGGATAATGCAAAAAATGTCAAAGTAATGTAATCCTCATTATTCATGGTCACTTAAGAGGATAAAATGACCACTGGCCACTAATCCTGGGGTGCTTACTCCACTGACCTGGAAATATCCTTATTTTTTTCTGGAAAGCAAGTCAGTGAGTTGGTTGAGCTGTCAGAATTGATTAGCTTTTCTAAACCTAACAGTAAGTAACTAGAAGCCTTTCCCTCCCTGCCTCATAGAACGGTTGCTCCTTTACTCTGGAAACTGTGGCGTGAGCAGGAGGAGACGTGCACGCCTAGCCATCCGTGTGGGTTCTCAGACTTAACCTTTAGTGTAGGCTCAACAGAGCTGCCTTGAAGGTGCAGGCTGCAAGCCTCGAGTCTTCTTTGGTTTTAGAGATTGCATCTCCTTCTGTGGCTCTTACTGATCTGGACCTCAGCTTTGTTTAATAGGTTTTTAAAAAAGATACAGTATTCCTGTCATATGAAGTTTAAAAAATTGATAAATATAAAATAAAACAAAAACATGTCCACTCAGAGACCAATGTTGGTAGCAGCACTGTTCATGAGAGGCAAAAACTAGAAACAATTAAAATGTTCAACATGTGTGGGCAGCATCTACCTTGCTAATACCTGCAAAACTCAGGAGAACCGCAAAAGCAAACGCAAAAGAAAACAACTGGATGCTACCCTTAGACACATATGGGAATTAAGAGAGGCAAACACCATGCTGACAGGAAGCATGTCAGTGGTTTCCACAATCCAGAGTGCAAGGAAAGAAGACTCAAAGGGGGGCCAGGGAACATTCTAGAAAAACAGGGATGCTCTATGATTATGATGCCAAATTACACCTGCCAGAACTCAAATTCAACACTTAAATCAGTGGCTTTTCTTTAACATAATTTATCCCTCAATAAAGCTGACCTTTAAAACTCAAGACTTCTAAATTGATTCCTAGTTAAGATTTTATCTACCTCTCTTTTAAAAATCTTAACTTGCATTCTTTTTTTTTTTTTTTTTTTTTTTGGTTCTTTTTTTTCGGAGCTGGGGACCGAACCCAGGGCCTTGCGCTTCCTAGGCAAGCGCTCTACCACTGAGCTAAATCCCCAACCCCTTAACTTGCATTCTTATTGTAAGGTGAGTTAGTTCCATTAGATTAGTCTTAGATTTCTCATGACATAAAGAATTTACTAGTATCAGGGCACAATAACTAAATCCTGGGGAATGTTTTCAAGGTTTGTTTTTTTTGTTTTTTTGTTTTTGTTTTCTCCACGTGGAGAGGTTTAATGAGAGAAGAGTAGAGGGAGAAACAAAGGAGGCGGGCCATGGGCACGTGGAGGGAAGGAGGGAAAGATGGGGAGAGAAGGGACAGGGGACAGAGGGGAAGAGAGCAGAGAAGCAAGAGCAAGAGAGGGTAAGAGTCAAGGTTTGTTTTTAATTGTGAGCATGCATGTGTCTGCCTGTATGTGGGTGAGCGCATGTGCGAATGCAGGTAGGTACTCTTGAAATCCAGGAAAGGGTGTTTGACCCTTTGGAGCAAAGTTACAGGCAGCAGTGAGTCTTCTGCTATAGGTGCTGAGAGCCGAGCCCTGGTCTTCTGTATGAGCAGCACATGCACTACTACTGAGCCATCTGCATGGCCCTCCCCCTCCCCCAAATCCTGTCTTACACCAGGAATCCTTACCAGAGCACACACAGGCAGGTGCATTATTATCAAGATGGTATTTGGTTTATGACGCATAAGCAGTGCGTCTGCACTTGTACTTGCCTGGGACTTCATTTAGTCTCAAATACAAAGATTTCTAAGGGGCCAGAGAGAGGGCAACAGTTAGGAACACTTGCTGTTGCAGAGGCCCAGGGTTTGGTCCCCAGCACCGTATGGTAACTAACAACCCTCTCTGTAACTCCAGTTCCTGGGGATCTGACTCCTTCTGCTGACCTTTGCAGGCACCAAACACACAAGTGCAGCAGAACACTCATACATAAAATAAAATCAATATATCGGTTTTAAAAGCAGCATTCAAAAGAGAGATGTTTAGAAACCTTCTGTGTGGAGACCTCACTGTACAGCTTCACTGTGCAGCTCTTTGTCTGGGTTGAATCTCTGGTAAACAGGAAAGAAATTATGAGAATAAGGAAGTGAAAATATGGTCATAGATGAACCTGGAAGGACTTCAATAGTTTTTGTGGGATTGCGTGTAGTGGTGCTCAATTAAGAGTCAGTATTTTTTTTTTTTTTTGATTCTTTTTTTTGGAGCTAGGGACCGAACCCAGGGCCTTGCGCTTCCTAGGCAAGCGCTTTACCACTGAGCTAAATCCCCAGCCCCAAGAGTCAGTATTTTAAATCTATGATCTAGCTAGCCATTTTTTTTTTTTTTGGTCTAGGCATGAATTCCATCTTGTGAGGTGTGATTTAAATCAAATCACAAAGTTGGTTACCCCCATCACATTCATGTCTGTATTGTATCTGTGGACACGTCTCACCAGGCCGGTCAGTACTTAGCTAGCAGTAGTCACAGCTGAGTAAGAGTCTTCGAGACTGTTCTTCTCTGGAAGTGTACACAGAACTGTTCAGCACTGTGAAAGACAGCCAGGAAGGATGCAGTCTTCAGATCTATCCTAACTTGAATTTCGCCATGTTCTAGGACTCTTTGCTGTGTCTCCAGCCATAGGGTTATTTGACATCAAGTTCTGAAAGACAAGAGCAGTGCCTTACTTTTCTATTGCCGTGATAGATGCCATGACCAAAGCAACTTAAAAATAAAAGCATTTGGGGTTGGGGATTTAGCTCAGTGGTAGAGCGCTTGCCTAGCAAGCGCAAGGCCCTGGGTTCGGTCCCCAGCTCCGAAGAAAAGAAAAAAAAAAATGAAAGCATTTGGTTGGGCTTACAGTTCCATAGGGTTAGAGTTGGTGATGACAGAGTGACGGCATGGTGGCTGGAACAGGCTGAGAGCTCACACCTTGATCTGCAAGCAAGAAAAGAAGTCATACTTGGAGCCGTACGAGCCTTTTGACACCTCAAAGCCCATTCCCTACAGTAACACATCTCCAACAAGGCTATGTTTCTCAATCCTTCCCAAACACTTGCACCAGCTGGGGACCAAGCTGGGGACAAGCCCATGGGAGGCATTCCCCTCTGTAGGTGGCAGTAGCTTGTAATATTTCCGGTGGTGTAGGGGACCACACTGACCAACAACTCACACCTTGCCACAGGCTTTTCATTTAGTAGTCTATGTCTGGGCGAGAGGCACAGTTTCTCCTGTTACAGGGTATTCCATTTTAATTTTTCATATATGTATTTATATATATTTTAGGAAGCTTCTATGTTAATAGGTGTCTGTAAGGCATTTTCAAAGGTCTTTAGTATTTATCTTTCCTCGTGCTCACTGTTCTACCCTGCCCTCCTATTCCCATCCCCATCAGCCCTTCCTGTTCCATTATTCCTCTGCCATTCCAGACCTTCTGTGTTCTGCCCCCACTTCTTTCTTTGAAGCCAATTTTTTTTTTAGCTATTCCTAATTCTCTCTTAGAAAAGTGATATCTAGGAAGCTCAGGTCACAGAGTGCCTTGCTGAAGTGTATTTATTATACAAGGTGAAGACAGCTCAGCGCTATGTCTAGAGATTGATAAAGAAGCATTATTTATTTATTTGTTTGTTTGTTTGTTTGTTTTCAAACCCAGAGTCTTGAGCATCCTATGTAAGTTCTGTGTAAGTGCTCTACCACTCCGCACCCCAGGAGATACCTTTAAACAGTTTAGATGTGAACATATTCTGCAGGCTCCTTCCCCAGCCTGGCTCTTCATGTAGAACGAGTTCACTTCGAGCTCCGTCTTCCTGCCTCAGTTTCCGCTGTGCCCAGCACAAATCTTTCTTTTGACGCTTTTCACTAAAACCTGCAGAGGTTTGCAGTATCATCTTCCTATGGCCAGCTGAAGGGAGCAGTGGAATGTTTGCATATGGTCCCCTAAACAGGAATTATGGAGCCGAGAAGGTTATTTTGTTCAGCAGTACCTGGGAGACCCTTACTTTTTACCCACATGGAAAAGGAATCTTAGTAGAGTCTCATAATATTGTTCTAGCTTCCATACTTAGGTATTTAATGATATGGTTTATTTATCACTGTTATTATTTGTTACGTGGCTGGGCGAGCCAAGTGAGTGCAGCAGTGCTTGTAGAGACCAGAAGAGGACGTTTGGTCCCAGGAACTGGCGTTATAGGTGCAGCTGCTGTGTGGATGCTCGACGCTGACCCCAGGTCCCCCGGAAGGACAGCAAGTTCTCTTAACGGGGGAGTCATCTCTCTAGCCTCCTTGTTGCTGTTTTAAAGATAGGTCTTACGCTATAACCTAGACTGGCCTGGACCTTGTGTAGCTCAGGCTAGCCTTGGCACAGCTCAGGCTAGCCTCAACACATGTCAGCATCCCTGCCTCAGCCTCCCAAGTGCTGAGTACAGGAAATGAGCCACCGCATCTGGCATAATAGTATTTACTGTTAATTAAAATGCTTGGCAAGATCTGTTCTAAACTATCAACTGTTGTCACATCATTAAGCCTGGAATCTTGCTTCCTGGTGTCTTGCCTAATGAACTGTAAGAAAGGAAAGACCAACTGCTCTAGATGCTCACGACTCTGTGACTCTAAAAAGTAAACCGTGTGCCCTCCAAACAGAGCTGCTTAAGCCAGTGAGCATCCACTTTATGCACCATGTTGTAACGAAATGATAATAGTGGCTGTGTAGTGCCATGGCAACAGCACATGGTGAGAGAGCAGGCTGTGCCAGTGACCACAGTGCTAAACTGTGCAGGTAAAGAGCCTACGGGAAAAATTAAAGTAGGTATGTTGAGAGGAAGTAGTTCCCTTCTCACGATTTGTAAAAAAATAATTACATTTCGTTTTTTTTTGGGGGGGGAACCAGCCCCTTTAGAAAATTAGAAATTGTCCTTTTGAAAATGGCAGGTGGTAGAGAGGGTACTGCAAAACAAATAGTGACCCCTTTGAAGTTAAAATGAAAGCATTTTAAAGCCAGAACTGCTTTATTTAGCAATACACGCACTGACTATTTAATTTTGTCCTTTAGAAGGGAGTTGGCCTCACAGAATTGCTGGGAAGTTAGAATATTGAAGAGGATTGGTAAAAAAAGTGGGAGGATCAAAGCCAATGAGATTGGCTTATTCTTCCGCATTACCAAATAAACCAAGCTTTTGAACTGTGTCTACTTCAGTCAATATTTGGGTATTTGCTTTGAAGCTATTTGTTTGCGATAATGCCATTAACATCCTGAACAGAGCCAAAGTCTGACCCTGAGATGGTAGAATCTTAACCAATCTCGTCATTTTTATAGAAATCGAACCCTCTGAGGACATGACATACGAAACGAAACATCTCTCGAAACGTCTTGTTTTGATTTTGGGTTCGGTGCTGATTTATGAGTATCAAAAACCTAAATGTTCCGCACTTGCTGATGTCACCCTCTCATCGTAGCCAGGTGGGAGTTGGCGAGTTGAGAAAGATTCAGAGAAGACAGCACACGGGAAGAACTACAGCCTTTTGCTGCCTGACTGATCCGCCCAGCTTTCCGTTCTGGGACTCCTGAGTGACTGTGTCAGGCTCCAAATCTCATTCCTTTCTACTGCATTGCAGCGGGGGAAAGAAGGAAGAGGAGGGCACAGCCAATGGTTTTCACTTTTGGGCCATCTTTTTAGGTGCTGTTAGAAAGTTAAGTCAGTAGAGATCACCACTCCAACCAGAAATAAGAAGGCATGCGCAAGCAGTTCCCCAAATACAACATGAGGTTATGTGTAGTAGAATTAACTATACGTGAGAAAATAAAGCTGAAAGTCTATATAAAGGTAAGACATTCTCCTGTGGGTTTTATATTTCAGACTGTTGGCCTTGTAAGGCCTTTTTTTGATGATTTACTCTACTTTTAGTAAATTTAGTAGGAAGAAGAGAGACAGAGTCCCATGCAGGCTCTGCTGCTCAGTCTAGCATGCCTTTGGTGGGGACAGAATGACATGTTTGCTGCCTCTGGGTCAGGGCCAGTGGAAGTGTTCCTCCAGGAGTGTGGATGGCTGCCATGGGCATAAAGCTTGTCTCTGGGAGGCAAAGATGTGGCTAACGTCTCAGCAAAAAAGTGAATGCTGGGACCTTTAGGACAGCCCTTAAGGCTGTGGAGAAGAACTCTAAAAGCAGGGAGGGAACAAAGGGGTGGGGGCAGGATCAGGTGTTGGAAGGGACAGAGAGAAGTACAGAGGGGTCAGGAAGTTGAATAGAAACATGTAACATCAGGGACTGGGGAACTGTGGGTAGCCACTAGAAAGTCCCAGATGCCAGGGAAGTGAGAGGCTCCCAGGACCCAACAGGGATGACTTTAGCCAAAATAACCAACAAAAGGGAGACAGAACCTGTAGAGACCACCTCCAGTAGATAGGCATGGTCCCCAGTTGAGGGATGGGGACACACACACATCTCAGAATTGTTAACCCAGAAATGTTCCTGTCTAAAGGAAAGACAGGGACAAAAGATGGAATGGAGACCGAAGGAAAGGCCATCCAGGGACTGCCCCCAGGGGGGAATCCATCCTATTGCAGACACCAAACCCAAACACTATTGATGATGCCAAGAAGAGCTTGCTGACAGGAGCATGGTATGGCTGTCCTCTGAGAGGCTCAGCCAGCATCCAAGACAGATACAGATACTCACAGTCAATCATCAGACTGAGTGACCCCAATGAAAGAGCTAGGGGAAGGACTGAAGGAGCTGAAGGGAACCCCATAGAAGAACAATGGCAACTAACCACTCAGAACTCCCAGGGACTAAACCACCAACCAAAGAGTACACATGGAGGGACCCATGGCTCCAGCTGCATGTGTAGCAGAGGTTGGCCTTATCTGGCATCAATGGGAGGGGAGGCCCTTGGTCCCGTGGAGGCTTGACGCCCCAGTGTAGGGAGATGCTAGAGTGGTGAGGCAGTGGATAAATGGGTGGAGGAGCACCCTCACAGAAGCAAAGGGGAGGAGGGAGAGGGAAGATAGCATGGGGGACTGTGGAGGGGGAACCAGGAAGGAGGATATCATCTGAAATGTAAACTAGTAAAATAAAGAAACTCTAAAAACACGAGTCTCAAAATATATAATTTCTCAACTATGCAAAAAATAAGGATACAGTGTGAATCATATGAGGGGCTTCACAAATCTAAAGGAATAGAACAACTGTGTTAATGAACCAGCTTGTTAGAAAAATACAAAGGCAGACTGATATCAAGGCAGGCTGATACAAAGGCAGGTAGATTTCTGAGTTCAGGGTCAGCCTGGGACACAGCAAGTCCAGGCCCAGGTGTGGTAGAAATGGTAATTTCAGGATGGGGTCCTACCCACGTAATTGATTGGCTGCGCTTAACAGAGGCAGGCAGATCTCTCAGTTCTTTTACAGTGTTAAAAGGAAATGTGTGTGCTTGTTGCCTCCTAAGAATTAAGGGGCTGGGGTCACTGGATGCTGACTCATAGGATAATCAAAAGGAACCCTGAGTAAATGACTGGATTGATATATAAAATAAAAGACTGGGTTTAAGATCTGCAAGAGATGAGCTCCAGTTTTTTAGAATAGCAAGAGAGAGCCACTTGGAGAACTATCTGGAGATCTCCAGACAGAGCAGGTCAGAGAGAAAGCAGGCCGGAGAGCTGTGTTAAGCAGAGGAGAGGCTGCCAGTGTTGATGCACTCTCTGACTTTGGGTCATCTGTTTTTGCTGCTCCCTCCCAGACACCCCTTCCCTCAGAACACCTCTCCCAGCCAAGGCCCATCCTTGGCACTCTGCAGCTTTAGAAATATCTTTGGTTGTCTATGCACTCTTTTAAAGTAGCACTTACAAGAAGGATGACCTCAGATACGGTGTGGGCAGGGTCCTAAGCTTATTGTCTTTCCCTGTTCCAGAAGAGCTGACACTCAGCTCTGACAGGGGAACTGTCCTCATGCATGTTCAGAAGGTGCTGCAGGGCTGGAGAGATGGTGACGTTGAGCATGCTAGAGTACTTGTTGCTCCTGCAGAGGACCTAGGTTTGATTCCCAGGACCTATATGGCAGCTCACAATCATCTGTGACCCTAGTTTCAGGAGATCCAACAGGTATACATGTGGCACACATACATGCATTTATGCAAAGCACTCACACATACAAATAAAAAGAAAGTCTAATATTTTCTTTAAAAAATAAATGTCCTTCAGGGTGCTAGGAGGATAAGTCCAGCAGTGAGAATAAGCTGGGCTGAAAGGCTTCCAACAGGACTGACAGTGTTCCTGGAGGGTTTCCTGCTGATGAAGAAGGGATTTTGACAGGAAGTGCTGTCTTGTTCAGTGAAGCCAAGTGAAACTGAGCGAGTGGGTTATGTGTCCCCGAGCTGCTCCAGTGTGGATCGAAAGGTCTATGACTAAGGCTTGCTTACTAGGGAGGCACTCTGAGGAGGTGATGGGATATGGTAAGATCCTCAGATCATTGCAGATATTCCCGAGATGGGTATTCTGGGACGCTGATCTTAGTGTCTTCCTCTTATTTGGTCCCTGGCCATCATGTAAGACGCTTTGCTTTACTCTGCACTCCTGCCAGGACGTGCTGCCCCATCCTCACACTGCCACATTCCATTAGCTTCTGTCCTTCCCTGAGTCTGCCTTCTGCCTTCATGTCAGACTCATGCATGTGAGCATGTTCACACTCACTCACATGTGTGTGCACACATGCACACATTCAATCATGTGTGCACATACACATGTGGGCACGCATACCTATATGCATGTGTATATGCACACACAATATATGCTTATATACAATATGTGAAAATAGTTTCATGTACCTATAAAACTTGGTATTTATTTGCACCTGAGAAAAATGTTAAATTTGCCTTTCTGCATCTGCTTATTTTGCTTAATATGGTCTCCAGTTGCACCCTTTCTTCAAACAACAAGCATACTTTCGTTCTTCCCTATGGCAGACAAAACCCTATTGTTTATAGACCACATGTTCCTGATTAGTTTGTCTATTGCTTGTCTGCCATAAGCAGTGCTGCAGTAAATGTGGATGTGTGAGGATCTCTGGGCTGTGTTGGTGGGCAGTCCTTTGGGTAGAGACCCAGAAATACTGCAGCTGGGTTCTATGGTACAGCATGTATTTTTAGGAACCTTCACACTAATTTTCACAGTGCCTGGGCCAATGCCCACCCCCAGCTCTGGTTCAGCCTCTCCACCCGCATCCCCACCAGCATTTGTTGTTTTCTTTTCTTTCCATAGTTTGTTTCCTTAGTGAGTGTCATTCTGACTGGGGCCAGGTGGGATTTCAGTGCAGTTTAAACTTGCGTTTGTCTAGTAGATTACAGCGTTAGACATTTTTTTCATATGTATATTGGCCATTTCTTCTCCCACTTTTGAGAACTGGCTGTGTTTGTTCATAAGTTCATTTCCTGATTGGGCGGTTGGGCTTTGGCATCTAGTTTTTGAGTTCTTAATATATTCTAGATGTCAATCCTTTGTCAGATGCATAGGTGGCCATCTCATGGGATTGCTTCTTTTGCTTTGGAGACGTTCTTAGCTTTATTCAAGTCCTTGTCAGTTCAGCACTCTTTCCTGAGCCCCAGAGCTCTTTGCACACAGTCCTTCCTTCCCTGGACTGTTGTCATATGCGTTTCTCCAACAGTTTCAGGCCTCACTGGATGCAACAGCGCGTGCCTTTAATCTAGCTCTCGAAAGAATGTTGGGTCCCATTTCTCTTCTTCCTCCCTTATCTGATGCTCTGCTTGCTCAGCCTTTCCCTCCACTACATCCTGAGGCAGTGTTTGCTTAAAGCTGTTGCCAACATCTTGAGAACAACTTTTCTTAGTTTTTTTGTTTGTTTTTTATTTGTATGAGTGTCCTGCCTGCATGTGTGTCCCAGAGCTTGAGGAGGCCAAAAGTGGCTGTTAGAGCCCCATAGGACTGGGGTTACAGTTATGAGCCACTGTGTGGGCAGTGGGGATCAAACCTGTGTCCCGGAAGAGCAGCCGGTGCTCTTTAACCATGGATAGCATCCCTCTGGCTCCTTGAAATTCTTAATCCTCACTATTTGTGTGTGTGTGTGTGTGTGTGTGTGTGTGTGTGTGTGTGTGTGTGTCAGGGTCATGGTGCATCAGTGTCTGGTGTGTGGAGTACAGGTTTAAGGAGTGCCCTTTTTCCTTCTATCATGTGGGTCTTGGGGATTGAACTCTGGTCATCAGGCTTGGTGGCAGGCACTTTTAGCCACTGAAACTTCTTGCCTCAACATGTTGGCACTCTGTCTGTCTGTTTGAGATGGGGTCTGGTTTGGAACTCTCTCTGCAGACGAAGCTGTCTCCATCTTGGAGGTCCCCTTGCCTCTGCTTCCTGCGACTTGGGGTTAAAGGCAGGTACACTGTGCCTAACAAATTCTTTATATTTGATCTTGCTTTATAATAAAGCCCAGTGGGACAGTGGAGCTGGACTGGTAGATGTGTACCCCAGTTCACACAGCATTTGCTCTCCCACCTTAGGAAGGACTCCTCATGTGACTTCCTGTTCCATGACACCCATCCTGTCTGGCTTCTACTTCATGCCTGCTGCAGTCTTCCACATGAGTGATGGATCCCATGAGAGAGGAGGAGGAAGTTGGTGTTCTGTAGATGCCTCCGTCTTCCTCTGCGCCCTGCATGATAGGATCTCTTGGTCTTTGGGAGTGTTAGTGGCAGTATGTTTGTACATTTGGTGGGCAGCTGACTAGAGGGTCTGAGGCACTGAACTCACACCGGTTCAGGGACTTCATGTAGAGGTTTACCGCTCCCTGACATACTTGCTTGCCCTGGAATGCAGAGGTGCCTGACCATGTGCTTCTTGGGCAGCTGTGGTACTGAGGCATCCTCCCCACTCCAGTGAGGAGCAGCGCTTTTCTAAAAACAACCTTGTATTCAAAGGAGTACACAGTTGGCTATAAGCTTAGTGTTTTCTCTCCCTCCTTCCAGCATTCTAGTCGGTCTGAGCTTTTTTTCTGGTGAACGGTGACTTGAGGTGTGTTCTGTGAATGATCTGTCAAATATATATTCTGATTTAGTCTAAACATTGTCTTCAAGTGAGCATGTGATACTAGATTAACTTCTAACCAGAACTGAGTTTCTTTCCTATTCTTGTGACTTTTAGCTTTTTGGTTTTTGACTTTGGGAATCTATGAACCTCGCTTTGTTTTGTTTTGAGACAGGGCCTCACTATGTATTTTTAGCTGTTCTGGGACTTACTATGTAGACCTGGATGGCCTGGAACTCACAGAGATCAGCCTGTACCTGCCTCCGAGTGCCAAGATTAATTAAGCATGTGCCCCACTATGCTCTGCCCCGACTCCCACCACCGTTTTTGGTTGATGTGATAAAAGGCCCCGGGCAAAAGCAACTTAGAGGGAAAAGCGTTTCTTGTGGCTCACCACAGCAGGGAAGTCACAGCAGCAGGAATGCAAGGGAGTCGGCCATGTTGTATCTGTAGTCAGGAGCTGAGAGGAATGGTTATGCTTGCTGTTGACTCCTGGACCCAGCCCAGGAAGAGGTGCCACCCACATTCAGATGAGTCGTCTACTTAATTAACTCAGAAAGAAATGCCCGAAGGGCATCTCCACAGGCTAATTTGCTCAGACAGCTTTTTACACTTGATCTTAGCCAAAAGGCCGATCTCAGACAGCTTTTTATTGGGATGCCCTTCCCGGGTGATTCTAGATGGTGTCAAGCGGACGATTAAAACTAACCATCAAAGCCCTGCTGTGCAATCTTTGGCTCATCCCTCTCTTTGAGAGCCTTTTGCGTTTTGCCCTCACATGTCTTGAACCCTTTTACTTCTTGGCATTCCTCGGAAACTCGTCTTAGCTGCCGTACTGGACAGTTCTGTCAACTTGACACAAACTAAAGTCAACTGAGAGTCTTGAGAGAACCTCAATTAAGACAACACCTCTGAAGATCAGGCTGTAGGCAAACCTGTAGGGCATTTATTTAATTAGTGATTGATGGGGAGGGCCCAGCCCATTGCGTGTGATGCCTTCCCCAGGGCTGCTGGTCCTGGGTTCTATGAGGAAGCAGGCTGAGCAAGCCAGTAAGTAGGACCCCTCCATGGCCTCTGCATCAGCTCCTGCCTGCAGGTCCTGCCCAATTTGCGTTCCTGCTCTGACTTCCTTTGGTGGTGGACTGTGATGTGGAAGTGTAAACTGAATAAACCCTTTATTTCCCAACTTGCTATTTGGTCACGGTGTTTCATCGTAACAGTAGAGACCCTAACTAAGATGGCCGCATAGTCGACGCAGAGAATCTTTGGGATTTTAAAGATGGAACCCAGGGCCAGGGATATGTATCCAGTACGACAAAAACACAAAGATTGTGGCTGGTGGGATGGCTCAGCAAGTGAAGGGCCTGCTGCCAAGTCTGATGACCTGGAGTTCAATTCCCAGAACCCACATGTGGAAGGAAAGAACAGACTCTTGCAAGCTGTCCTTTGACTTCCTTACCTGTGCCCTGGCACCAACCCTCCTTCAAAAAACAAATGCCACAGTGATAAGGACAGACATGGAGCCGCTGGGTGACAGTTATTCTGAAAGGAATTCAGGTTGTGCTTGGAGCTGTGTCATGGATCCCCCCCACCCCCGTCCCCCGGACAGAAGCTTTAGAACTGCTTGGCCTGTCTGTCAGTGAGAACTCCTTTCTCCAAAGTGGGGTGTCCTGGAAGGGAGAAATCCTGACTTTTAAAGCAGCTTGGTGCTCTCTCAAGCCGCCAGGATACAAGGAGACCCTCTCAACACAGCCCTTTTATGCACGAGAGCACCTGGCTGGGGGAGGGCTCCTGTTCTTACCATGCTCTCAGCTCTGCTCCGCTCCAGCTTCCAACTTCCCCAGAGAGAACTGGTGGCTTCTGTTTCAGGCAACTCTGTGTAGATGGAGTTTACCCTCCCTTGCCAGTTTTCACCTGGGAGAGGAGTGACACATGATCACTGGGTACCATCCCATTTGGACAGTAAACGTCACCCCACCAGTCAGTACAATGTCTTTACACTTGTCTTGCATGTTGCATTATTAATTTTCACTTTAGAAAGATCAGCTTGATCTCAGAGCCAAGTACGATGTGGATCTTATCACTTCCTGTGTATGTTTTTATTCTCGGAGTACGTACATTACCCATTCTTGTCATCATCCCCCCCAGCTGCTGGCTGCCTTGTTCATCGGAACTTTGCTTATGGAGTTCTTGCTTCTTTCCCTTATCTGTCTTGCCCTCTCTGTCAAGAATAAGTCATTTGTAACTGTGCACGGTCGTCCTCACAGCAAGGCTGCTTCCATGCCTGGAAGAAGTCTAGCACAGTGTAAAAGAACCCTTTCCCTCCCAACCTCTCATTGCTTTCCTCATCAATTATTTACTTACCTGTGTAATTCGCATCCACTGAAGCATGTGCTACCATAGCCCCAGACGTGCTCCCTTAGAAAGGTCTTGGTCTGGTGTCAGCTGCCGTCTTCAGGGTGTAATTTAGTTAGGAGCTGCTGTGGGAAACCCGCTGGCTGAGTTTTTGCTTGTTGTTTGGCCTATTACTGACCTGACCCCTTAGCTGCTGTTGTCTGGTTTTGTGTCCTCTCTGCTGCTATGCAGTAAGGGTTCTACGTGTGCTGCCCGAGGGCTGAAGGGACAGCAGAGCTCTGGGGCTGAGCCTCAGTGGTCCCCCTGGGGTGCTGGAATCAAGTCTCTCCCTGGTTCTCCTTCATGACCGACTCCCGTGAGCCTGCGCTCATCCTTTCTAACCTAAATGCCCTTCCTAAAGAACTGCTGCCGTTTAGAAAGAGGAGTTAGGTTTGTGGGTGACACATGAGGACAAAGCTAGTCGTAAGTCCTCCTGTAATGGCTTTCAGGAACCCTACATTGGAGGGTTAGTAGAAGGGGCCTGGAAGCCAGCAGGCACAGGTGGGAATGGGGACTGGGTCCTGGTGTTGCCTCTAGGAACTGCTGAGAGGCTGGCCAACTTTCTGAAAGCCTGAAGAAGTTTCTTGAAGTCAGGGTGACTTTGTCGTATGAGACAAGGGGCTCCTGCTGAGTAATGGGCTTTGAGTTGTCGAGAAGTAAGAACGCTTTAGAGGACGACTGAGCTCTGTTTTCAGCTCTTACTGAGCACCGCAGAATGCTTCTGCTTTGTGAGGTCGTACAGCGTTGTCTGCCCTAGGCCACTGAGTAGGAATGACAAGGGACAATCATTTTTGTTGTAATCCTGAAAAATTATTTTACTTTGCTTTTTGAGACCAAGCTTTGCTGTGTAGCTCTGTCTGGCCCGGAACTCACCGTATAGGCCAAATGGTTCTCAAAGCTTGCAGTGGTGATCCTGGCAGTGCAGTCTCTTTGATGCTGGGAATCAAACCCAGGGCTTCCTGCAAGCACTCTACACTGATCAATTTTATTTTTTTATGAGCTAGGCTTGCTGTGTAACCCAGGGTGGCCACAAATTATTGCTCTTCTTGCCTCGGTCCCTTGAGCAGCAGTGTAACTTCTTAGATAGTCTTTAGTATAAGTCTCTAAAATGCAAAAGTAGGACGTGCTCTTTAGAGACTTTCTATAGGAAAAGCAAGTGGTTATACATTCTGCTCATCCACTGTTACCCTCCATCCATTAATAGCTATCAGAGCTCAAGTCACTGTGCAGTGTCAGTGAGACAGACTTTGCATCCAGAGCTATGGGTAAATGCTCATCTTTAAACATGCTTGTACCTCAGCCTCCGTACAACTGGTCAGGGGAGGTAAATATAGCTAGGAAATAATTGTATCAAAATATCTTAAATTTTATCAATAAAATTAATTTTAATTGCAAGTCTAGTTTTCGGTTCCAGTGACATTTTAAAACATGAAATCTGTTAAGAAATGCATTTTAATGTGAAGCTCTCTCTTTCTTCTGTCCTTAACCATAGTCAGGTTGATGTTATATTAAGTGAGAAGCTCATCTGATTGGATTCACTCACCAATAGGCTGTTCTGTAAGCATCTCATGGCAGTGTCCTGAAGGTCTCTTCAGCTTCAGCTTTTTGTAGACATTAGGAACAAGGAGGTGTGATTTCTGTCACATTTATGAAGCTGAAAATGTTTCATATTCTTGAATATCGATTATTTTTAAATCTTTCATTGGTTCTTTGTGAATTTCATATCTTACACCCGAATCCCACTCATCTCCCCCTCCCTTTCACCTTACCCTTCCACCCTTGCTACCTCCTTTGCAACAGGAAAAATTCTCCTTGTAGAAGTTGTAGTGTGCCATGGTGTGTCCCACGATATTCCCTTTGTCCATACTCTTTGCTCAACAAGGTTCATTGCACGACTTGTCGGTGTGGTTCGAGGCCTCTGGCTTCTGCTACTTTATCAGTACTGGAACCTCACTGGGATTCCTCTTGGCTATCTTGTTGTCACCCTGTGTCATGGAGATCCTGCAGTATTGAATCTGGAGAACATGCACTCCAGCAGTTCAGTTAAGTGGGCCAATTCAAAGCCTTGGATCTGGGCTGGAGAGATGATCGGCCCACAACCCTGCTGCCCAGGTGAGGGGCAGGCCCTGTTCTCCCAAGCATTGCAGCTAGTGAGGGACATGACCCATTCTTCCACTCTCCCAGTCCTGGGAGCAGCTCTCCCATCTGCCATAGATGGTGAAGGATGAGGGAGGGGAGGAGCCTGTCTCTCCCCAATCCTTGCTATAACATAGCAGGCAAGAGGCAGGGCCCGCTCTCCTGTGCTCACACTCTCAGGGATGGCTCATCAGCAACCCCTACAACTAGGGCTAGCTTAACTATGCTGCACAGGCAAGACACGGGGCCTGTTCTCCCGATTGCTGCAGCAGGTGAGGGGAAGGCCAGTTCTCTGGCTCTGATGACCTTGGTGTCAGTTCTCTGCCGAAGGTAGCAAGGGTGTGTGTACAGGGTTGGGGAATCTCTCTTGCCCATGTCACCACAGAGCAGACACGTGGTAGGGTCAGCTCTCCCATGGTCACCTGCCCCCAGGGTCAGCTGTGCTATGCTGCCCAGGAGTGATGCAGGGCCCGCTCTCCAGAGAGCAGCAGCTAGTAAAGGACAGGGCCTGTTCTGCTTCCATGACCCTAGGGGCAGGTCTCCTACTTGCTGCAGGTGAGTTGGGGGAGGAGGTTATCACTCTCTTGTCCACTACAGAAAGACAAGGTAGGGTCAACTGTCCCATGCTCATACTCGTAAGGCCAGCTCACCTGCAACTCCTGCAGTGTGCGGTCTGCTCTCTGGAGTACTAGGGCGGGGTTGGCTCTCCTGCCTCTAGACCAGCTCTCCCACAATTCCCAGGGGAGGAGAGGGGCCCGTTCTGCAAGCCCTCAGACATCAACCTGTCCCCGAGTGGCAGCCCAGACCAGGGACACCAGCCTGGTCTTTGGTAACAGAGCCCTGTTGCTGCAAGGCCATCAACCCAGACATGGCCCCCAGTGGTAGCACAGGCCAGGACCCTTCCATGGTCACAGGCAACATCACCAGCTTCTCTCATCAGACTGTTTCTCACTACCCTCAGGTCTACAGTTCTGCCTCACTTTGTTGTGCCCACATCCTTCTGTTTCTCTTTCTCTCCCCTTTTCCCACCACTTACTGGCTCCTGGGCAGGGGTCATCCTGAGCATTGTGTGCCCTCCGGGCATGCACAGCTCTGGGCTGGTGTTCATCTCAGGTCAGATTCTTGTCCGGCGTCCTTCTGGTCTCACTCCTTGACCAGCTTGCCCAAGGGTCCAACTGGTCTGTCCCAGACTCACTCCTGCCAGGGGCCACGGTCCCAGGCGGGGTTCTTCCAGTCTTAGGCTTGCTTCTCTGCCTGGGAGACTCTTTGGGCCTGACTGGCACTGGGCTGATGGTTGTCTCAGGCTCACTTCTGTCAGGGAGTGTTAGGCTACTAATCATTCAGACATTCCTAGGTCAGAATGCTGAGCGTAGATGTAGCCTCTCTTCTCTCTGCCACCTACTGACACACGGTGACAGTGCAGCCTCATCTGCAACACCTCCAGGGGCAGGCAGTTATCATTCACCTGAATATTTGCTGGAACTGATTCATAAAAAAGGTCTTTGTGCTACTCTATCCTGCTGGTTTATCGTTTACAGTGTTAAACTCATTATTTTCTGTATACACGGAGGAACTATGGTTCATATTAGCCAGATGAAACAGATCTTTAGAAAAGTTAGGAGACAGACCCAGATCTTCCACAAGGGCTTTCCTTCTACTCCCCTGAATGCTGATATGTCATGGTTACATTACTCGTAGAGAAGACCGTCACAGAAGTGGGTGACAGGAGACAATGGTGGCTTTACTCAGGCACAGCTATACCTCACATTGAGCCTCGTACGTTTGGGATGCTTCTCATAAAGGTCAATATGAAAAATACTGGTGTATTATTTTAGATTTGAAGTTGAGAACCACTTAGCTATTTCATGAAGAAATAAAGTCTTAGGCTGGAGAGATGGCTCACTGGCTAAGAGCGTTATCTGCTCTTTCAGAGTACATAAAGAAAAATTAATAAAAATAAATGAATTAAAGTCTTAGAACAAAAGATTTGTGATCTTGAAGACTGTATAAAGAGGAGCAAACAGGCTGATATAAGGCTGTAGAGGGGAGGTTGACTTTAAGTAGTTCTCTGTGTTCATGGGTTGTGTGTGTGTGTGTGTGTGTGTGTGTGTGTGTGTGTGTGTGTGTGTGAGAGAGAGAGAGAAAGAGAGAGAGAGAGAGAGAGAGAGAGAGAGAGAGAGAGAGAGAGCCTTGAGTGCTGGGAACAGACAAGTACTACCACCATGTCTAGCTGTGTGTGTGTGCGGACGTGCATGTTCATGTATGTAGTGGCTATTCCTGGTTGTCGATTTGACTGTATCTGGAATGAACTATAATCCAGAATTGGAAGGCTCGTCTGTGATCCAAATCTTGAGGCTGGGAGATACAAGTTTCTGACCTGGATCTTGGCATGGAGATCTTGAGGCAAAGTGGCTATGAAGCCCAGGAGACTAAGGCAAGGAGCTCTCTGAGTTCAAGGTCATCTGGGACAAAGCAAGTCCCAGATCCAGGCGTGGTGGTTCATACCTTTAATCTGAGTCATACCTTCTATTGGAGACCTACATAAGGACATTGGAAGAAGGAAGGTTTTCTCTCTCTCTCTTCTTCACCTGCCTCGTGGGACTGAGCCACTGCTAGATCCTTGGACTTCCGTTCACAGCTGCTGCTGACCATTGTTGGGGAGTTGGACTACAGACTGTAAGTCATCAACCAATTCCCTTACTGTATAGAGACTGCCCATAAGCTCTGTGACTCTAACCCTGACTAAGAAAATGTATATGTGTGTGCTTGTGGTTCCCATTGTCTTCATAGCCCTTCTCCTCCTTCTCTTTCTTCTCCTTACAGGGTCTCACTATGTAACCCTGGCAGTCCCAAACTCCCTATGGAGACTAGACTGGCCTCAAATTCACAGAGATCGTCCTGCCTCTGCCTGTCTAGTGCTGGTCGTAAGGGCACTATACCTGGAGGGTCTTCCTTTTAAGGGATGCTGGCCCGCTGGTTCACTGCTCCTTATACTGTGGACTTAAGCAGTTGTAGCTGAAGGGTGGGTGCAAGTGCACGTGACTTAGGCTGAACTGTGTCTAGGACTGTGATTCATGCTGTTACCGACAGCCGTGGCAGAGATGAAGCATGAGATCGTTTCTTCTTGACCTAGTTAGACCCGTCCTAGGCACTCTGGCTACTCCACGCTGCTGTGACGTATCTGCACAGTACTTTCCAACTTGTTTCTGCATATTTGCCTCTCATAATAAACCTGTCGAGTGAGATGTTTTTGTATCACACGAATAAACCAAACTAGAAAGTAGTGCAACACTGTGGTTAATAATACTTTGTTATATTTTGTATGAATTATATAAATCAGACTATAAGGTCAGCACCACCAAGTTTTTTATTTTTACTTTTTTTGAGACACAGGGTCTCACGTAGCCTAGGCAAGCCTCAAACTTGCTATGTAGTCAAGGCTCACCTTAAATTCTTGATTCTCCTGGATCCACCTTCTGGATGCTGGGAGTTAAAGGTGTGAACTACTCTCCCCAGCCCAGATCTACCAAAGCTCTCCTCTCTCTGTCTCTGTCTCTTAGTTTCTGTGTCTCTCTGTGTCTGTTTCTCTCTCTCTTTGTATATGTGTGTGTGCATGTTCTTAACTGTGTCTTTATAATCATATGTTCAATGATGTCTGTTGGCTATCTAATGTCCCGATGAGCAGGGATGGTCCTCTTTCTTATGGAGAAAAACCCTTGCCAGATGGGATAGCGACTGACTTATTTAAAGAAATACAGGCCAGGCTCACAGGGGCACTCCAGCCCTGACTCCCAGAACCCGGGAGGTGGACAAAGGAAGATCAGGTCAGGATCGGCCTGGGCTACACGAGGACATGAGGGCCATCTTAAAATGGTGATGGCCAGTGAGATGGGTGAGAGGGGAAAGAAAGCTTGATGAACTCAGCCTGACTCTTAGAAGTAAGGACTGACTGGGGGTCCCTCTGAGCTTCACTGTCTGCCCTGCCATGCCCCTTCCTACTCTCACACACAATGATAGTATATAAAGTTAAAACCGTACAGAATTCCTTCCTCTTATTCACGTGTGAGTGCTTGGCCTGCATGTAGGATACGTTTACTGCACACATGCTTGATACCCAAGATGGCCAGGAAAGGCGCTTGGTCCTCGCAGCTGGAGTTATGGATGGTGATTAACCACCAGGGTTGCTGGGAACCGACCCTCTGCAAGAATACTCATTAACCACACAGCCATCTCTCCAGCCCCAGCTAAGTATTTTTAAATCAACAAATAGAAGAAATACAGAAGTCAGTTTTGTAGCACATAGTATCATCATACGTTCTGATTCACCCGCAGGCCACAGAAGTGCGGGGCATTAAGCCTGTTTACTGAGCTGAGAACCACCTTTCTGTATTGTAGCGGGGAGCTCTAAGATGACAGACCGTGGTTACCTCTTCAGGTTTGCTATCATCATTATTAAATAGTAGTGAAGGTCTGTAAATCAAGAAGGCCGTTTATTAAATACTCATTTCCAGCCCAGTTTTGTCTGTGTGCATATAATTTACACATGATCATAAGGTGTCCACTCATTTCTCATTTAGTATTTTGTAAGATCATAGACTTTGGAGCTCAGTAGCCTCCAGTAGAAAGGAAGAGATTGGGCTATGCAGAGGTTCCCAGGCATTAATAATCGATTGGGCGATGCCTACCAGGCAGCCCATGTCAACTGTGGATCTGGCCTTGGAAGGAGCAGCTGTGTATTTGGAGTTGGAAAATTCATCTTTCCAGACAGTCTGTCAGGCTTCCAAGAAATCCAGAGGGAAATGGAAAAATACAGTGATTGAGAGCTCCCGGGAGAGTAACGGGCTGTCAGAGGTGGAAGGGAAGAAAGAGGAGGAGCAGGAAGAGTGATTCCCCATAGGTATTTTAGTTGTGATTAAATGTTAACAAGTGGGCAGTACCGCACAGGTCATCAGGATTGTCAGTACGTTAGTCTTTTCGATGGCTTTGTGGTTAATAATTTTATCAGGGTGCAAGAACAAAACACTTGACAAATACTATTTTCTGTGCTAAGACCGTTACTCTATATTTAACTTAGGGTTATAAGTTATAACCCTATATATAATAAATAAATTATTTAACTAAGGGTGGCTTTAAAGTTTCAAACAGATCTGATCGTATATTGGCCATTAAGTATTCACATGCTTCTGTGATACAACCCTCAGGATGAAATTCCATATTCAATACTGTCACTGATAGCTTATGTTTTTTTATTTTAGAAATGTGTGTGTGTGCACGCACGCACACATACGCACGTACGCGTGTGATATGACACTCTCTATCCTCTCTGTGGGCCCTGAGGTTGTACACCTACATTCGTATGTGGAGAACAGAGGAGTCCTGCTCTATTCCTCACTACTTTATCTCCTTCAGTCCCCTGACTCTTGGTACAGATATGCATGTAGCCGTCCTTGGCTTTTTGCATGGACTTGCAGGATTTGACTGCAGATCCTCACGCCTGCACAGCCAACACTGTTTCCACCGAGCCGTCCCAGTGCCAGCCGAGCAGTACACAGCAGATAGTCCAGAGCGAGTAGCTGAGAACATGAAGAGCACCACCTGGACTGTGGCGGTCTTGGCTTCCTGACAGGGTTGTTATCAGGGCAGAAATCTTGAGCAAGTTACTTTCTCCCGGCACCTTGGTTTCCTTAGGCAAAGAAGATGCTGGTTATCTGGTTATACTGGTTCCTCCCAGGGTTACTCCAAGGATTAAAGGAATTTATATTTGTAAAACAGCACTTGCCTTATGGTAAACCGTAAGACAAACCAGATGTATTTTTTTTCCCTAATAATGAAAGTAATACATTGCTAACTATGTGTAGAATTCAGAAAATTGCTGTTGGCTCCTTCATGGGGGTGCCAGCAATGTTTCCTGCAGGGCGTCTCCTGGTCTTTGACCCTTTAATTAGTTGTTTCCCTCATTAGGACGGTTAGCACAGAAGGGAAGTTCTTTTTAAAGCCCTCCCTGTCGTCTGCCACCGATGAGTTAATGCATTTGACCCACAGTGACGAATCTTCAGAGAACTGTGTGCTCGGTCTGCTAACTGGCTCCAGTCACTGGGGAATTATTGAGTCTTTGTGAGGTCTCCTGTCTTGCCAGCTGATAGTCATTTTGCAGGATTGCCACAAAGATTTAATGACATTCGTATATGCAAAGGCAGTGGCTGTGTGCCTGGCCCTTTGGGCCGTTTGGGGGATATCTTTTCTGTTCGTTCTCTTTAAGCTCTAACATTGGAATGAAATTCATTCTTCCCCGCTCCCTCTCCAGTTGCTTCAGGGGAGAAATCCAGCTCTGACTTACAGGGCTTTTCTCAAGTCTCTGTAAGCAAGCTCCTGCCAGACAGAGATGCAGGTGTGGGGCTCCTGCCTGCAACCCTCAGCGCATGGGGGTGAAGCAGGAAGATGGCTCAGACACCAAACAAGCAGAAAGAGAGGGAGGAAGGAAGGAAGGAAGGGAGGGAGGGAAGCAAAAGCAAAGCAGAGAGCGCACACTTCTAATTTCTCATCTCGCCGCAGCCGCACGTTTGGGAGACATTACTGCTGTCTGTCAGCTCACAGTGATGGCACTTGGACGTGCTTTCTGTTGTTTTACTGTGAAACACAGCCTACACATACACAGGAAGGCGTGAAAACATGCATGCATGCTTTTGAGAGTGATAGCGAATGCCTTTATTAAGAAAACCTCGTGGGCCGCAGGGATGATGCTTCAGCGTTTTAATAACAAAATTGATTGGCCGATTGCTGACTCACTGGTTGTGTATGAGGGTTTCTATCCCTGTATGTGTGAGAGATCGGCTCCCAGCACCCACACTGGGCGTCTTACAACCGCCTGGAACTCCCACTTCGGATGTTCCGATGCCATTGGCCTCCAGGCACCCGTGCTCAGGGCATGTGCCTCCCTGCCACAGAAATGCAGACAGACGTATCATTAAAAACAAAACCTTGAAAAAGAAAAGACTTTGCCAACCCAGCCAGGTCTAAGATGATGCCTTGTGTGTGAAAGCATGTGAGTGGAGACTGTAAGCTACGCCCACAGAGATTGTACATCTAAATCCTTAATGCTATTAATAAATAAAAAGGCCTAAGATGTTAAAATTCGCAGTCTGGGTTAGGACTATTGCTCAGTGGTAGGAGTGCCCGAAGTAGCATGAGCTGGGTTCAAGTCCTAACAATTCACAAAACAATCAAAACCAGTGAAGCTATGCTTTTCCCTTGATAAATAAACCTTTAGAACAAAATTAGAAAATATAGAAAATTAGAGTATATTAAATAACTAAAATCAGTAAAATGTCGAAAGATGATGGGATTTAATTAATATATTTTGTTTTAGTATGCTTATATTTGAATGAGTCATAAAGATAGTGTAAATTATGTAGTTATCCTATAGATTTAGTTTTTGACTAGTGGTTCCCGACCTGTGGTTGTAACTCCCTGGGGGGGAGGGTGTCAAATGATCCTTTAACTCAGGATTACCTAAGACCATCTGCATATCAAATATTTACATTATGATTCACAACAGTAGCAAAGTTACAGTTAGGAAGTGGCAACACAAATAATTTTATGGTTGGGGGTTATCTTAGTTAGGGTTTTACTGCTGTGAACAGACACCGTGACCAAGGCAACTCTTATAAGGACAACGTTTAATTGGGACTGGCTTACAGGGTCAGGGGTTCAGTCCAGTATCATCAAGGTGGGAACATGGTAGCATCCATCTGAAGGCTGCTAGTGGAAGACTGGCTTCCAGGCCACTAGGATGAGGGTCTTAAGCCCATTCCCACAGAGACACACCTACTCCAACAAGGCCACACTTCCAAATATTGCCACTCCTTGGGCCAAGCATATAAAAGCCATCACAGGGGTCCCTACAACATGAGGAACTGTAGTAAAGGGTTGCAGCATTTGGAAGGCTGAGAACAACTGGTTTTTAGCAGACCACCTGGTATGATGCTTCACACCCTAAGTTCTAGTACTTGGGGGGCAGAGCCCGGGGACTCTCTGTGAATTCCAGGTCAGCCTGGAATTTATAATAGTGAGTTCTAGGCCAGCCAGAGAATACTCTGAGACCCTGTCTGTGGTGGTTTGAATACGCTTGGCCCATGGGAAGTGACACTATTAGGAGGTGTGGCCTTGTCGGAATAGGTGTGGCCTTGGTGGAGGAAGTGTGTCACTGTGGAGGTGGCCTGTGAGGGATCCTCTTATGCTCAGGCTCTGCCCAGTTCGGAAGACACTGGCCTTTGGTTGCATGAAGAGGACAGTCTTCTGTTGACTGCCTTCTGACCAAGATGTAGAACTCTCAGCTCCTCCAGCACCTGTCTGCCTGCACACTGCCATGATTCCCACCATGATTCTAAATATTAAACATTAGGATGGACAAGCAAGCCAAGACAGTTCAGTGAGGGAGAGAGTCTTCAACAGATGCAGCAAACAGTGCTGGGACAACTAGGTTGTCACAGGAAAAGAGCAGAGCCAGACCTCCTACCCTGTACTGCGTTCAGTGGACACAAATGCAGGAAAGGCAAATTCAGGATGTAAAGCTATAAGCTATGTCAGCAAAGAATGTGTTTATATGTTGGTGACTTTGGACCAGGCAATGTGTTTTAAGACATGGAGTTGAAAGTCTAAGCAAGATTAAAATAGATAGTGCCCCATAAAGCTCTAAGTCCTTTTGTGCATCTAAGAACATCATTAAGAGAGTAAAGAGGAAAAAAGAGAAAATTCTAAAAAGTAAAAATGAAAGAGAAGAGTAAGCCAGTGAGGTGACTCAGTGGGTAAAGCACTTCACCCACCTTTTAAAAGGTTTATGACGTCAGTTTGATCTCTGCAACTCATATGGGAGGAAAGAGAGACCTCAACACATACTATAGTATTCTAATGTACACACACACAGAGAGACAGAGAGACAGAGAGAGAGAGAGAGAGAGAGAGAGAGAGAGAGAGAGAGAGAGAGAGCGCAAAATAACTTTTTTTTTTTTTTGGTTCTTTTTTTTGGAGCTGGGGACCGAACCCAGGGCCTTGCGCTTCCTAGGCAAGCGCTCTACCACTGAGCTAAATCCCCAACCCCAATAACTTTTAGGATGTTAAGAGAATCCATAGAATTCAGGACAGTGTTTACAGGCCATATATATTCAAGGGCTAATTTAGAATATGTAAAGAATCTTACAATGTAACAATAAAAAGAGAACAGCCTAAGGGTAAGCAAAATGATATCTTTCTTTTAAAAAGTGGTATAAATGTCCAGTAAACATGTGGAAGGTACATTAGTCATAACCATTAATATAATAATTTCATGCTACAATATGGTTAGGCCTTGAAAACACCATACTAACGATAAGATATCCCTTGTCTCCAGGATCCTGTGCCAATATCACAATGTAAAACACAGCTTCAACTTTAAAAAGCTCACAATCCCTATAACTTCCAACACTTTAATCATGTCTACAAAAAGAAAAACAAAGAAGACGGGATAAGCGTTCTTAGTCCAAGAGTGAAGACCTAGAGCACAGTGACAGATCAAAGCAAACCCCTGGTTCCAACACTATAAATCAAATCCTGTAGCTCAGAGCCCAGCATCTGGGACTCATTTATGGTTGTCAGGCTCCAAGAAGCGTGGGTAGCCCACTTCCCCATCCCCTTTCTTTTAAGATCAGAACCACACCTGCAACCATCTTTAGTAGTTATCCCACGCTCCTGGTGTCTCAACTCTGCTGGAGTCTCAGGGCAACTGAGGCTGCAGTCTCCACCATGCCTCTGGCCTCTCACATCGCCCAGTCTCAGCTACTCTGCTGACACCTTCATGCCTTGAAAAACCAGTACCATGTGGTCTCTCTTCCACATTATCGTCGGGCTCGATATGCATCCTTGGTTCCTTACTAGGCTCTAGCTTCCGTGTGCTGGCCCTGAGGAAGTTCTTCCCAGAAGATTTCATCGTAAAGATACAGATCGGCATCTTTTTCAGCCTCAGCTAGCCAGCACCTGTTGGGGTCAGTGAAGCACAGGTTCCGGTTCCAAAGGTCCTTACCTGAGACAGAGAAACGGCCCCTGCTTCCTCTGAAACTTCACAGGCCAGGTCTCCACCGCCTGCATTTCTCTCAACATTCTTTCAAGAACAGCTTTCAAAGCTGTGAGCATTTCCAGACCAAAGTTCCAAATACTTCTACCACCCCCCAACCTCACTACCCCATCCCCCAAAAGACAAAAATAAAGTAAAACCCAACACGATCAGGACCATCACAGCAGTACCCCATGTTCCTGGTGCTGATTGTGTTCTGATTTTCGATTCGTTATTATAAACACCATGACCAAAAGCAACTTGGTGAACAAAGGGTTTATCTGCTTACAATCCATATCAAAGGCATCAAGGCAGGAACTAAAGCTGAGACCTGGGTTGCTTGCCTTTGTTTATTCGTTAGTTAGTTTTTTGTTTGTTTGCTTGTTTGTTTGCAACCTGTTTTCTTTCACACCCCAGGACCGCTTGCCCAGGGGTAGCACTTCCCAGGTGGATTGGGTTCCCAAGTGGGTTGGGTCTTCAGACACACCTCTAGGCCTGTCTACCCAGAGGCAGTTCCTCAGTGGAGTTCCCTCTCCCCTGCTGTGTCCAGTTGACAATTAAGATTGGCCCTCACATCTTTCAGCCTTTCTTTTAAGCTATTTCTCTCATTTATTCATCAGCTTAATTTGTCTTTTTAAACACTTTCTTTTTATGTGCTCGAGTGTTTTTTCTGTATTTATGTATGCACACCACATGTATGCCTGGTGCAGAGGAAGCCAGATAAGGGTGTTGGTTTCCCTCAGAACTGGGGTTAACAGTTGTGAATTGTCTTGTGGGTGCTGGGCATCTAACCTGGGTCCTCTGCCAGGTAGCAGTGCTCTTAACTGCCGAGCCATCTTTCTAGCCCCAGCATAATTTGTGTTAAAAAAACAACTTTTATATTAGGTAAAAGATGGTTCTGATTTTATACCCACCGTCAAGAAGAATGGGGGTGTGTGGCTTGAACCCTAGCCTGTCTAGGTAGTTTGTTTTATCTTGGTTCTTTAAATGTTCTCATGTGTTAGTTTCCTGCTACTCAGTGGTCATTTCTGATAGTTTACTTGTGAGAAGGAAGGCTGTTACCAGAGCGTAGTTGGTTAGCTGGTATTTAGGACAGGAGTGTATTGCTATCTGAGAGGCCAGCAATCCTGAGACATAAATCTGTTAGATATCACTAAGATAGAAATCTGTTACATAGAAACTTTGTGTGTGGGTTGGCACTTTCTTACTTAATTAAGACTTGTTTGTGCATGACTGTTTTAGGAAGAGTCCCAAGAGCGTATCCAAAGGTTTATTGCGGCCTTTTGTAGAAGGTGGACTGCCTCTGATGGAGCTATGAATTCCAGACTAGTGAGTCCCTTGCTTCTAGTTTTTGTGACCTTGGGCAACACATGCTTTGCCTCAGTTTCATCATCTGCATGAAGGTTAGAATACTTTAACATGGATTGTTGTGAGAGCTGGGGTGGAGGTAACACAGGTCTATCATCCTAGCACTTACACAGAGACAGGAGAATCACAAGTTTGAGGCCAGCTTGGTCATTTCAATGACTAGGAAGCAGACAGAGAGTGAGACCCTGACTCTAAGAACCAAAGCCGTGGGGCTGTGATCATATAGTTCAGTATAGAGTGCTTGCCTTAGCATGCACAGGGCGTCAGATCCCCAGAAGAGTGTTGTAAGGATTAAAGACAGACAGACAGACAGACAGACAGACAGATAGACAGACAGACAGACAGACACACACACACACACACACACACACACACACACACACACACACACACACACAAAGCTCTGAAATAGTGCTCTGTCCACAACAAACACTTAATAAGTGTTACTTAGCTCTGTTGGGATACAGAAGGGACAGTGATTTGAGATTAACAGGAAGTTTACGTTGGAATTTGTCCTGACCTACTTAAATTACTTGTACTCAAGTAAACCCTTTGAAAGTAATCAACAGCCCTCACCTGGTTCCCTTGAATGCGAGAATATAGTGTAGCTGTCTCAAGTAACTTATAATATTCTTTATTGTTCCACGCCCTGCAAGGTGTAATATTCCTTTTCAACTTTTAAAGCCACACGTGTAGGAATAGCAGAAAACTTTATGGTTTTCTGAAATTGCACAAAGCAGTCTATTATTATAGTCAGATCCTCTCCCTGCAGTTTCACAATACCCTCATTACTACAGGAGTTTGTCTTTTGGCTTTCAAGGAGCCTGGCCAGTTAGTAATTAAACTGTGATTGTGGCTCAGTCCGACCAGCTAGGAGCATGAAACTTTTGTTATTTCACCCTCCCTCCCCCCACTCCCACCCCCACACTCCTACACCCCCACTCCCGTCTGCCCAGCCAGAGGAAGCTGTGTTCTGATTGGTCTCAAGGAATCTGCCTGTGCCTTGTATAGTTGACCTATAAATATATACATGAATGAGATAATGTTGAGGAGACCTTTAGTTGGTAAAGTACCAGAGTTGGATCCCCAGACCAGTGCAAAAATGGCATGTGCTTTTATAGTCTCAGGACTGGGAATGGAGACACAGATACCTGGGGCTTCCTGGCCACTCAGCCTGGTCTATTAGGTGAGCTGCAGGCTCAAAAGAAGATAAATTCCTAAGAAATGACAACTAAAACCAGCTGTAGTGTGTTCTCTCTCTCTCTCTCTCTCTCTCTCTCTCTCTGTCTCTGTCTCTGTCTCTGTCTCTCCCTCTCTCTCACACAAACTATTTTAAACTATTTTTTCTTAATATATGTGTGAGGGTGTTTTGCCTGCATATGTTTTAAATAAATTCTAGTTGTCAGCTGGTCAGTGGTGGCATACATCTTTAATCTCAGCACTGGGGAGGCAGAAGCAGACGGATCTCTGAGTTCGAGGCCAGCTTGTTCTACAGATCTAGTTCCAGGATAGCCTGGGATACACAGAGAAACCCTGTCTCTAAGCACCCCCCCAAAAAAAAGCTTTAAAAAAATTATAGTTGTCATCACCAACATCAGTGGACATCAGTGTCTCCCTCTTCACTTGAAGGAAAGGGCTGGTAGAGTTAGAGGTGAACTGGTCAGCTGCAAACCTTCTTCAAGGCCTTGCCTGGTGTGTTCATGTTGTAGATAAGAAGAGAATTTGGACCCCCTAGGACAGGGCACTGTGAAAGGAGAAGAGGAAGCCCAGCGGGGCTTGTTAAGCAGACTTGACTTCTACTGAAGGCTAGGTCCTTGACCTCAGAGTAGTCCCTGAGCCTTTGGGGACAGTTCCTGCATTGGCTCTGATGAGAAAGGCCCTGACTGCATCAGAGGCTAATGGATGAGGGAGGTTCTGTGTTACAAATGTCTACTTGCACAAAATCCGGATAGTTGTTTTTAATTTGTTCTGTGGGTTCAGATTTGTTCTTTCCATAATAAAACAACATACTTTTGAGTTTTATAATATCCAAAATTATAAGTGTGAGGTATCTCTTTCAGGAAAATTATGTTAAATTTCTTTGCTCTGTTGAGAGGAGCTCTTTCCAGCAAGTAGAGGTCAAACCTAGCGACGCCTGGAGTTTGTTCCTAGCTTTCTTGACTTCTGCTCCAAATGATCTGCTCAAACTTTTCTGGTTTTAGTGAGCACGTTTATAATTCCAGCATTTGCAAGGTAGAGACGGTGAAGGGATCTGCACAAGTTTAAGCCCACTAGGTCTACATAGTGACTTCTAAGCCAGCCAGGGTTACACAGTGAGACCTTGTCTCAAACAAAACAAAGGGCTGAAGAGATGGCTGCTCTTTCCTGAAGTCACAGGTTCAATTCCCTGTACTCACATGGCAGCTAACTCCAGCCACAGGGCTCTGATGCCCTTTTCTAGCCTCTGTAGCACCGGACATACACATGGCACACAGACATACATGCAGACAAAACACCCATACACATTAAATAAATGAGTTAATTAAAAACAGAACAAGCCCCTCCAGAAACCAAAACCAAACCTAGCCAAATGTCAGGAAACACTCAATATACAAAAATTCATGAACTTCTTCATGATATAAAAAACTTTAAAGAGAGAATTTAAAGGCCTGGAGAGATGACACTGAAGTTAAGAGCACTTACTGCTCTTGTACAGGACCCAGGTTCACTTCCTAGCACCCATTTCGTGGCTAACAACCACCTGTAACTCCAGTTCCACCTGTAACACCCTCTTCTGGCCATGGTAGGGTTCCCTCATGCAGGCAGAACACCCTCACACATATGTTAAGAAAAGTAATGTAAAAGTGTGTGTGTGTGTGTGTGTGTGTGTGTGTGTGTGTGTATGTGTGTGTGTGTGTGTGAGAGAGAGAGAGAGAGAAAGAGAGAGAGAGAGAGAGAGAGAGAGAGAGAGAGAGAGAAAGAGAGAGAGAGAACACACTACAGCTGGTTTTAGTTGTCATTTCTTAGGAATTTATCTTCTTTTGAGCCTGCAGCTCACTTAATAGACCAGGCTGAGTGGCCAGTAAGCCCCAGGTATCTATCTCCATTCCCCAGTCCTGAGACTATAAAAGCACATGCCATTTTTGCATTGGTCTGGGGATCCAACTCTGGTACTTTACCAACTAAAGATCTCCTCAACATTAAAATTATCTCATTTACGTATATTTATTTACCCCCCCCCCCGTGTGTGTGTGTGTGTGTGTGTGTGTGTGTGTGTGTGTGTATCTGTGTCTATCTGTGTATGTCTCTGGGTACATGGGAACTAGATAGCAGAGGATATCCAGTGTTCATCCTTTGTAATTCTCTGCTTTATTTCTCTGAGACAGGCTTTCTCCGAACCAGTGGCTAGACTGGCGGCCAATGGGCCACTGTTAGTTATCCTCGTGTCTCTGTCCTTCCTGCCCTCCTGCCCCACTTTGTCACCTGTTATACCCCTGACACTCATCCTACTGGGTTTCAGGTGTGCATGGCCATTCCGTGGCTTTTTATATTATGATGGAGATTTGAGTTCAAGTCCCCATGCTCATGCAGCAAGTGATCCTCTTACAGAACCATGTCCCTAGCTCTTGCTCTCAGCTGGAGTAAAGAGGGGTTCGCTTATATTCAGGCATGTGAGCAGGTTGCTTTTATTTTCAAACAGATTAATCATCTTTCCTTCAGCCCAGTCCTGGATCTGTTTTCACTTTGTTCTTAGACCTGCCTCTCACTGAGCTTGTCCCTTTCCCAGACTCTTTTTTTGTCACTGCGTTTATTTTTCTATCCTGTGAATCTTCAAATCTGATGATTCTTCCACCCCTCATGTCTGCCTTCTCGCTGTCCTACTGTTTCCTAACTGGGATTATTGTCGTTTATCACGGTAGAGTCTGCTTTCCTCCCAGTTTTCCAGAGTAAAGTTTCTAAATCACTTGACCGCGCCATTCCCAGGCTAACCAGGCACCGCTTTGTTGAGATCCTGACCACATCTTTAGGGAAGCACTTGCAAGCACTCATTCTGCACATGCTTTCCCTTTACATGCGTGCTCCTGCCTCCTTTTCCTCCGTTCTTTGTCCGAGAAACGTTGTGCCCGACCAAGAAAGAGTGTCTGACTTCTCCCATCTTCCCTTCCTCAGAGGTCCCATGATGCCACAGTTGTTTGCTGCCCTCTTCCTCTCTGGTTTTCTTGACTAGAGCTGCATGACTCAAGTACTTAGGGCCCCAGTGCCCGGCAGAGTCTGTGGCCCAAATGTTGCTCGCCTGACAAACTATTTATTCCCTTCCCATTACCCATTGAACGTACTCATTTTTAAATGGAATGCTCTGGTTTTTTTTTTCCAGTTTTTTTTTTTTAAAATCCATTTCAGCCTTCTGTTTACAATGTGGTTTGGGGTCTGACTTTTGCCAACTGTAATATCTATCTTTATTCTTAGCTTTTGTCCCTCCATAGAATAGCGCCTCATTCTGGGCAGAGGTTGGCAGCTGTGTTATCCCCTCAGTCTTCCCAGATCTAGACGAGTGCCGGCCACTGTAGAGCCACTCCGTACTTGTTGAGTGAATGAATGCGTTAGCTAAAGTCTGGCAAGAGAAACTGTTGTCTTTCAGCTCTTGCTGTCAGCCCCGCTCCACCCAACATTCTTAGAAAACATAACTCAAAGGTTGTCATCATGACATAGAACTTTTATTTTGTAATTCAGAACAAGGCTATATTGAAAACTTCAAGGAAAAACTTGGATGAACTCAAGGTTGTCTCATTGTATGAGAGTTTCTAATGGTCGATGTCTTGCTGTGAGTGTCTAATTTTTATGTGTAAGAACTTTTTTTGGTGGCTTTGCAGAGCAAGTTGTTGGAGGGAAGGCGGACTGTTGTACTGTACACAGACGAAATAGATTTAGATGCAGCCCTCTCTGAGAAAGTGGAGAGGTGAGGCATTAGGTATGCAGTAGTAACTTCCTTTCAAAGACCGAGAAGTTAGTGCTGATCCTTTTTGTGTGCACACAAGGATGTGGAGAACGGCATTCCAGGTGCCATAGCATTGGAAAACCTTGGAGTGACGAGTCGTGGGTGCCCCTCCCCTGTGTGGGGGACACCGATGGTAACTGTTGGAGAAGGGAGACCACCGAGGGACTTTAGTAGCACATTCTTGGTATGCTGGGTCTGAGGTATTCCTTCACAGAAGGGTGCTGTAAGCCGCTTTGTTGGGGCCTACACTGCCAGTTGAAAGAATTACTAAATTGATCTCCTACATTTAAAGAAAGTAATTTTTCTTTTTAAAAATTACTTACGTACTAACTTTCTTATTATTTTGTGTTTATGTGTGCACAAGTCATGGTGTGCGTGTGGAGGTCAGAAGACAACTGGCAGGAATTGGTTCGTTCCTTCCACGACTTGGGACTCAGGGATTGAACTCAGGTTGTCAGGCTTGGCAGCAGGCTCCTTTTATCCACTGGGCCATCTTGCTGATCCAGAAGCTGTTTTTCTTGATGTTTGAAAGTTTAAAATGTCTTAGCTTCTTAAAGCAGTTCAAGGAAATTGACATTTAGGTGTCACTATTTAAGAGAATATTTTTATGTAAAAAGTTAGTTCAAAACTTTTCTTGCTAACCACTTTCCCACTCTCGGTCGTCAATCCTGTTATAATTTCAAAGATTAAAGAACTATATTAAAAGGATTATGTGTGTTATTTATTTATACTACTCTGTAGCTGTCAGCTTAGGTGTGCTGACTAGAAGTTATAAGAGCAGCACAGTTGTTTATAAGGAGTTCTGGAATGCACAGAGCTGGGCTCTGGGCCAGGCAGTCTCAGCGGTAAATCTAGTGGCTTCCACTTAGGCAAAGTGCTTGTTCACCAGCAGTGGCTACTCCACCTGTAGCTGTTGAAGATGAAGTGGAGTGCTCTGTAACTCTAATTATTTCAAACCTTATTTTTAATGGTGGTTCTTAAACACTTTAACCTCCCTTAACCACCCACCACCCACCACCCGCCACCCACCACCCACCACCCACCACCCACCACCCACCACCCACCACCCACCAGAGGTAGTGGGAAAGAAAAGATATGGGGGAAGTGGACCTGTTTAGGAAGGTTCTTTGGAGCAACTTCTGTCTGTGTTGTTTGGAAATCGGCAGTCGGTTCACAGGTTTGCAGTGGTAGCTCGATCCACTTGCAAACACTTCACGGACACACCAGCAGTCCAGTTCAGTAGACTCCAGTTAGCAACAGCGGTGACATGACCTAGCAGAGACAACCAGGCCTCAACCCCAACTCAGGCAAACAGGAGGGACCAACAGGAACATCAGACGTTCTCAGCTGTGCCTCTCTCAGGGAAGTGAAGATCAGCAAAGACACAGACTCAAGACACAAGCGTTGCACAGCGAGCTGTACCATCAAGCCAAGCTCTGTCTCCGTCACTCTGGTGAATCCTGGTTATACCCTCCAAACGTCACGTGTCCTCCACGTGCCTGGCCTCAGCACGTGCATACAATCACCCGAGTCCATGGAGTCCAACAAATGGCGCTCGGAGACACACTGTAAGGCGGACCGATATGTGTGTGTTGTAGGGAAGAATCCTTATCACGTGTCCTTTCACGTGCTGCTTTAGCAGAACACCCTCCCCACCATGTCTTTTCAGTGAAACGTTCCTTCGTGAGTCTGCCTTAGCCTTTCCTGTGTCCACTTCAGGAAAACACTCCTTCACGTGTTTGCCCCAGCTACACGCCATCCAACACAGCTGACTTTCTAAAGAACCCCTAGGTTTCCATTTCAGCGCTCACACAATGGCTGCCATGTGGCAGGAGCTCATCAAACATTGATTTTCACCCTCCTCCCAAAGACAGATGTGTGCTCTGAGTATCTTCTTAGTATCCTGATTGTTATCAGTTATGGCTTTCGCTCCTGATCTAAACGCTCACAGCAGTGGTTCCTTCTGTTAAGAGGGAGACATTTACCACAGGAAGAGGAGGTGCATAGGGATGAGTCTAGGGGAGCAGTTTTTCCTTGACAGTCGAGAACTTAAAATAAGTCTTAGAGTCTTCTGAAGGAATGGTGCTCAGGTAAAGGACAGCTAATCATTTCCTGTTTTGGAGAACATTTTCAGTGCTTTATAAGAACTTAGTAAAAATTTCATATAATTGTGTGTGTGTGTGTGTGTGTGTGTGTGTGTGTGTGTGTCTATGTTACCTCATTCCACAGGGATTTGATGTGGTCTTCAGCCATCAGAAGCAACACAAAACAGTCAAAAATAAGATGCGGAATATGATGTTCAAACCAGGTAGAAATATCCCTTAGCATCAGCCGTCCTCAGCCGTCCTCACCTTGTCGTTGTTGTAAGCAATGAGAACATCAGCCGTCCTCACCTTGTCGTTGTTGTAAGCAATGAGAACAAAGGTGTAACAGTAAGCAGGGGACCCGGCTGCAGGCCAGTCACCCATTGCTCCTTGGCTTATAGAAGTGCCGAGTGCTGAGTGGACTGGGGCTATCCTGCTGGTGGAGGTAACAGCATCAGGAGCCGCTCTCCCGCCTGCCTGTGGTGAAGCAGTGGCAGCAGCACCAAGAGTACTCTCAGCGCTCCCTGTGGGCCCAGGGAGGAAAGACCTGTGTGCATGGTCTCGATCAGGCTCAAAGTGAGGTATTTATTGTGCATACGTGTGTGCCTGTTTTCCCGGACTGTTCTACATGTGTGTGATGATTGTTACACATGTGCGTTAGAGGCCAGAAGGCATTGGATTCCCTAGAAATGGAATTATAGGTGCCTGTGAGCTGCCCAGTGTGGTTGGTGGGAACTGAAGTTAGGCTCTTGGCAAGAGCAGCACATGCTGTTAACGGCTGAGCATCTCCTCAGTTCCTTAAAAGTCATCTTTAAATATCACTATTTTCAGTGGGACATTTTTTAAAGAGGTAAAATACATAAAATTATTGATAAGCTTGAGGAAGAGACTTGAGCACAGGAGTGACACAAAGTATGAACCTCTCCACAGAGTTTTCGATAGCACCGTCTAGAAGATTTTAGTCCTGACTGATGAATATTCTGTTGTTGAACCACACTGGCTCCATCTCTATCAGAACGAAGTGGGCATAATGTGAGGTTGGCGTCCTGTAATGGGGACCTAATTATGACTTGGCACACTGCCTTATGAAAGCAAACTGAGGGAGTTTACCTGCTTCTTTAAACAGTAATAGGGTTAAACCGTTTATTACTTGTAGAGGGATCAATCTTAATAAATGGGGTTTGCAGAAGTCTGGACTGTAGATGTAGGTTAGTAGTGAGAATGTTTTCCCGAAGACCATGTGTACACTGCTGGTAATTTGCACGCACAAAGGTGAGCCTTGGAGGTTCAGGAGTTGGTGGAGGTTTAGTGTAGTGTGACTTAACTCTCCTAAAACTCCCAAGTCTATGCTTAGAGCAGGATTGCTCTCGCTAGCGGCACTTTCCGTGGTAGCCGTCGTAAGTTAGCAGAAATGTTCGTCTTTTAGTGCTCCTCTCTCTGCCCTCCTCAGCCATGTCCGTGAGCCTTGTCTCCACCCAAGAGCAATCATGCCCATTTTACCTCAGTGGTGTGTGTGTGTGTGTGTGTGTGTGTGTGTGTGTGTGTGTGTGTGTGTGTAAGCTGTGATCAAAAACTATTGCAAATTAAGACTTGAACTCACTTTAATGCCGACTGTGGTACACATACCTGTGATCCCAGCTGCTTGGAAGGAATTGTAAATTTGAGGCCTTTCTAGGCTATGCTGCAAGTTTAGGGCCAGGGTAGGAAATTTAGCAAGAGCGTGTCTCGAAATGCAGAAGGACAAAGGCCTAAGGATATAGTTTGGGGATACAGCACTTAGAGGGCTATACAAGGCCCTAGGTTCCATCCCACCCCTGCAACAGCAGCATTGAGATCCGAATGAGATCAGTATTGCTCTGAAGCTCACTATTTAGATAATCTGAATATTATAGACAAAACAGTATAGTTGTTTATCACAATACACAAGTCACTTTTCTATATCCTCCCCATTATCCCTCCCTCCATCTCCCTTCATCTTTTATTCCTCCCTTCCTTCCTTCCCCTTCCTTTTTTCCTCATTCCACTCTTCCTCTTCCTCCCACCTCCTCCTCCTCTTCTGACAAGGTCTTGCTGAGTAGGTCTGGATTGGCATCAAATTCGCTGCACAGCCTTGGCTGGCCCTTGCACTCACTAGCTTCTGCCTTAGTGTTCCAATTGCTAGGTACAGGTGTAGGCCACCACACCTAGCATTCCTTTCCAAACTTTCTGAGGTTAAAAGTATATTTCTGTAATGAATGGTTACCATCAAGACAGAATGAAGCCTAGAACAAGCCCTGTGGTAATGGAGTTGGAAACACCAGTATTAATTCAAGGTTAACTTGATGTAGATCCTGATGGTTACATAGAGAAACACTGAAGTATTACAGACGGCATGCCCCCAATTTTAGCTACTTTTCCAGAAGCTGAGACAGAAGGATTATGAGTTTGAGGCTAGTCAAACTAAAAAAATAATTAAATAAAACCCCCAAATTTTGTAAGTGGGGTCTTTGTCAAAGAGTGACAGAGCCAATGAAAGAGTCCTCAAAGAGTTTCCAGTAGTCAGTAAGGCTTGAATATAACCCAAACCACATAACTCCCGTGAACCTGTTTCTAATGGGAATAAATGTCTGAAGAAGTGAGTGTGGGTGGACACACTGATCTCCCGCACAGAAGAATTCCAAACAGTGTATGTAGGCAGACACGTAGCTCCTGAGCCTGCAGTGTGAGCCTCTGTCCAGGAGCACAGTATACAGAGGGGGAAAGGAAGGCACCTTCCCAGCGGAGGATCCTCAGAACCCACTCAGCGAGCCAGCTGATGGAGGGAACAAGTTGTGTTGACCGTGTGATTTGACAGAGTTGCTTCATGACTGTGCTGTTTCTTCAGAGCACCCACTTCTCCACATCTAGGGGTGTTCTGCAATTTACCTGACTCCTCAGGGCTGCCCAGTTTCTCAAACACAGGAAATCAGGAGTCCAAGAAGACATGCCTGTTAAATATACTGAGGCTTCCTAGACTTGGTCTCCGAACACAAGAGGACATTTGGTGAAATTGAGGGAAATCTGAATAAGCCAGGCAGGGTGGCCGATGCCTTTAATCCCAGCACTTGGGAGGCAGAGGCTGGCGATGTCTGAGTTTGAGGCGTTCTTCGTGTCATCTGGGTTAAGGTGATTCATGATGTCATTCAGACTTTTATACATAAAAGCATGTGGCTTTGGCCTCTGTGAGACTGTGAACTACTTAGTCCAGAAGAGGTGTCAAATCCTCTGAGACTGGAGTTACAGTCAGTTTTGAGTCCTCATGTAGGTGCTGGGGGCTGAACCCCCGTTTTCTGGAGGAGCAGTCAAATGCTGAGATATTTCTCTAGCCTTTATATTCTGATTTTAAAACTGTCTGCCCGTTCTTTTTAAGTACTGCGAGAGACACGCTAAAAATCTATGATTATTGTGGGTTTATATACTTTAGTCAGTTTTCATTTTGTGTTTGTTATTATTTTTATATTAAATCTGTGTACATTAGAGATAACCACTACCAGTTTCAAGGAAATAAACGTATTTGTTTTGGTTTTGGCTAATCTTTCACATAGGTTTGTTCTTCTTTCAAATCAGCAGTATTGAGATATGATTAAAGTATATAATAAATTGTTATCTAATTTAATTTTTTTTCTTTTATGTGCGTGAGTGTTTTGCCGGAACACATGTATGTACGTACTCCGTGTCAGGGCTCCAGGAGCTGAAGTCGCAGTTACTCGTGTGCTGCCATGTGAATGCTAGGAATTACCCTTGGGTCCTCTGGAAGGCCAGCCGGTGCTCCCAGCCCTGAGCCATGTCTCTAACTCCTAAGTTGCTACTTTATAAATACAGTTTTACCATGCGTGTGCCAGTCAGGCTGCTTCCAGGGTCAGTAAATATATCCAGTGCCCCAAGTGTCCTCGGCCCTCTCACTGTCCCTTCTTTCTTCCATCTAATCCAACCAGATACCCACTGACGTGTTTCCCATCACCGAAGGTTAGTCCATGTTTTCCAGAGTTCTGCATAACTGGGACTATGGTCTTATGCCTCTTTGATCTGCTTCCTTTTGCTGAAAATAATTATTTTGTATTCGTCTACATTGAGAGTGACGGAGGCTATGGAAGGGATCCAGATATTGGTGGATCCAATCTGAAGGGCTGGAAATAAAACAATCTGTGTAGTAAGTTAGATAAACTCTGTGGCAAGTCTCAGCAATGGAGTGGATCAAGGAGAGGAGAGACTATTTGAGCTTGAAAAGAAGGCAGGGGATGGAAACAGCTCGACCAACGTCACAAATGAAATAGTAAGATGTACCAGCAGGAACTGCAAAATATATCCAACACAGAAGAGACCAAATCCCACTCTAAGGCAGAGGAAACATTTCAGAAGACCAAAACAGAAAATTTCCTGGTGACAGGAAAACAGATACTGGACCCAGTCAGGGTACCAGACAAGCCCAACGTTACAGTTAAACTATGGAGTATACAGAACAGAGACGTTAGGTTGCAAGTGGGAGGAGAGAAACGCTGTTTCAAAAGGCAGGCTCATCAGAGCAAATCAGGTTATCCAACAGAGCCTGTAAAAGCCTCTAGGCTTGGAATAATGTATTAAAATTCTCAAAGATAACAACTGCCAACCCAGAATACTAAACCCACCAAAGCTGTCTGTGATAACTGAAAGAGAAATAAAAACTTTTCATAATAAAAATAGACTAAGTGAACTTATGACCTCAGAGCCAGCTCTACAGAAGATATGTGAAGAATCCTTCAGCCTAAAGAGAAAAGCAGATCCACCCATGAGGCCACGGGAAAGAATACACTACAATAGAGTAATACAGAATGAGAAGAGAAAGCCCAAACACTACAAAGTCAACAAAATAGCAGCCCCCTCCCTACTCTCCCTCTCCCCCCCACCTCTCCCTCCCTCTCTCTCTCTCTCTCTCTCTCTCTCTCTCTCTCTCTCTGTCTCTCTGTCTCTCTGTCTCTCTGTCTCTCTTTCTCTCTGTCTCCCTCCCCCTCTCCCTCCCCTTCCTCCCCTCTTCAGGTTCTCTCTGCTCTATAGCTCTGTTAGCTGTGGCTGTCCTGGAACTTGCTTTGTAGAGCAGGCTGGGGTGCTGGAATGGCTTGTGCCACCTTCTCCTCCAGGTCCTAGGGTTCCTTTGTTTGTTTTTGTTGAGATGAGATAGAGCCTTTTGTTGCTCAGGTGGGTCTTAAACAAGCCACGTAGCTGAGGATGGTCTTGAAATGAGGACTTCTGCTTCTTATCTACTGAGGGCTAGAATTACAGGCTAGAATCATGGTCTACGCAGTTGGTGTGCGATGGGCATTTGAGCAACTGAGCTGCGTCCTGAGCTCCCTCGTTTGAGCTTTTAGCTAATATGTTGAAACTTTGCAGAAAACAGGCATCTCATGAGTTTCCAGTAGCAAATAATTATTCATTCAAAAATATAACTGTTCTTCAATTTGATTAGATTACCCTAAATTCAATTTCTAACTACTGTTTTAACATAATGTTCTAGGTAGTAAGGTACAGAAGTGTGAGCTCAGAGGTGACTCTTGCATTTGATAGGTGCTCAGGGGCTGGTGTGATGCTTTAAAATAGTAATAAAACTCTAGAATGAGTCTTGTTAGGAAGAACACTTTGTGCTCTCAGAGCGTGCACTTTTACCCTTGGTATTTAGTAGAGGGTCTCCAGACTCCACCACGAGGGGCCGGAGAGATGGCGCCGTGGTCAAGAGCCCTGGCCGCTCTTCCAGAGCTCTTGGGTTTGACTCCCAACATTCACCACTGTCTGTACCTCCAGTCCTGGGGTATCCCTCTTCTGGTTTCTCCCAGCATTGTATGTGCAGGATGCACAAGCATACATGCAGGTAGAATGCCCACACACATTAAAATGAGTAAATTAGCATACCCAGCAAGGTCAGAGCCTCTGCTGTGCAGCAGCTTCCACAGCAGGAGCTGTGTGGGATTGGAGAGGATTTGTGGGTGCGTCTGTGCTTCCACTTATCAGAGGAGGCTGAGTAGGTGAGAGGTAGCCCCGCAGCTGTTCTGTCTCCTGCCAACACAGACTGTCCAGAGGGGCGGGGCAGCTCACGTGGTCTTGCGAATGACAGCCAAAAAGCTGTCAGTACTGCTGTAGCCAAAAGGACTCAGGGGTAGGACTCCAAAGAACTCACAGAAATGCATCTGAGAAAAAGTCAGCACCAGGCAGCATCGTCTCTGTTGGCAGTGTCACCGAAATGTAATTAATGTTCGAGATTTCCTCCCCAGCTTCATTTCCCCACACCCACCTTAGAGAGAAGGAACAGCTGGGGATGGGGCGAAATGGGAATGGCTGATTCCAAGTCTTTCCTGTCTATCATCTCTGCGCCCTAGAAAATAGTCAGTGACTGAGTGAATGTCAATTCGTTAGCTGGAGTGACTGCAGACTCTGTTATTTACATGAGTAAAAAGGCCCACATGATCTGCTGAAGTGGTCATCCACTGTCAGAGGAGACTGTTTCCTCCACACATAAGTGAAGAGGATAATTGGGAAACTATATGATTGTATCTTTCTGTTGTTCCTACTTAATAAACTTGCAAGCCTATGCATTTTCATGCTTGGCATAGACTTAATGTCCTGTGAGATTACTTATTTTTAGCATAAAATTATGATTAATGACTATTATGACTATTTCATACTTATCTTTCAGTTTTTGGCTTTTGTGTGCTTACAGAATCAGCAGGAAGATTTTCAAGATTTTTTTTTCTTGTGAAAGATAATATATTTTTTAGAAAAGATAAAACCATGTATAGTTTTACCAAAATCCACAACCGTCAAAGATTTTGGCAGGGTTTCGTTGTGGCAGTGCAGTCTTTATTTTATTTTCTTGGGCAGAGAACTCTGACTCATAAACACTGCATGTAACATATGCTCTTAGATTTCGTGATGTAGTCTACTAGTTGATGTTAGTATCTTGATTGTAAAAGTGCCGTTATCTAAGGATGAATGCTACTCTAGTCTGCTGGGCTTTTATAGTGTATTGTCTCTTCTTGTTATATTGTTTGTGGTATTTATTTATTTTTGAAACATTGTCTCACTTTGTAGTCCTGACTGTCCTGGAAGTCAATATATACATCAAACTCATAGAGATCCTCCTGCTTCAGCCTCCTGGGTGCTAGAATTAAAGGCAAGCACCACCATACCTATCCGGTTAAACTGTATCTTAAGCATAGATTACTAAGATTCTTTTGAATGGGATTACATTGTTACTATGAGTGATCTTTTTTTAAGAGGACATCTTTTTAGCTGAGCCTGAATAGAAACTCACAGCAGTCCTCCTACTTCAGCCATGCCTAGCCAAAACCTTTTATTCTGAACCACAAATAATTAGTAAGTGGCCATGATTATCCATGCATCATTAAAATCACATAAAACCACAAATATTTGCTCTAGAAAAGCTGAAAAATTCAACTGTATTCTGTAAAAATATTCACAAAACTAAACGTTTAAAGCAAACATATGGGATGCCAAATCAACTTTATATACATCCTCCAACATTGATTTTACTTTTGGATGATGGAAATTTCCAAAAAAGCATGACTCAGTGTGTGTGTGTGTGTGTGTGTGTGTGTGTGTGTGTGTGTGTTTGAGTGTTTGAGTGTTTGAGGGGGTAATCCAATTAGTAGAGTCCTAAAAATTAGCACTCACAAACTACTTAGTAAAAATAGCTTTGCTTTAAGAAGTACATAAAATCAATCCAAATTCTTCCCACAGCTTACTCTCCCATGTTGTCTGTGAGCTTTCAGCCTTTTTAGCTCCACTCTCAACCTTTGCAGACAATGCCAACATCTTCTTTCCAGTTTGCTAGATTCCCTCCCCCAGAGCCTCTGCTAATGTTTGTTCTAGGATAGTTCTTTGCAGACATGTTTTTCTTGGTTTAGGCTCAGTTTGGGGGGAGCAGGTTTCCCTGACAGTCTGGAAGAGCATCCCGCGGTTTAGTTAGTTTGGGTCTGGGTTGCATCCTTTGGAGATGCTGATGTTGGTGCAGCCAAAGTAAAGCAACAAGCCGGACAGATGCTCTGTGGATAAGATCATTTGTGCTCTTGTGGGGACCGAGTTTGGTCTCAACACCCAAGAGTTTTAAGAGAACAGTTTTCTTTCTGATAAGAGAAGAAAATTATAGAATCACGGCTCTTTAAGTATATCACATAATTTAAGAACAACTTAGCCATGTGGTTGTGGTGCCCATCTTTAATCCTAGCACTTAGGAGGCAGAGGGAGGTAGATTTCTGAGTTTGAGGCCAGGCGGGTTTACAGAATGAGTTCCAGGACAGCCTAGCTACGCGGAGAAATCCTGTCTTGAAAAACAGAAACAAACAAGCAAAAAAAACCACAACCCCAAAAAGGAATAACTTAAATTGCAAGAAAGCAAACAGATCGTGAAGTTATCAGTTTGGGCATCTTCATGTAAACATTAGGCGTTAGTTACATTCTTCCGCCTTTGTCAGGGCCTTACACTGGGATGTGTGATGCCAGGCACTGAAGTTCAGACACTTTTCCCAACCCTCTGTAGTCTGAGAAAGTATATGACGAATCCATTTCCAAGGTACTTAAACCTGTGCAGAAGGGAAGTGACAGCTTTATTACAGGGTGTGTTGTACACCCTCACGTGTATAGGCCCTATTAGCTCCATTTATTATACTGCTTTGGGAGGGACTTCTAGGCTTGGTGACATCATTTGGTTCTTCGACATAGTGCTATGATTGTTTATATCCTATGCTTTCTGCTTTCATTTTTCTTTTTTCTTTTTTTTTTCTTTTTTTCGGAGCTGGGGACCAAACCCAGGGCCTTGCGCTTGCTAGGCAAGCGCTCTACCACTGAGCTAAGTCCCCAACCCCCGTTTTTATTTTTATAGAATCAGAAACTATGATTTTTGATTCCTATTACCTTTTTTTTTAAATTGTGGAAAATAACATATTTGCAGAGAAGAAAATAAAACATTGTAGTTTTGTAATTAATGGTAAAGTAAATACCCTGAAGTTATTGTCTAGGTCAGATATAGTACTATGTATAAGCAGAAATATACTATGTATAAATTAATTTCTTTACGACAAAACCAATCAACCAAAAAACAAAACAAAACAACAAAACAAAACAAAACAAAAAAAAACCCAAACAAACCAAGCCCCTAAGTCCAGATGCTCCCCAGATGATCACTCCCTATCTCCTTGTTCTAGAATGATAGCAATCTTTTCTCCACTGAGTTAATCATAACCAGACATGGTGGCTGACGCCTGTACTTCTAGGAATCTGGAGACAGGAGAACTGGGGGTAAGTCTGAGGCCAATTAGGGCAACATAATCAGTTCTAGGTCAGGGGAGGCTACAGAGTGAGACCTGACTTAGAGAAACATCCGAAAACAAAAGTGCAATGGTCACTGTCCTGATTTCAGTAGTCATTTCTCTGCATTTTGACCTCTCTGGCATAAATTTCTAAACTAAGTGTAGTGTGTGTGTGTGTATGTGTGTGTGTGTGTGTGTGTATGTGTGTGTATGTGTGTGTATGTGTGTGAGCGTGTGTGTATGTGTGTGTATGTGTGTGTATGTGTATATATGTGTGTATGTGCATGTGTGTGTATGTATGTGCATGTGTGTATATGTGCGTGCGTGCGTGCGTGCGTGTGTGTGTGTGTGTGTGTGTGTGTTCAAGGATCTTACTATGTCATCCATGCTGACTCAGACTCATTTTTCTTCTGTCTTAGCTTCCTGGGTGCTGAGACTATAGCTGTGCTTCACCTTGTTCAACCTTCTATTTAATTTTTAATTTTTTTATTTAATGAATTTTGTTTCATAGATTATAAGTTGCTTAAAACCACAGATGTCAATTAGACAAAGTCATAGAAGAGTATTCAATTACTTTAAATGCACAACCTTTTCAAGAATTCAATGAAACACAGTTGCTGTGTGAATCACTACTGCCCAGGTCCTTAGATAGGCGTTCAGGCTCGCTGCCGACTTACTCGGCCTCTCTTTGCTGCCTGGCAGTGAGCGAGCACCGGTGGTCTTCTTTGAAGTGATTTAGCCACCCTCCCAATGCAGTTTGCAACATTGTAATGCTCTCCTTCTTTCTCCCCAGCATGGGTAGGCTCGCTGTCCATGGGCATGATCTTCTTCTGCTGCCCCATAGTGAGTGTCTTCACAGACATGTTTGGTTGCCGGAGAACAGCTGTCCTGGGTGCAGCTGTAGGATTCGTTGGACTCATGTCCAGTTCTTTTGTAAGGTAAGGACATGGCCGCCGCTTCACGTGGTTCTCAGTCCTTCCAGGGACTTCGCTCTTTACAAGGAGAATCCCCTTAAAACCTTAACATTCCGCCATGGATCGGAAGTGTCAGGCATTTGAATACATTTGTCTGCAGGGGCCAATTCAGATGTCAGGATGTATGTTTTCACTGCAGCCAAGAAAAATGTGTTTACATTGTCTTAATCTATTCACATAAATCCATAAAGGAATCTATTTATAGCTGTGACTTATCTAAAGCTGTGGCTTCAGTTTAAAGACACTGCCATCTTAGATCTAAAGGGTTCAGTAAGTGACATTTAAAGTAATAAGCTTGAGAGGAAAATTATTTTATTGATGAGAATAAGGTCTTTTAAATCAGTGCCAACCCAGATAGAGAATTCCAGTCTATAGTTTAAGAAAATAATAAAAAAAGTTTTTAAAATATTAAAACATTTTAATATCATGACAAAATGAAGTGTTAAATATACTTGAAAACCTAATGTCATAAACTACATCTATTAGAAGGAAAGATACAGGCCTCCAAGTTACAGTGTCAATGGACACGCTGTGGTATGCGTGCTTGTCCTCAGCTCTCTTTGTGGTTCTGAGAATTTTCAGTTACAGGAACACTGACTGGCGTTCTCTGCCACAGTGGTTGGAAGCAGGAGGCCATTAGCAAGGAAAAGTCTGAAGATGCTCGTTCTCCAGCCGGATGCTCATCTCCCTCCCTCTTCCCTGCTTACCCTCATGTTTCCTTAGGAGAAAACCATGGTGTAGTCCTGGGTGGCCATCAGAAGGGATCTAGCTTGTAGAATGGCCCTGCTTTCTAAGTGTTTCATATTTATTCAGTGGCATCCTTAGCGTCCCACGTCCTATACACACCTCTTCCTCAATCTAAGCAAGTAGTTAGCTTTTGTACTTTTCCCTTCAAATTTTACTTCTGAGTAGCATAAGGTTTTCATCTTTAAAGAACCTTTCTGATCGCTTCTAAACTTTTTATTTCAAAAGAAAAAAGTTTGTTTGAGATTCTGCAGGTTCTAATGTCCTGAATCTGTGGCTTTACCACTGCCGGGGGGGGGGGGGGGTTGGAGAGGAGAACTAGGAAGAAAAAGCCCTCAGAGCCTGGTCTCCAGCTCGAGCAATATTGTGACCAGTTTATGCCTCTCCTTCTATCTCCATTATTTCAAAGTCCAGGGGAAGCATTTCTTGAGACATCATTGGCCTTAATATATGTAATAGCCTCACATGACTCAGTTTCCTTTAACCTGCTAGTCCAAGGCTGTCAGACCATCATCGAGTGTCACAGAGAAGGCTGGTGTAAGTTACCACAGTTTCCTGTGATTCTAATTCTGCCTTCTAAGGAGTCCTCTCCAGCACACTGGTGACACAGTGTCCTGGCTCTGAATCCTGGTATGCATGGTTAGAAAACCTTATGATCTCACTGACTGACACTGCACTTAGATGTCCTACCTCTACCACTGAAAGCAGCTGTTTGTCCTGAGGACAGACATGAGTGATGGAGGTTCTCTGAGAACAGTGACACAAAGGTATACAGGAAGATGCAAGGCCAATCTCAGTGAGCGCATGAGATTTCCACCCGTGTTCCAACAGTGCTCTGCTTTATATGCAGGCCTGTCTGGTTTCCTAATCTCCATACTGTGCTTGTGATAATGATGTTACCAGTACTGTTTCTGATACATATTGTGAGGCAGAGAAATGTATAATAGATTTTACTTTTTCTTTAAAATTGTGTAGAAGTTTTGAGAATTCAGGAACTTGGAATTACTTTGGAAAACTGCTTATGTGGAAAATTTTGTACAGAGTGAGGCATCGTGAACTCGAGGCTAATCTCTGCCACACAGTGAGAGACTGTGCTTAAAAAAAACATAACCGACTTCTTCCCCCTCTGCCCAAAAAGAATGAAGCAGGGGCTGGAGAGCTACCTTGGTGATTGAGAACACTGGCTACTCTTGTGGAGGACCCGGGTTCGACTTCCAGCACCCACATGACTGTTTATGCCTCCATCCCAGGGGAGCCGATGCCCTCTCTGGCCTCCATAAGTACCAGGCACACACAAGGAGGCCAGATGTACATGCAAGCAAAACATCCATACACACAAATAAAATAGTGATAATTAAACTATACCTCTACAGGGAGGCATTTGTTCTGTCCCATTCTTACTGAGGGTAAAGGGAGGAGTATTTCTTTAAACAGATTATGTGCAGCCTGAAGCCTCAAACACTTTTCCACCAAGTTCCTGTCTGCTGTGTCTGTTGAGTCAAGAGCAGACATTTGGTCAGTAGTCATCAGAGCAAAGTGAGATTAATCCGGGAAGGTCTAGAAGCAACTCTCAAAGGTAGAGCTGGAGGCGAGCCAATCAAGGGGAAGGGCCTCTCAGGAGTGTCAGCCTGCCTTAATTTGATCAAATCTGAGCCCATGTGATTACCTCAGTAGACTGGAAGGTAAGCATTATTGTCCAAAATTTAATTATTACCCAGCTTTATCTTTCTTAGTTGGCTTTACTACCGATAAATAACCACCTGAATTGACTTTGCAAAAAGAAAGAAAAGACCGACAACTTTTAACTTGTTTCCGTTTGGTCCTTACCTACCTAAATTGTTTCAAAGCACGCACCCCGTCACTGTCCTGGAGATACACAATTACTTGATTAAAGTAAGAGTTCTTATATTTTATGATTCTTTTGAGACATAATAAGTTACTTTAAGAACGGGCAGACTGAAGTCACTTCTGATCACACTTAATTCAGTCTTAGTGCAATTGGAATATGATTTCTCGTCATCTTGCACAATGCTGGGAACAACGCAGTACAGGGCGAAGGTTGGTCGACAGCCATGGGACAGTGCAGGGTGGAGGTACCGCTGCTCGCCCATGCAGATGTTCTTGATAGAACGCTGAGGAGAGTGCCAGACCCCGTCCTTCCTTTACGTACACTGCTTAGTAAGCACGGGGAAGGACCAAAGGACAATGAGTGTGCACAGTTAGATTGTAATTTAAAGTGCTATTGAACAAGATTTTATTGTCCCTTCCCGGAGGCTTTTCGTGAGCTGTGAAGAGCAGAGTTCTTACTCAGTGCTGTATATGGTTCAGCAGAAATCCACGGCAGGGAACGGGAAGCAAGGCACTGGGGACCTCAATGGTCATTTCTCACACATTCAGACTAAAGGAAAATATTTTACTGCTGTGTTCTTGATTTATTAAGCCTTTCCGCACTTTTTTTTTTTAATTTTCAGAAAATATTGACAAGATCTGTGTTGCTAAGGGAACTCCTTTTAAGGTTTGTTTTTTATTTTATGTGTATGAGTGTTTAATTCTGCAATTATGTATGCACACCATGGGCATGGCTAGCGTCCACAGAGGCCAGAGGAGGCTATCTTTGATGCCTCCGAGATTGGAGTCATGGTGATCCTGAACTGCCACGTGGGTGCTGGGAACCGAGTCCAGGTCGTCTGCTAGAGCAGCCTCTGCTCTTAACTGCTGAGCCATCTCTCCAGCCCCATATGAGGTTTTCTTCTACCAAGCAGCATGAAGAGAAGCTTAAAGCTCTGTTCTGTGTCTTTGGTCTTCGTGCAGCTCCATCGAGCCCCTCTACTTCACCTATGGAGTCGTATTTGCCTGCGGCTGCTCCTTTGCCTACCAGCCGTCACTGGTCATTCTGGGACACTACTTCAAGAAGCGCCTGGGACTAGTCAACGGCATCGTCACGGCTGGCAGCAGCGTCTTCACAATCTTGCTCCCTTTGCTGTTAGGGAATCTGACCTCCACCGTGGGCCTCTGCTACACACTGCGAATTCTCTGCATCTTCATGTTCGTTCTCTTTCTGGCTGGCTTCACTTACCGACCTCTCGTTCCCAGCAGCAAAGAGAAAGAGAGTGAGGACAGCAGAAGTTCCTTCTTCTCCAGGAGAAAGCTTAGTCCTCCAAAAAAAATCTTCAACTTTGCCCTCTTCAAGGAGACCGCCTATGCCGTGTGGGCTGCTGGGATACCACTTGCTCTCTTTGGATACTTTGTGCCTTATGTTCACTTGGTAAGTGTGCTTCTTCGCTGTTTGTGGTAAGTCTCAGGTCTCTCAGGGAGCTCTATCTAGATGAGGAGGACATGTCAGAAGGAAGTCTGCCCCCAGACTCTGGCAGTGAAAGGTCTTTCAAACAACAAGAGCAGCTCCCCATCAGGAACAAACAAACAAATCAAACAAAGGGTCTGGTGGTGTGTGTGGGATTAAAATCGCAGCAAGGCAGTTTTTAAAAAGGCGACTAAAATCTCGGAACGAATTATATCAAGGTAAGATATTTGAAATGGGTGAGCCGCCTTAACGGAGAGAGGCATTGATTGCTGCAGAGCCGACAGCTGAGTTTGATGCCTGGAACCCCCCATGGCGGGAGGGGAGAACCAACCCCCAAAGGTGGTCATCCTCTAGCCCCCCCTCCCCCCACTAAATAGATGTAATAAAAGGATCTGATACATCACTTCCAGAAGGATCTTGCTGATCGTATTCAGGGATAAGTCGAGGGTAATGACCTTGTTAATATTTAATAATTTTGAACAGATGGATGGAGAAATTACGTAGGTAACAAAAGGACAGTGACTACCACAAAGAAACATTGTATCTATGTGTGAGATACTTCTGGAAAAACAAGACTTCTTTTCAGAGAAGTATCTGAGAAATGACAGGGAAGATTTAAATTGGAGAAGAGCCTGAAAGCTTTATGGGAAATTAGGATTTCAGTGCCCAGCCATTTATATTGTTTTCTTCTGTGTCACTACTCAGCCTGTTTATACCGAGTCACCAATGAGCAGTACCAAGGATTCACCCTTGGCAAAATGTACTCAAAGGTGCTCTCTGTGTTGTCCTCCTCCTCCTCCTCCTCCTCCTCCTCCTCCTCCTCCTCCTCCTCCTTGTGCTCCTCCTCTTCCTCCTGTTTGTCTTTACTCTTTGTGCTGGAAAATAAATGCAGTTCAATAATGAACAAAAATGGCATTTGCTTCAGTTTTTCTTTTGTGTATGTACTAATTACGTGTGTAGACCTGAGTGGCTTGTTTGTTTATTTGTTTTTGTTTAAACCTTATAGTCTACTTTGGGATATCTGCAATTGTTCTTCAGTTAAAACTTTGGTGAAAGTAACAGTGGTTCACAAAGTTACTAGGCCTAGAGAGTCATCGAATAACTACACCATGATTCCTTAATGGGTTCCTCTGCATAGTTCAGAAAGTAATTGAGCCAAGGAGTCGTTATGAGAGATGGGGACCATGTTTGGATTTAAGAGTAACTTTGCTCCATGAATTTTCTGTTGAGAACAAGCTAGAGTGGTGGGAGGCATCGGGGCTGGCAATGGGAAAGCATGGTCAAGGTCGAGGGCAGGCACTGGAGTCCTGTGGCATTCGTAGGAAGCAAACCTGATGTGTTAGTCCCTCCTCATTCTTCCAGGTGTCTCCACAACAGATTAGTTTTGTTGGAATATGGGTCTGTTGGGAAAGAGTCGGCTTTATCAACTTACCTCTGCTACAGTTTCTTAATGGAGGAAACATTTACTGTGTATCCCCACCCCCCTTCACCCCCGTTTTGAGACTGTCTATGTAACTTAGACCGTCCTTTGTGAATTTCCTTCCTCTGCCTCCATGGTTACAGGCATGTGTCACTAAGCCCTACTTTTCTTATTTTTTTCCCTAATTTTCGTTGGTACTAAAAAATGAAAATATTCAGAGAAATGGGTACGTCCGGTTATACGGTTTACGATTAGTTAATTTCACATATTACTTAATCTGGCTCTTTCAATAAATCTGTAAAGTAGGCTAAGTAAATCATTTTAACTCCTGGTTTACAGATTCACAGGAGAAAGATAATTTTTCTTAGAAAAATAGAAAAGGTTTTGTGACACTGGGCCTTCAGCATGAAGTACTATGTTAAAACTGGAGCTTTGATCAACTAGGGGATGAATTTTTCAGTTGGTTTCCTTTGAACTTCAGAAGCATAATGAAGGACTCTCTGGGGTCTGTCCATAATTGGAAAGCAAATGCATATGCTTACTCTCAAAGCAAGTTTGGAAGTTTTATTTATTTATTTTTTGCATTTGATGTTGTGTGTGTGTGTGTGTGCGTGTATGTGTGTGAGTGTGTGTGAGTGTGTGAGAGAGTGTGTGTGTGTATGTGTATGTGTGTGTGTGGGGTGTTTATGTGTGTGAGTGTGTGAGTGTATGTGTGTGTGTGGTGTGTGGGAGTATATGTGTGTGTGAGTGTATGTATGTGTGAGTGTCTGTGAGTGTGTGTCTGTGTGTGAGTGTGTGAGTCTATGTGTGTGTGTGTGGTGTGTGGGAGTGTATGTATGTGAGTGTGTGAGTGTGTGAGTGTCTGTGTGTGAGTGTATGTGTGTGTGAGTGTATGTGTATGTGTGTGTGTGTATTTGTGTGGTGTATGTGTGTGTGTGTGATGTGTGGTATGTGTGAGTGTGTGAGTGTATGTATGTGTGTGTATGTGTATGTGTGTGTATGTGTGTGTGAGTGTATGTGTGTGTATGTGTGTATGTGTTGTGTGTGTGTATGTGTATGTGTGTATATGTGTGTGTGCGTATATGTGTGTGTGTGTGTGTGTGTGTGTGTGTGTATGTGTGTGTTCTTATGTAGCTTAGGCTGATCTTGAACTTCTAGTCTTAATGCCTCCACCTCTCAAGTACAGGGATACTTGTATGATACTATGGTGACCAGTTGCAGTTGACTTTTTAAAAAGGAAGAATCAATAACCTCTTTTTAAAAGTCTATTTGCTCACAACCTTGGTATGTGGATGCAAGGCTCATGGATGAGACGAGGTGAATCATTAGTCTCTAAGCAGTCAGTTCCCATGAACTGTCCTTTTCCACGGCTGTCTTCTTTACGAGACTTTTCATTATACTCCATGTGACGCCCAGGGGTGACCTCCCCAGTACTCCCTGTCACTCCCCATCTTTCCACTCCAGAGGTTTTTGCCAGGCTCCTCCCTACTCCCTACTAACACGAGCATGTGCAAGTCCTACTCTTTGGTTCTTTTGATTCTCTGGACTCAGAGGGCTGCTCGACTGGGCCATGCTCCTGTCCATGCTCTCCAGGCAACTTCACATGGCAGCCCTGCCTCTCTGTCCTGCACTCTTCTCAACTGTGGTGTTTCTCCTCTCCTCCATACTCTCCAGGCATGGCCAGTCTCCTTCCTCTCCTCCTGGTCCCAAGCCCAGGAATCCTAAAGTCCCGCCCCTGTCTGCCCTGCACAGCCGTTGGTTGGTCGTCTCATTGTCCTGAGTTCAAACAACACACATAGCAGAGACTCCATCTCTAGTCCAGACCCCTTACTGAATTCACCAGAGCAGTAGACCAAATGCTTACTTAAATATCTCCATTCCCATGACTGTTGGCTGTTTCAGACGGAATGTAAATAGCCACAAAGTCCCGATCTCACGCCTCCAAACTTGCTCTGTCCCCGTCTGTCCTCATCTTAGGATATAGCAACTCTGCCCTTCCAGAGAGTCAGGCCTCAAACCTTAAGTGTTCCTTAGCTCCTCCTTGGACATCGCACCGCTGATAGAGTCAGCAAATTCTGGTAGCTTGCCATTCAAAGTCTACCTGAATCTGACCAGTTCTCCCTATCCTTACTCTAGCCCAGAGTGTCCAACACTCTAGCCCAGGCCACCTCTGTGAGGAGGTCAAGGGACAACTCGGAGGCATCAGTTCCTCTATCACATGGGTTCCTGTCATCCTTGGCTGCAAGCACCTTTGCTACTGAGCCATCTCCTGGCCTCATTGACTCGGCAGTGCTCTTACCCGCTGGAGAGTTGATATGATGCACAAATCCTTCTTACGTTTTCATTGTTTTGAAACTGCGTGGTCTGTTACATAGGTCCCAAAATGTCTTCATTCCGCTGTCACGGTTGCCAAGGTAATTAAGTTTGTATGCGGCAATAAGCAGCCACCAGTCCCACTTTTGCCTTACAGGTACCGGATTAGATTTGTTTGCTTACATTAGCACGACCCACCCACCCGTGCCTTTCATAAGAGAATGCTAACAGGAGCTCTGCGAGTGGGTCTTAGGTGTTTATTATGGGAGGATTAAGTGCTTTCAATGTCCTCTGGGCGGCAGCTGCAGGATTAACATTCTTGTCCCCTGTATACCACACTCGGGGGTCTTCTGTTAAGATGCTATACTCCCTGCTTGCCACAGTTAACTTCAGAGAGCGTTTATAAGCACTTAATTCTGCCTCAGTAAAGTGAGGGATTTTTGATCAAAATTCCTGTTAGCATTTTACCCCCCTCCCCCAGAATAGTTTTAGTATTCCTACAATTTATTCACTTAGTTTTCCTTTCTTTTTTTCATTCAAAATAAGCATCATATGTAATCTTAAGAGGAAAGAGAATCTAATGACCTTAAACTGTCTTACAGGATTCCCCACGGCCTGGCTTCTCCCACCTCTAGAGTCTCTCCTGAGATACCTGTCTTGCTCACAGAGCTCCTGTGTCTACCCTCTCTGTCCTTACATGTGCATTAGGCAGTAAACTGCGGAGTGCTATGGTAATCTGACCACGGGTGAAGATTTCTTCCCTTCCCAGCATCCCCAAACTCCTCCCACCTGCCCCTTTTCTTTTTCCTTTTTTTAAAAAAAAAAACAGCACTTAATAGTTTCAAGTCTATTTTAATAATCACATATCTATATATTTTGCTAGAATGTAAATCCCATGGGATTAGGATCTTCTTCTGTTTGGTTTGATGACAGATCCCAAAGCAAATAGCACAGTGTCTAGCACGCAGTGGGTGCTCAAATATTGTCTGGATGGTGAGCTGTATGATGCGTAAGCCTAAAGGTGCACATGCAGCATTTATAATCTTACCGTTTGCTCTTGAAACTCCTTTACATTCATGTCATGGTAAGACTCACCCGGTGGTTAACACATAAGCTCAAACTCAGAAAACCCAAGAATGAAATGGCTAGCAGTGCAGATACTTTTCTGATTTGGGTAGTGCCAGATGTTATTGGTGTGGTGTGGGTGCTGCACGGCTGGGCCCCTTGAGTAGCTCAGCAGATCATTTGGTGCAGAACTGTGCAAGGAGAAACAATCTTTCGTCTTTTCATGGTTCCCCTAGAGGCAGGTTCTGGTCACATTCACACAGAATGGATCGTGTGAAACATTTTCAGAAGCCGGGCAGCAGGGACAGTGCAGTGAGAACACAGTGCGGGAGTGGGTCTGCAAGGCTGGGCTCTCTTGGGGACACTGACCTGCGCTCACAACCGAGCCTGGAGATGGGCATTATCAACCATGGGGTAACCTGGGCTCACTCTGTGAATCGGTTTGGAGCTGCTCTCCAGCCACACCAGGGTGACACCTGGTTTATTTGTCCTGCAGATTCCTCTCAAATCAGAGCACAGGCCTCAAATCAGAGCACAGGCAGTGCTCTGCCACCAGGCTATCCTAGTGCTTGGGGAATGGTTGGCAACTGGACAAAGGACTCTGAAGGGAGCCAGCTCCTGTTCTAAAATGACAGAATGAGAGGGCCCATGCGACCTTATTCCTAACTCCTAGATCCTCTTCTGATGGGCAGTTCGTTTGAATATGAGAAAATTAAATCTATATAAAGTTATTTTCCATAGCTGTCATAAGCAGAATATGAACTTCATAGTGCTTGGTGTTCAGTTTTATTTTCTACAATAAATGTTAACCATAGCAAACAAAAACGAACACATACAAATTTATAGGAAGATACTAGCCTAAATTAGATTAGCAAATAACTATTGTAAGAAAATGTAAGAAAGTAAAGGGCCTCATTTAGAAAGTCACATTTAACTGTTCTCTCTTGCTAGTAAGTGATTGGTTTCACTAGGGTTTTTTTCCCCCTTTATTTGTGTGTGTGTATGTATGTGTGTGTGTGTATGTGTGTGTGTGTATGTGTGTGTGTGTGCATATATATATACATATATATATGTATGTATATATATGGATAGCTTTACTTGTTAAAATGTATCATGCTGGGGTTGGGGATTTAGCTCAGTGGTAGAGCGCTTGCCTAGGAAGCGCAAGGCCCTGGGTTCGGTCCCCAGCTCCGAAAAAAAAGAACAAAAAAAAATGTATCATGCTTCTGGATAATAACAGATTCTAACTGTAACATAGGTATTTGCTCATGCTGCAAATCCTTCTGTTAGTATCCAAGTTTATTCAAGTTTCACACTCCTGTATGGCACTAGTGAGGTATGGCTCCTCTCAGATTTTTTATATAAACTGAAAATGCATTGTGATAATACAGAATGCGTAGGGATAGAAATCTTATTTTGAAGCCTCTCTCCCTTGCAAGGCTCTGCTTGGAGCCTGGCGTTTACTTGATTTACCAGGAGGCTTCAGAGAGTGGAGAAAGTTGCTTAATATGAGAATATGTTTATGCCAGTTTAACCTTAACTCCCAAATTACAGCACATCTCTTTTGAAAAGCTCCTGCCGTCAACAATCAGTAACTCTCAGGAGGGAAACCAGCCTTCCTATGAACTAGAATCTTCGACACCCAAAGAGGGTTTAAAAGTTGTTGTTCCCTGGCTATTTTCCACTGTATGGGTCTCCCTTTCTGTCCCTGTTATGTTTCTCTAGCCTGCCCTACTTGGCAGCTCTCTCGCTCATAGACAGGAACTCTATATTCCCTCCTAACACAAAGCTCAATTTGAGAAAAGCATGAAATTGAAACATGAACAGTTATGCGACCCAGCTCTCTGTAGCCATGTCAGCTGGACAGATTCCTGGCTTGACATGGCTTTCGAGAACAGCTGCAGCACCTAGGCTTCAGAGCACAATTCAGTTAATTCCGCATGTCTGTTCACAGAGCCACGCAAGGATTTACTTAAGCCAATGGTCTCTTTAAACAAATGTAGCATTGATTGATACTGTTTTTTTCCACATTTCTTTTTTAAGCCCCTGTTTTTCTTAACATTTGCTTTCCACCCCTTTGAAATGTGTCCCCAGCGTCAGGGCTTCCACTTGGCCAGAGGAGAACAGGAAGTGGTAGATGGTGTACTCAGGATCCTCACACTGCTGCACGGAATAGCTTAACTTTTAAATAAAACGTTTAATGCTTTCCAGAAATACAGCATGACAGTGACGTGGGTGTAACAGGGACTGCACTGGCTCTATAACTGTACGCCGCTTAAAAAGAACGAAGGCACAGAAAGCTGAACTACTTCCCAAAACGTTCATGGAAGGAATGGGACACAGTGTAATATTTTGTTTTTGTTGTCATTCGTTTTTTTAAATCCACGGGGAAACATAGAGCCTTATCGTAGCCTAAACTGCAAATGTGCACACTGTAGAAGTGGGTTGTCAGGAATGAAGTTCGCTTTCATCTTGCCCTGCTAACACAGCAGAGGGCCCAGTTCTTCAGTGTTGTTGGTAACAGTTGCCTCGTTCTTTTTTGGATAGATTCAGAACTCAGGTTGTCATGTGAGTGATCTCTCCAGAGAACTCAAGGCTCACAATAGGACCCTTCTAATTTGCCTGTTGTCCATTCGTCATTGTGTCTGTGTCATGTGCAAGTGCAGGTCAGAGGATAACTTTCAGGAATGGGTTTTCTCTGCCCTCTGTGGGTCCTGGGGATCGAACTGTGTCCATCGGGCAAGCACTCATAGCCACTGGGCCATCTTGCCGGCTTAGCAGATTCCTTTTAAATTAATGCTCACCGCTGCCTCTCCTCTCTTTCTTCTCCACTCTTCTCCCTTCCTTCCTTGTCTTGCCTTTTCCTACCCCTTTCTTTCTCGTTTTGTTTTTTGAGATACTTTGTGTATTCCTAGCTGTTCTGTAACTCACTGTGTAGCTAAGCCTGGCCTTAAATCAGAGAGATCCCCGTGCCCCATCCAAATACTGGGATTAAAGTTGTGCACCACCATGTCTAGCTATACTTAAATTTCCCGACTCTACCCAGGTACCAGCTCTTTCCGAGGGAAGCAACATCCACCATGGTTATCACCACTACCACTGCCTCTCACTCACTGTTAGACAAGTTCTCCAAGGACATCAAGTTTCACCCTGCTTACAGGTTGCAAGGTTCTATTCTACACTGGGTTTAAAATGTACTTAGGATAGATTTTCTATTCTGTCAGGGTCATTTGTCTTTATCTATGTGTAACTTGTTTTAATTACAACCTAGTTAAACAGATTTAAGCACTCATGCATTGAAGAAATACAGGATGCCTGTTGTGTGCCTCCAGCATTCCAGGTGTGGGGACATCAGGCGTGAATGGACACAGTGTCTCTAATGGAGGGAGCTGTATGACAGCAAGGACATTCTGTGTGTCCTGTTAGCATTTAGAGGACTCGGGAAGCCCAGGACATAGAATTTCTGTAGTCCATCCCTCTTTAAAGCCAGACAAAGGTCAAAAACTTTTAACCAACTTATTTTTTCCCTTGTGGATTATACTGAAAGCCTGAAATGTTGAAATTTCAAAATCCTAGCCACTCTAGGATCCAAGCACCACGATTTCCTCCATGCGTGTGAGCTATTCTGGAAACCCTCTAGCGTTGCTGCTTCTTATTGGTTACCGCGAGAAGTCGCTGCTTCTTATTGGTTACCGCGAGAAGTTGCTGCTTCTTATTGGTTACCACGTGAAGTCGCTGCTTCTTATTGGTTACCACGTGAATGTCCTCTTGCTTTGTCGCTGCAGTTTTCAGTGGCGTCCGTGCCGTCTTTGCTTTTCTAACCTTGCATTTATTTCCCTTCAGCTCTCAACATCTGCTGCACTCTGACTTTCCAGGTTAGTGCCCATTTGCCTCCTGCTATTGCTATTTTTTTTTTCCTTTGAGCTTAATGACATAGGCGGAATTCGCCAGCATTCTCCCGCTTGAGAAGACTAAGACTCTTACTCTGCCTTCTGTGACTTATTAATGGCGAAGTTAGAGATTCACGAAACATTCACCACAACGTGTTGAGCATGGGATTTTTTTTTCTAAAAAAGCATATTTTGGAAAATAAAGTAATACACAGTATAGGAACTTGGTAGGAAACAAAGGCATGGTTAATAAATGCAGAATCTAGAAAGCACACTCCTTACAAACAGACTAAAGCAGACTCGTTTCCAGGCCCGTTTGAACATGCTTGCTATCCCAGCACTCGGGAGGTGGAGGCAGAGATCATCAGATCAAGGCTAGGTTGGGCTATATCAGACTCTGACTTAAAAAACAAAACAAACAAAAAAAACCCCTAAATTTAAAAATTAAAACAGACTTGCAACTTCTAGCAAGGCGGAACAAGTGTGTCAGGTGCCTCAACTTGTGGCTGACCAGAAGTAAATATTTACAGTTATCTCTACAGTACTCTAAGAAATAATGCATGGTTTGCTCTGCCATGAAATTATCCCTAGGAAGTAGCCCCTATCCTCTAACTGATTTAAAATTTATAGGGAGAAAAAGGAATCTCGGTGTGTTTAAAACCGTCCAATCTTAACTTGAAGTTCAGCACTGCAGGGGGGTAGTCTTGCTCAGCCCCTGTCACCTGGCACATTTAATGCCAGTATGGGAAAGGCTGGTGAAAACTGGACTTTGTCTACAGAAGTGAGCTGGGGACTTCTGTGGAGAAGTATCGTCTACATCAGGAAGTGGGAAGAAGGAACAGGGAGGGGAGAATGGGTGTCCACGTCAGTAGGTCAGTCTCCTGTTGGCTGCTGCAGACCCCTGCCTAGCACATGCTTGACATGAATTTTTTTTTTAATAGATTTCAGGTAGAGCTTATATATAGGCTGTTTGCATCGCTGAAATACAAGGCTTATCAGTATCTCTACTTAGGAGGACTTTACATTTTAATAATACCCTATTGTTTCAATAGTTTTTCCCCATTCTTTGATATGTAACCCATGCCCTCTCCCAAGGTGATAAGAAATTTTACCTTCATCTCATAGAGAAAGAAATTAGTAGGATTTAGATTAGTTCCAAATTTAGATCATTTTAAAGATTTACAAATGGGGTCAGCAAGATGGCTCAGAGAGTAAAGGTGCTTGCCACACAAACCTTACGACCTGAGTTCAATCCCTAAAGCACACAGAAGGGTGGACGGAGCGAAGTGACTTCCAAGTAGTACTATGACTTCCACATGTATGCTGTAGCATGTGCACCTAACCACATGTAATGCACACACAACAATCATAATATGCATTTCTTTTTGACGATATATACATGGATGATAAGAAACATACAGTCTTGCTCAAGTAAAATACATCCCCTAGGCCTTGCACCTTTCCCCAGCTGCTTCCAGGGTAACCATGGCCCAGCAACTAGGCTAAGACGTCTGTGCTCCTCTCGGCCCACACATATAACCATGCAATTTAAAATGCTGGCATATTGCCAGATGCCTTGGCACACACCAGCCATTCCAGCGCTCAAGAGGTTAAGGTGTCTGTGGGGTGCCACGGGTTCTAGGCCACATAGTAAAACCTTCAAAAACCTTAAAAAAGAAAACCTCACAGGCCCCGAAATAACCAAATGCTGTTATGTATTAATGATCGGATATGCGATTCATTATAATGTCTTCATTATAAATCTAGGGCGTCAGCCTGCTTGGTCATTTCTCTGTTCATCCGAGCACTTGGTTGTCTTTATAAAGCTCCTTCCTGCCTTCAGGCTTTTCCCGAATCCTGTCTTTGTCCTTACTAGTTTTTCCTCGGAGGAAATTGTCAGCTAGATGTTGGTTCCTGAAGCATAACTGTGTCTCTCGGGCCTACTTTCTCCACTCTTTGGCCCCAGCCCTTCTCTGACCCTGGGGTTAGAATTGGCCAGGACTAGGCATCACATAATGCCTTGTCCCCTCTTGCAGAGACACCGTGTAGGCTCTGCATCGCCTCCATCTTCACAGCGGTCCCGGATCCTGTTCCCAGGCAGAGTGCCAGCCCACTGCTTCCCTTTCTCTTCCAGAGTAACCCACCTTTCACATGCTGGAGCTTTCCCTTGGTGTTGTTGACCACAGAGTCTTGTATATGTGGGACTGTGTAGCACAAGGTGACCTTGAGCTCCCAATCTTCCTGTCTGTTAACTAGCCACTTAACACTGGGGTAACAGGAGCTGGGATTGGAACCCAAGGCCTCATGCAAGCCAGGCAGGCGCTCTATCAAATGAGTTAAAAAAAAATAAAGTAAAAAAGTTGAACTTCTAGCATTAAAGTAAAAGAAAACAGGAAAGAAAGGTACTGTTTGGTTGTATGCTACAACATACGTGAAACTCGATGCCATCACGCTTGGTGAACTAGGGCAGACCCAAAAGGACCAATGCTGTCCGTGTAGATAAAGCACCCACAGTAGTCAAATCATATTTGGGTGACATAGAATAGTAATGTCTAGAGCAGGGAGGGGTCGTGGGAAGGTAAGAGCTAGAGGTCCAGTTGAAGGAAAAATCCCTAGAAAGCAGCTAATGCAGGCTGCGCGTGTCTGTAGTCTCAGCCCCTGGGAAACTGGAGGAGGAGGAGGAGGAGGAGGAGGAGGAGGAGGAGGGGAGGAGGAGGAGGAGGGGGAGGAAGAGGAGGAGGAGGAGGAGGAGGAGGAGGAGGGAGAGGAGGGGAGGAGGAGGAGGAGGGGGAGGAGGAGGAGGGAGAGGAGGGGAGGAGGAGGAGGAGGGGGAGGAGGAAGAGGAGGAGGGGGAGGAGGAGGAGGAGGGGGAGGAGGAGGAGGAGGAGGGGGAGGAAGAGGAGGAGGAGGAGGAGGGGGAGGAGGAGGAGGAGGAGGAGGAGGAGGGGAGGAGGAGGAGGGGGGGAGGAGGAGGAGGAGGGGGAGGAGGAGGAGGAGGAGGGGGAGGGGGAGGAGGAGGAGGAGGAGGGGGAGGAGGAGGAGGAGGGGGAGGAGGGGGAGGAGGAGGAGGAGGAGGGGGAGGAGGGGGAGGAGGAGGAGGAGGAGGAGGAGGGGGAGGAGGAGGAGGAGGAGGGGGAGGAGGAGGAGGAGGACGACGACGACGACGACTACAAATTCAAAGTCAGCCTTTGATGATACATAGCGACGCTCCAAATCACACTAAACTTTAGCCAATGACAAAAGAAAAAACAGCTTACTCAATAAGAATGAACTTCTAATTCAGGAAAGTCGTAACTAAGTAATATTTTAATAACTAACAGTGCTCATGAGTCTTTTACCACTCAAGGGGTAATAGAACTAATTTGAAGGGTTTGTGTGATAACTTGGCTTATTGATGTCATTGCCAGGATCATTAAATACGTGAGGTCGTTGTTGCCCTGAGTCCTAGGGACTTGGTAATGAGCTCTGATTTCCTCCTCTCCAAGTTGAGCATAAAGTCTGTCTTAACCTCCAGACTCTAAGCTCATCTGACTCCTGTTGCGTCTGTTCACTCTGGACTATTTTTTTCAAGTTTGTGTGAATCCGCTCTTGTTAAAAGGTCCTATAATCACACCAGTTGGTTTATTTAGTCAGTCGAAGACTTTATCACCAGGCAATAAGAGTAAATTGAAAGAGCATATCCCTTTCCTCCCCTCTCTTAATAAATGTGAATATGGAAACGTGAGACCCCCAGCGAGCCTGGCTGCACCAGATCCCTGTCTATGAAGTCTTTGCAGCTGTTTTGTGTTCTCCGACTGCTCTTCCTTACAGCCTGGCTGTCCTCTGTGGCTGAGCCTGGGGCCATCTTGATAGTGACAGATTAACGCTGAATTCACAACCCATCGTGTTCCTATACACTAGCTAGGAACTGCGAATCCTAGAGTGTGAATCCGATGTGCTGGGAATGGATGCCAAAGTAGAAACTCTTCAGACTCAAAGTCAGCTGGGTGAGATGAAGGCACTCTAGAGATAACACACTGAATACCTTTCATTATTCACAAGGAACTAGCAATGGTAGTGGTGGTGTTTTCCTCTCATGCTGGCACACAGCTCCATATATCCCACTGCTTGAGCCTCCGAGGGCAGGGGCTATACACAGTGGGAGCCACCGTACTCAGCCTAGAGTGTTTGTTTCTGTTCGGTAACTTTCAAAATACTTGGCATAAACACCGGCAAAGTAAACAATATCAGCTTCATAAAAACCCTAGTCGACTTTGTATTGTAAGATAAATTCTTCTTTAAAGTTCTAAAATTCAAGACCGTTTGTATGCAAGGTAATTGTTTTGTTCTCCTGCGGCTGGAGACGGCCCTCGGGCATTTCAATGCTAAGTAGTCTAGCTATCCTCCAAATAAAACTGGAGGCCATTTAACTAGCATCCACATCAGAACTGGGTTCGGTTCATTATTCAACCAGAAATTCTAAATTTTACTAAATCTTGATATTACCTAGGTGATGCTATCAAAGAAGTATATTAGCACACATATGCATAATAGTCTTTTTTTTTCCACGGGCTTATAATTTTTTATTAACTTGAGTATTTCTTATATACATTTCGAGTGTTATTCCCTTTCCTGGTTTCCGGGCAAACATCCCCCTCCCCCCTCCCCTTCCTTATGGGTGTTCCCCTCCCAACCCTCCCCCCATTGCCGCCCTCCCCCCATAGTCTAGTTCACTGGGGGTTCAGTCTTAGCAGGACCCAGGGCTTCCCCTTCCACTGGTGCTCTTACTAGGATATTCATTGCTACCTATGGGGTCAGAGTCCAGGGTCAGTCCATGTATAGTCTTTAGGTAGTGGCTTAGTCCCTGGAAGCTCTGGTTGCTTGGCATTGTTGTACTTTTGGGGTCTCGAGCCCCTTCAAGCTCTTCCGGTTCTTTCTCTGATTCCTTCAATAGGGGACCTATTCTCAGTTCAGTGGTTTGCTGCTGGCATTCGCCTCTGTATTTGCTGTATTCTGGCTGTGTCTCTCAGGAGCGATCTACATCCGGCTCCTGTCGGTCTGCACTTCTTTGCTTCATCCATCTTGTCTAATTGGGTGGCTGTATATGTATGGGCCACATGTGGGACAGGCTCTGAATGGGTGTTCCTTCAGTCTCTGTTTTAATCTTTGCCTCTCCCTTCCCTGCCAAGAGTATTCTTTTTCCTCATTTAAAGAAGGAGTGAAGCATTCACATTTTGATCATCCGTCTTGAGTTTCATGTGTTCTAGGGATCTAGGGTAATTCAAGCATTTGGGCTAATAGCCACTTATCAATGAGTGCATACCATGTATGTCTTTCTGTGATTGGGTTAGCTCACTCAGGATGATATTTTCCAGTTCCAACCATTTGCCTACGAATTTCATAAACTCGTTGTTTTTGATAGCTGAGTAATATTCCATTGTGTAGATGTACCACATTTTCTGTATCCATTCCTCTGTTGAAGGGCATCTGGGTTCTTTCCATTTTCTGGCTATTATAAATAAGGCTGCGATGAACATAGTGGAGCACGTGTCTCTTTTATATGTTGAGGCATCTTTTGGGTATATGCCCAAGAGAGGTATAGCTGGATCCTCAGGCAGTTCAATGTCCAATTTTCTGAGGAACCTCCAGACTGATTTCCAGAATGGTTTTACCAGTCTGCAATCCCACCAACAATGGAGGAGTGTTCCTCTTTCTCCACATCCTCGCCAGCATCTGCTGTCACCTGAGTTTTTGATCTTAGCCAATCGCACTGGTGTGAGGTGAAATCTCAGGGTTGTTTTGATTTGCATTTCCCTTATGACTAAAGATGTTGAACATTTCTTTAGGTGTTTCTCAGCCATTCGGCATTCCTCAGCTGTGAATTCTTTGTTTAGCTCTGAACCCCATTTTTTAATAGGGTTCTTTGTTTCCCTGCGGTCTAACTTCTTGAGTTCTTTGTATATTTTGGAAATAAGGCCTCTATCTGTTGTAGGATTGGTAAAGATCTTTTCCCAATCTGTTGGTTGCCGTTTTGTCCTAACCACAGTGTCCTTTGCCTTACAGAAGCTTTGCAGTTTTATGAGATCCCATTTGTCGATTCTTGATCTTAGAGCATAAGCCATTGGTGTTTTGTTCAGGAAATTTTTTCCAGTGCCCATGTGTTCCAGATGCTTCCCTAGTTTTTCTTCTATTAGTTTGAGTGTGTCTGGTTTGATGTGGAGGTCCTTGATCCACTTGGACTTAAGCTTTGTACAGGGTGATAAGGATGGATCGATCTGCATTCTTCTACATGTTGCCCTCCAGTTGAACCAGCACCATTTGCTGAAAATGCTATCTTTTTTCCATTGGACGGTTTTGGCTCCTTTGTCAAAAATCAAGTGACCATAGGTGTGTGTGTTCATTTCTGGGTCTTCAATTCTATTCCATTGGTCTATCTGTCTGTCTCTGTACCAATACCATGCAGTTTTTATCACTATTGCTCTGTAATACTGCTTGAGTTCAGGGATAGTGATTCCCCCTGAAGTCCTTTTATTGTTGAGGATAGCTTTAGCTATCCTGGGTTTTTTGTTATTCCAGATGAATTTGCAAATTGTTCTGTCTAACTCTTTGAAGAATTGGATTGGTATTTTGATGGGGATTGCATTGAATCTGTAGATTGCTTTTGGTAAAATGGCCATTTTTACCATATTAATCCTGCCAATCCATGAGCATGGGAGATCTTTCCATCTTCTGAGGTCTTCTTCAATTTCTTTCCTCAGTGTCTTGAAGTTCTTATTGTACAGATCTTTTACTTGCTTGGTTAAAGTCACACCGAGGTACTTTATATTATTTGGGTCTATTATGAAGGGTGTCGTTTCCCTAATTTCTTTCTCGGCTTGTTTCTCTTTTGTATAGAGGAAGGCAACTGATTTATTTGAGTTAATTTTATACCCAGCCACTTTGCTGAAGTTGTTTATCAGCTTTAGTAGTTCTCTGGTGGAACTTTTGGGATCACTTAAATATACTATCATGTCATCTGCAAATAGTGATATTTTGACCTCTTCTTTTCCGATCTGTATCCCTTTGATCTCCTTTTGTTGTCTGATTGCTCTGGCTAGAACTTCAAGAACTATATTGAATAAGTAGGGAGAGAGTGGGCAGCCTTGTCTAGTCCCTGATTTTAGTGGGATTGCTTCAAGTTTCTCTCCATTTAGTTTAATGTTAGCAACTGGTTTGCTGTATATGGCTTTTACTATGTTTAGGTATGGGCCTTGAATTCCTATTCTTTCCAGGACTTTTATCATGAAGGGGTGTTGAATTTTGTCAAATGCTTTCTCAGCATCTAATGAAATGATCATGTGGTTCTGTTCTTTCAGTTTGTTTATATAATGGATCACGTTGATGGTTTTCCGTATATTAAACCATCCCTGCATGCCTGGGATGAAGCCTACTTGATCATGGTGGATGATTGTTTTGATGTGCTCTTGAATTCGGTTTGCCAGAATTTTATTGAGTATTTTTGCGTCGATATTCATAAGGGAAATTGGTCTGAAGTTCTCTTTCTTTGTTGTGTCTTTGTGTGGTTTAGGTATAAGAGTAATTGTGGCTTCGTAGAAGGAATTCGGTAGGGCTCCATCTGTTTCAATTTTGTGGAATAGTTTGGATAATATTGGTATGAGGTCTTCTATGAAGGTTTGATAGAATTCTGCACTAAACCCGTCTGGACCTGGGCTCTTTTTGGTTGGGAGACCTTTAATGACTGCTTCTATTTCCTTAGGAGTTATGGGGTTGTTTAACTGGTTTATCTGTTCCTGATTTAACTTCGATACCTGGTATCTGTCTAGGAAATTGTCCATTTCCTGAAGATTTTCAAATTTTGTTGAATATAGGTTTTTATAGTAAGATCTGATGATTTTTTGAATTTCCTCCGAATCTGTAGTTATGTCTCCCTTTTCATTTCTGATTTTGTTAATTTGGACACACTCTCTGTGTCCTCTCGTTAGTCTGGCTAAGGGTTTATCTATCTTGTTGATTTTCTCAAAGAACCAACTTTTGGTTCTGTTGATTCTTTCTATGGTCCTTTTTGTTTCAACTTGGTTGATTTCAGCTCTGAGTTTGATTATTTCCTGCCTTCTACTCCTCCTGGGTGTATTTGCTTCTTTTTGTTCTAGAGCTTTTAGGTGTGCTGTCAAGCTGCTGACATATGCTCTTTCCTGTTTCTTTCTGCAGGCACTCAGCGCTATGAGTTTTCCTCTTAGCACAGCTTTCATTGTGTCCCATAAGTTTGGGTATGTTGTATCTTCATTTTCATTAAATTCTAAAAAGTTTTTAATTTCTTTCTTTATTTCTTCCTTGACCAGGTTATCATTGAGTAGAGCATTGTTCAATTTCCACGTATATGTGGGCATTCTTCCCTTATTGTTATTGAAGACCAGTTTTAGGCCGTGGTGGTCCGATAGCATGCATGGGATTATTTCTATCTTTCTGTACCTGTTGAGGCCCGTTTTTTGACCAATTATATGGTCAATTTTGGAGAAAGTACCATGAGGAGCTGAGAAGAAGGTATATCCTTTTGCTTTAGGATAGAATGTTCTATAAATATCCGTTAAGTCCATTTGGCTCATGACTTCTCTTAGTCTGTCTACATCACTGTTTAATTTCTGTTTCCATGATCTGTCCATTGATGAGAGTGGGGTGTTGAAATCTCCCACTATTATTGTGTGAGGTGCAATGTGTGTTTTGAGCTTTAGTAAGGTTTCTTTTACGTATGTAGGTGCCCTTTTATTTGGGGCATAGATATTTAGGATTGAGAGTTCATCTTGGTTGATTTTTCCTTTGATGAATATGAAGTGTCCTTCCTTATCTTTTTTGATGACTTTTAGTTGGAAATTGATTTTATTTGATATTAGAATGGCTACTCCAGCTTGCTTCTTCTGACCATTTGCTTGGAAAGTTGTTTTCCAGCCTTTCACTCTGAGGTAGTGTCTGTCTTTGTCTCTGAGGTGTGTTTCCTGTAGGCAGCAGAATGCAGGGTCCTCGTTGCGTATCCAGTTTGTTAATCTATGTCTTTTTATTGGGGAGTTGAGGCCATTGATATTGAGAGATATTAAGGAATAGTGATTATTGCTTCCCGTTATATTCATATTTGGATGTGAGGTTATGTTTGTGTGCTTTCATTCTCTTTGTTTTGTTGCCAAGACGATTAGTTTCTTGCTTCTTCTAGGGTATAGCTTGCCTCCTTATGTTGGGCTTTACCATTTATTATCCTTTGTAGTGCTGGATTTGTAGAAAGATATTGTGTAAATTTGGTTTTGTCATGGAATATCTTGGTTTCTCCATCAATGTTAATTGAGAGTTTTGCTGGATACAGTAATCTGGGCTGGCATTTGTGTTCTCTTAGGGTCTGTATAACATCAGTCCAGGATCTTCTGGCCTTCATAGTTTCTGGCGAGAAGTCTGGTGTGATTCTGATAGGTCTCCCTTTATATGTTACTTGACCTTTTTCCCTTACTGCTTTTAATATTCTTTCTTTATTTTGTGCGTTTGGTGTTTTGACAATTATGTGACGGGAGGTGTTTCTTTTCTGGTCCAATCTATTTGGAGTTCTGTAGGCTTCTTGTATGTCTATGGGTATCTCTTTTTTTAGGTTAGGGAAGTTTTCTTCTATGATTTTGTTGAAGATATTTACTGGTCCTTTGAGCTGGGAGTCTTCACTCTCTTCTATACCTATTATCCTTAGGTTTGATCTTCTCATTGAGTCCTGGATTTCCTGTATGTTTTGGACCAGTAGCTTTTTCCGCTTTACATTATCTTTGACAGTTGAGTCAATGATTTCTATGGAATCTTCTGCTCCTGAGATTCTCTCTTCCATCTCTTGTATTCTGTTGGTGAAGCTTGTATCTACAGCTCCTTGTCTCTTCTTTTGGTTTTCTATATCCAGGGTTGTTTCCATGTGTTCTTTCTTGATTGCTTCTATTTCCATTTTTAATTCCTTCAACTGTTTGATTGTGTTTTCCTGGAATTCTTTCAGGGATTTTTGCGATTCCTCTCTGTAGGCTTTTACTTGTTTATTAATGTTTTCCTGTGCTTCCCTAAGTGTGTTCAAGTCTTTCTTGAAGTCCTCCAGCATCATGATCAAATATGATTTTGAAACTAGATCTTGCTTTTCTGGTGTGTTTGGATATTCCATGTTTGTTTTGGTGGGAGAATTGGGCTCCGATGATGGCATGTAGTCTTGGTTTCTGTTGCTTGGGTTCCTGCGCTTGCCTCTCGCCATCAGATTATCTCTAGTGTTACTTTGTTTTGCTATTTCTGACAGTGGCTAGACTGTCCTATAAGCCTGTGTGTCAGGAGTGCTGTAGACCTCTTTTCCTCTCTTTCAGTCAGTTATGGGGACAGAGTGTTCTGCTTTCGGGCGTGTAGTTTTTCCTCTCTACAGGTCTTCAGCTGTTCCTGTGGGCCTGTGTCTTGAGTTCACCAGGCAGCTTTCTTGCAGCAGAAAATTTGGTCTTACCTGTGGTCCCGAGGCTCAGGTTTGCTCGTGGGGTGCTGTCCAGGGGGCTCTCTGCAGCGGCAGCAACCAGGAAGACCTGTGCCGCCCCTTCCGGGAGCTTCAGTGCACCAGGGTTCCAGATGGTCTTTGGCTTTTTCCTCTGGCGTCCGAGATGTGTGTGCAGGGAGCAGTCTCTTCTGGTTTCCCAGGCCTGTCTGCCTCTCTGAAGGTTTAGCTCTCCCTCCCACGGGATTTGGGTGCAGAGAACTGTTTATCCGGTCTGTTTCCTTCAGGGTCCGGCGGTGTCTCAGGCGCAGGGGTCCTGCCGATCCTGGGCCCTCCCCCACGGGAGCCCAGAGGCCTTATACAGTTTCCTCTTGGGCCAGGGATGTGGGCAGGGGTGAGCAGTGTTGGTGGTCTCTTCCGCTCTGCAGCCTCAGGAGTGCCCACCTGACCAGGCGGTTGGGTCTCTCTCTCACCGGGTCTGGGAGCAGAGAGCTGCTGCATAATAGTCTTTTTTACCCACAGGAAATTACTTTTTTTAAGACTAGCAGGGGAAAATAGCAAATACTGTTAGAAAAAATGTTTAGTTAGAACACGCTGTCAAAATTGGACTTAAAAAAAAAATCCTCTTCTTTTCCGCCCATTAAGTAATCTATTAAGTAATCTTTATTCCAGAAAGCTTTTTTTTTCCGGTTGTTTTTTCTGTCTTAATGGTGCTCTGTCATTATCAATGCCATGGAAACCCATTTTAATGAAATGGGAAGAGTGGTTGTTTAAAAAACAAACAGATCAGCAGAGACGCCTTCTGGAGTCCTGGCAGGCCGAAGGTCAGCGTCCATCCCAGTCAGCTGCTGAGGAAGCAGTACTACCCAGAATCTGGAAACAGCTCCCGGGCAACCCAAAGAGGTTAGTCCTTAAAGTGGGAGCAAGCGGACACAGACTTCCTTCTCAGCATATCCGCGTGTCGATCTCGGAGTACAGAGGTCCGACGTAATGGGCCAAAATGACATTTTGTAGCATACCAGATCCTTGGCTCTCTTATTCTGTCCATAAAGTTCTAGGTCGGTGTTTTGGTATAAAAGGCTTAATTTTATAAGAACGCGTTTCTGCAGCTAACTGTGTCCCACCTTTGTAACCACGTCCCAGAGCTAGCTTGCTGGTATGTAGTGCTGTTGCCAAACTCCTTTTAATTTATCTCCAAATTTTCTTTTTTAAAAAACAAAAAACAAAGACAGAGAAAACAAGTTTGTAAAAAGAAACACTAAGCCTGTTCCATTCAGATTTCCGACAATCCATCTTTGAAGCCAAAGGGTAGCTTAACGTTTGGCTTTGTAACTAATTCTGAGATTAACTATTAACGACTCTTAGCAGGGTTTCTACTCCTTTTCAAAGGTACAAGTTTTGTTTTGATTTTTAAAGGGGCCAGGCTCTTTTCTTTGATTTTGCCTGTTAAAGAAACAGTGTTGGCTCTGCTCCCAGAGCTCAGGAGGCAGAAGAATTTGAGTCTGAGGAGAGTTTGGACCATACAGTAGAACCACGCCTCCTCTCCATGACGCAGTCAGTTAAAAAGAAAATATATTTAAACAGCATGGTCTTTTAGAATTATGGGATAGGCTTTTAACATTTTAGATGGAGACACACACCCCTTTTTTTAACTTTTAAGTTTATTTATCTGTTCACTTATTTTCTGTGTACGAATGTTTTTCTTGCACGTACATCTATGCACTACTTGTATACCTGGTGCCTGAGAGGTCAGAAGAGGGCACCAAAAACTCCTCTGGGACTGAAGTTACTGATGGTTGTGAGCCACCGTGTAGGTGCTAGGGACTGAACCCAGGTCCTCTGCAAGAGCAAACAGCCCTCTTAACCCCTAAGCCATCTCTGCAGTCCCCTTCTTCTAGGTTTCAATACAAGAGCTATAACCATAGCTGGCCGGGAACTAAGTAGACAAAGTTGGCCTCGAAGTTGTGACAATTCTCCTGCCTCTGTCCCTCCCAAGTACTAGATACAGGCGTGTGCCACCATGCCCAGCAAGATGAGTATATTTTTAGAAATTACTCTCTATCCCATGCACACAAGAAGCAGCAGGCTCATGCTGCTGACCTCTGGTGCACATGGCAGTGAGGAGAAACACAACCCCTTTCAGGAAATAGGGAGTTAAAGTCAGGTTGAATTCCAGAATCACCCAAACATTTCCAAGCATCCAGTAGCCCAGTTTTAGTTGAGCCATGCAAACTACAGATGCTGCCTTTGTTAACCCTTCATAGTGAGCCAGTCACCTGTTGCTTCAAGTCCACCGTCCACTTTGTTGGTGGTTTTTTCTTCTGTTCTGAAGGGTTTCAGTAATCTCATCCTTTATTCTTCAGCAATGGGTAGCCTAACGTACATACACTAGCATTCTTCTGTCACGTTCTTTGTGTGACTTGTTATATAAACATATGGGATAATGGGGGTAAAGGGCACTTATGCCTCAAGTACACATGTGAATATGAGGAGGGCAGTGATAGTTAGTGATCTCGGTTCATAGCCAAACAACAGAGGTAAGGAGAGTTTGGACCTTTCTGACCTAAGGAATTTGTGGTTTGCAGGTATGTGCAACTACTAGATTCCGCGTAGCACCGTGGGGTTGTACAGAGGCTCTCCATTTAGTTTTCCCTCATACCCGAGGATCTGAGAGCCAAAACATGCTGCTGTGTTTCCTCAGTGGAAGATGCCCTCCATCCCCATGTGTCTTGTACAGTGACTTCCCTGCAGTAGAGGTGAAGGGAGGGGTGCCAGAGGGGCTATTCTGGTGCGCCTTGGGAAAAAAGGGATCTATTGTCGGATCAGAGAGACGCCATTGATCCTAACAAGGACCCACTGTTTAGTCACAGGGAAGATGGTTAGAGGAAGGGTGAACTGCAGTGCTTGGTCTTCTTGCTCAGGGATATAAGAGGAGCGCATGTTCTATGATGTGAGTTCTTGGTTATCTTTGGCTTTCAAAACAGTAAGCTTCACACAATGAAAACAGCTTCTGTGGTCAGCAAAAGCGTTGTTACTTGCACGATGGGGAAATGTTTTACAAGCTCAGGATACTGTCAGATGTATTTAGTCCCGTGCTTAACCCGACACCTCAATTACAGATAGGTGCTTCTACCATAGAAACAACCGTGCATTCAGATATAGTCTAAGGCCGAAGCCCAGGGTGGGAATGGCAGGGGGATGTGCTTGCCACCACACCTGATGAACTGAGTCCCACCCCAGAACCCACGAAGTCAAGCTAGCAGCATGGAAAGTTGGCTGAGCCAGCCTATCCCATATAGTGAGACCCCTTTTCAAAAGAATGATTTACTTATCATTGTTACAAATTAAATCTGCTCTCCCATGGAACACTACTTACCCCCAGTAAAGTTAACTTTAAACAACTGATCCCAAAATAATAATAATAGTAATAATAATAATAAACACAGGGCTCAGTCTAAGCTTTCTGTTCTCGTTAGCAGTGCGTCAGGTAAGTTCGAAAGTATTTGTCCTACAGTTTCCTGTCTCTGCCCACATGAGTTACTGGAACCACCATGTTGGCCCTATGCTCTCTGTATTCAGAGGGTGAGAAGAGGCAGAGTCATAAGCCAGACAGCAGCCGTCCTAGAGGCTCAGGCCAAGCCTACTTGGTACTGACGATGCCTCAGTGAGGAAGGACACAGAGACCCGGCACCCACAGAGTGGGATCACCTATTCATACAGTCCCTCACCTAACAACCAAGGATACTTTTAGTTTGAAGCTTTGGAGGGGCACATAGAGAAGAAGTTTTAGAAGTTGACATCCTTTTTTTATTTAAGTAATACTGACACAAATTTGATGTAGTAGCATCCTTTAAATAACTAAGTTTCTAATTAAGGCAACATTGTAATTTATTAAATTTGCTATAAATAAAATAACATATAAAATAAAATATAATATGTTAAATAAAATAAAGATGTTAAAATGGTTAGTGTACTGTACAAAATAGTGGGTTTCATTATGACCTTTCATGTGAATGATCACAAATGTATTTTGTATACTTTTAACATTCACGGTCACATTACCTAGCCTCTTTCGAAAGAATCTTAAATATCTTACTATTTCTTATAAAGATTACAAAATAGATTGGGGGGAAGGTAAAAAACTCAGAGAGTGATAGAAATGTATTAGGTTCCTATTCTTAGACTCGTCAAGAGAATGACTGACAAATTTGGTCTTAGAAGTATTAAAGCAACCTCTATGAAAACTCTAACAAGAGCAGGCTGACAGTGTAGCTAGGTAAACACCCAGCATTCCGAGTCTCTGGCTTCACTCCTCGGCGTGTGGTAGAGAAGGTGTAGATCCACTGGGCGCTGCTTTGTAATTTTTCCTAATAAACCTCGGGAACACGCACCCTGTCATAGCACATCTGTCTCTCACTGGGCTGTTTCCCTCCAGAATGTGAGCCTTGTTTAGCTTTGCAACTTCCTGATTCCTACAGCACTGGTTGTCATGTGCTTGCAACGACAAGGGAATTCTTCAATAATGCAATTCAAGGCTCTGTGTAATTTAAATTAGTAAAGTTTAGGGTTGGAGAGATGGCTCAGTGGTTAAGAGCACTGACGGCACTTCCAGAGGTCCTGAGTTCAAATCCCAGCAACCACATGGTAGCTCACAACCATCTGTAATGAGATCTGATGCCTACTTCTGGTGTGTCTGACGACAGCTACAGTGTACTTATATAGAATAAATAAATAAATCTTAAAAAAGAAAGAAAAAGAAAAGTTTAAGTTAGCTACAGTAAAGAAAAAGTGAAAAAGAAATAAAATTTAGACATTTTAATATTTTACTTGATCTTACAGCTGAAGTCTTATCTTTTTTTTCTTTTTTTTTTCTCTTTTTTCCCATCTTTATTAACTTGAATATTTCTTATTTACATTTCGATTGTTATTCCCCTTCCCAGTTTCCAGGCCAACATCCTCCTAACCCTTCCCCCTCCCCTTCTGTATGGGTGTTCCCCTCTCCATCCTCCCCCCATTACCACCCTCCCCCCCAACAATCACGTTCACTGGGGGTTCAGTCTTGGCAGGACCAAGGGCTTTCCCTTCCACTGGTGCTCTTACTAGGCTATTCATTGCTACCTATGAGGTTGGAGCCCAGGGTCATGAAGTCTTGTCTTAACAGGCACTCAGTGTTAGGCTGTTTGTATGTCTCCCCATCCCAGTGACTTGTGGTTCTCGGCACATTTGTATCCAGCGTATCCCAGCTTAGACTTGTCCGATGTTAGTGCGCATTGCCCCCTCTAGTGAAAGGACGGTGCGTCTTAACAGGGCAGTTGGCGGGAGATGCAGTAGCAAAGTAGAGGCCATTGTCAAATGAGGCACTTTAGTCTAAAGGCTATAAACCCCGAGGGGAAAGTCAGCCGAGAAGTGAGCTTTCAATGGTGAGTTTAGGAACTTTGGGAATGGTGCTCAAGCAGGAAGTATGTTAGAAGGTTGCTAGAGTGTCCAGGTAAGGAGGGACATGAACCTGAACATGGGGAACACAGACCAAAGGCAGCATGTGTGAGTCACTTAGCCAGAAGACCATTACCATTTGGTGGCACTCTGATCTGAAGAGAGGAGCTGGAGTAATGTAAGATTTCTTTTTTATTGGGTTTTTACTGCTATCCATGAGCTGATAATACTGTTAACCAAAATACAAGAGAACAACTTGTAAGGGGTGGGTGAACTCCATATGAGCTATGCTGACCTTGAGGTGTCTCTCAGACAGGCAGATAGGCAATCCTAGATTTACATGGGAGTGCCCAGAGAATTTAGCTAGGCCGTGCAGAAACACATTAGAAACTGGAGGTGCCAAGGATAGCGTTACCAATAGCAAGGAGTCACAAAGCCACAGGGCACAGAAGACAGGAGGGAACTGAGAAGCAAGTGGGGCAGACATTGTCGCAGCCCTTTCCTGCTGAGCTGGCTGATTAAGGCTGAGATCAAAGTTGGCCTCATGCCGTTTGCAGCAGGCTCCTGTTTGGCTTAGGTAGCATTGGATCTCACCATCTTCTAGATTAAAGCCGGGTGCTAGCATTTCTATACAAGACCCAGATTTTATATTTCTTCCAAATTTTAATTTTTTTTAAATAAAAGAAGTGTGGGAGGAAGAACCCATGATGTAGGTGGTAACAACTCCTGGAAGTCTGCCTTTCTCTACATACATCTGCTTCATTCCTCACAGGCTCAGTAGCCATTCAAGCCAAGGGTAGGGGTTAACGAGCACACATAGACCAGTGGCAGATCATGAAGAGCTTTGACCAGCAGACGGAATATAGAATGTAGGCTGTAACAAGCAGCTTCCAAAGACAGAAATGGTGAGATTAAAGTCCTATTTAGGAAGACAATTCTGCAGCAGTGTAAAAACAGAGAAGTTTAAAACTTATCAATTCTTACTTCTTAATTCAAAAATTTAATTATATGTGCCTGTGTGCATATGTGTGTGTGTGTGTGTGTGTGTGCATGTGTGTGTGTTTTGCCTGCATATATGTCTGTGTGCTCTGTACATGCCTATAGGGGTCAGAAGGGGGTGTCAGTCACCCCGGACTAGAGTTAGACACAGCTGTGTCCATGTGGGTGCTGGAAATTTAACCCAGGTCCTCTGGAAGAGTGGCCAGTGCTCTTAACTGCTGAACCATCTCTTCAGCTCCAATTACCAATTTTTAATGAGAAATGAGAGCTACCACTTCCCCACTGCCACATTAGTTACTTGGGCCATTGAGCTTGGTAGGAAATTTGCTTATGTCTCTTAGGACTCCAGGGGATGCCTACCATATAAGGGGCAATGAATGCTTGAGTCAATATGGGAAAGTCAAACAAAATGGCTAACCATGGCTCAGAGGTCACCATAGACACTATTTTACCAGCCTTTATGAGGAGAGAAAGATCCTTTATTCTACCCCCATCTTCTATTCCAGCACAGCCAATAATCTAAATGATCCTGTGTAAAAAGGATAGTCAAAATTAACATCTGCTCATTAACTGTATGTAGCCACTTGTTCCAGGTGGCGTTAGTGTTGGCCAAGCCTAGGGTTTCACACACGCTCAGCAGGTGCTTCAGTCCTCTTAAGTACGCATTTGTTTCACTTGGTCCTATAACCACCCTTGAAATAGATACTGTTGCCATTTCCATATTGTAGACCAACTGAGACCCTAAAGCATAACTCAGCCGCGAAGCTTGCTGAGCGAGGAGCAGTGCTTGGATCTGGCAGTCTAAGAGACTTGACCACTACAAATTGTTTGTGTGTCTGTATCTACTGGCATGCCACACGGAACTTACACCTCCACGTAGGAGGCTCTGATAGAACATATTGCAAAGGCGTCAGTTTTGTTCTGGTTCCCAGAAGAAATAAAACTCCAAAGATGACCTTTAGCCATCTTCCAGGGGCAAGTAACCTTGCAGGTCTCTAGTCTCCTTTGAGCGCTGGCTTGTCGTTAGTGTGTGCTGATCTGTTTAATAAAATAATAATTGTAGTAATAACTCATCGTTTGAAATTTTGGTCTTCTGAGGCAAGGTCTTGTTACATGATGCAAGCTGCCCGGGATTGTGCTGTGCAGCCGGGTGTGGCCTTGCGTTCTTAATTCTGCCCTAGTCTGCCAAGGGCTGATTACAGCGTGTGCCACCACACTCAGAAAACTCATTCCTTTTATACGGGCTAAATCATAATAGATTTTCTTGATATGTTTTTCTAGATCACAGAATTATCACAGGAGATGCTTTTAAATATTTCAGTTTTGAAAGGGGGTTGGAGTAACATTATAGAGGGAAACAAACCACATTTGATGTTTAATGGTGCATGTTTCAATCTTGTGAAGTTGTCCCACCATATTCAGCGTAGCTCCCTTTTTCTTGACCTACAGATGAACCATGTAAAGGAAAGGTTTAAAGATGTGAACAACAAGGAGGTGCTCTTCATGTGCATTGGCGTCACTTCAGGGGTTGGACGGCTTCTCTTCGGCCGCATTGCAGACTATTTGCCTGGTGTGAAAAAGGTCTACCTGCAGGTACTTTCTGGGCTCTCTTCCCCTATAGATGGAGTTTACCTGCAGGTCCTCTCTGGGCTCTCCTCCCCCTATAGATGGAGTTTACCTGCAGGTCCTCTCTGGGCTCTCCTCCCCCTATAGATGGAGTTTACCTGCAGGTCCTCTCTGGGCTCTCCTCCCCTATAGATGGAGGTTTACCTGCAGGTCCTCTCTGGGCTCTCCTCCCCCTATAGATGGAGGTTTACCTGCAGGTCCTCTCTGGGCTCTCTTCCCCTATAGATGGAGGTTTACCTGCAGGTCCTCTCTGGACTCTCCTCCCCCTATAGATGGAGTTTACCTGCAGGTCCTCTCTGGGCTCTCCTCCCCCTATAGATGGAGTTTACCTGCAGGTCCTCTCTGGGCTCTCCTCTCCTATAGATGGAGGTTTACCTGCAGGTCCTCTCTGGGCTCTCCTCTCCTATGGATGGAGGTTTACCTGCAGGTCCTCTCTGGGCTCTCCTTCCCCTATAGATATAGATGGAGTTTACCTGTAGGTCCTCTCTGGGCTCTCCTCCCCCTATGGATGGAGGTTTACCTGCAGGTCCTCTCTGGGCTCTCCTCCCCCTATAGATGGAGTTTACCTGCAGGTCCTCTCTGGGCTCTCCCTCTGCAGCACACTCTGTTCCTGGCTCCTAGTGGTCATTTGCACTAGCTGTACCTATATGCATGTATGCTGTAAAAATGGTAGGTGCTTCTAGACTAGAACTTCTGCAGACATGTATTCTTTCCTTGTTTCTCTTTTTGTTGGTCGAGACAGAGTTTCTCTGTGTAGCACCGGTTTTCCTTTGAACTCACTCTATAGACCAGGCTGACCTTGAACTCAGAGATCTGCCTGCTCTTCCTAAGTGCTACATTTAAGAGCCTGCCAGTGTCACCAGCCTGCAGATTCCCGAGGGCAAAGGTTGCCTGCTAGGTGTTATGGAGTGTGCTTAACCAGATACTAATTCCAAGGTTATTATCCGCTTGCAGTTGAAGTGAGTCTTTCTTAGCAGAACTCTGCAGCTTGCTAGATGCTGCCCAGCTCAGCACATTCTGTGATCCTTGCTTACTAGTCAAAGGTCCAGGGGGACCTGATAGTACAGTATTGCCGCTCAGTGAGATAACAGCTCCCTGGGAAAAGTCTGAATCACTAGTGAGAGTCTAAAGATTATAAAGACACAAGAGCTACTTAAAGAGCCAGGATGTAACTTAGCAATGAAGCTTACCTTGCATGCACACGGCCCTGGCTTGTTCCCCAGCATCATGGAAAAGTGGCTTTCTATAAGTGAGTAGGTGGCTAGGTGGAGAGAGTCAGAGATAAGGAAGAGAAGAAAAGAATGTCCTAAGTAGGGAGAACACAGGGTCCATGTATGTGTGTGCCTGGGAAGCTGGATGCTTGAAAGGCATACAGGAGGGGGAGGAGGGGGTATAGCTGGAGGGAGGCCAGGTTAGGAAGACATTTATGGGCATGAAAGTTGATGACCTTCCACACAGTGGTTCATCCTAGCATGGGGGTGGGGGGTATAGGCAAGAAGATCAACACAAGTTCAAGGCCAGCCTGCTCTACATAGCAAATTCCAAGCCAGCTGGGGTTACACAGCAAGACCCCACTTCAAAAAGTCAAAGGAACAGAGAAGGGGTGCCCGATGAAGCCATTTATGCTCTGTACGCCTGAGATCTGTTGCTTGGCTAATGGTAGAGGTGGTCTCATTATCCCGTGAGATTAGCAGTTCAGTATATCCAAAGAAGACAAACTATTTGTTTTTGCCACATTCATGCATGGAACCTATGAACAGCCAAGTTAAATGCTCACGTAAAAGTCTGGTGGGACGTGAGCATTCTTGGGCTGCAAGGGAACTGAAAGGAGGTGACCAGGTTGGTAAGAAACATCTGGGAATAGAGTGCTTCTAGGAACACCAGTGACCATCCACATCAGGAACTAGTGAAGTGATTGAAGTAAGAGACCACTGGTGGCCACCAGATGACAAAGTGGGAGTAAGGGGACTGCGTCCAAGGACGGTAAAGGAGAGCCGGAAAGCGAGTCAAGGATTAATCGTGGGAAGTAGTGTGAGCAGGCTCATAAGAGGTGAGATCTGGGAACAGGAAACTGTAGAATAGGCGGCTATTCCAGATAAAGTCACTGCCCTGAGTCAGCTATAATGTGTGGGTGGTTACATCACTAACTCTTCCCTGAGCTGAGTGTTCCACACGCACCATCTCCAGTCCTCACCCTTCAAGGAGGCTTAGTTCTCTGCTTCCACTTACAGATACGCACTCTTAGGAGCAGAGTCTGCCTTGCCGTAGGGTCCAAGCAGACAGTCTCGGGCCAGTCCTGTTATGCAGCTGGAAGGAAGTGGAGACAGTGGCTGATGTCTGCTTCTTTCCACCAGTGCTGGGAGGCCTCGTTGGTCTATATACTCTTTTATAAAATGTGGCGCCAAGTGGGCGTAGAGATGCAGGCCTCAAGTAGGTCCCAGTGCTTGGGAGGCAGAGGGAGGGAGATCCCCAAGTTCAAGGCCGGCTTGGTCTACATTGTAAGTTCTAGGACAGCTAGCTATGTAGAGAGACTCAAAAGGGAAGGGGGCTTTGAAGCAGCTCCATGAGTAAAGCTGTGGGCCTCCAGCCTGATGACCTGAAATCGGTGCCCAGAATTCAGGGGAAGGTAGAAGGAAAGAACCGTGCTCTCTCCCAACTTGTCCTCTGACCTCCACGTGTTCTGTGCCATCGCAATCCCCCAAACCCTGTACACACGGGCACGGTAGCTTGCACCTATCTGTAAGCCAATACTTATGAGGTGGGATTGCCACAGACACAGGGCCAGCCTGGGCTTCAGGCTGAGACTCTGTCTCAAATACTGTGGCAGTATTAATTTATTTTATGATCATCATCCCGCCCTTTATAACACTTCATTGTAGATAAACTTATCCAGCATTTTGCCGACCAGCTAGTTCTGCTTGCTAATGTCAAGGTGCCCTCTACTGGAAATCTGCTGCACTGCAGACTTTCAGCTTTCATTCTGTAAAAATAATACTAAATATTTCCTGTGCTCTTAGACATTAGCCTAGGTGCAGAGGCACACACAGGACAGGAAGGTCCCTGGGTCCTAGAACAGGGTCAGAGCTGGGAAAAGCTAGGGGAGACTGGCCTGGAAGAAGTAGGGATGCTGGGAAGGGGTGGAGATCTGTCTTCAGACCCAAGATCAGGTTTTACTTTGTAGAATGTTGGTACAGTTTACAATAATCTAGGGTTGTTGGCTAACTGGCCCACAATTGTTACACAAACATCCTGCTCTGCCTTAAACTTGTCTTGAGGGTGAGGAGGAAGCCAGCCATCTTGGAAATTCACCACCTTTATTACCTACATGTGGTCCCTCTCCTATCTGCCTGCCTACCAAGGTATTTGTCAAACTCCGAGTCCCTCAAATGGACATCCTGTCCATGTGTCTGGACCCAAATGCCCTGGGCCTCATTGAGTGCAGAATAGGATGAGGGTGGGTGGGTGGGGCTGAAGGGAGTTCATGCCTGTCTTCATGTGTAACTTTCTCTTCCGTTGAAAAAGGTCGAGTCGGTCAGTGCTGTTAAACTCCGCTTTTCACTTTCCTTATCACTAACATTTACATGAAGGCATGGGGTTTACCCAATATCTAGATGGAATTCGAGTACTTACCTTTCCCCAGACTGACTCAGAGGCCCCGCAGTCTCACTGAGGCTGGCCCTGCTCTGAATGTGATCTGAAGAAAATCAGACATTTCCTCTCACTCTCTTCCTCTGTGTGAAACATGTCAACAGCACCAAGGCCCTGTATGCTCCGGAAGGTTCCAGTCATTTGGTCACATGGCCTCCATTCCATCTAGTTAGTGTAGGATGACCAGGACTTAGCTGCTCTCTCCCTTGGTCACAGCCTGGCTTACAGCCTCCTGTAAAGCTCTGGAAACGTTATGTCGATGAAGCATTTTAAGAGCAGCATATGAACCTAACTTTGTCCAGTTGTGAGTCTGCCTCTGAGGACGCCTTGTGTTTGCTCATAAGGAGCTTAGCTTCTGCCGGAGTCCAGTGTCTGCGTAGGATAGGCCAGTGTTGTCTCCCACAACGCTGTGCTTGTGTAATGAGAACCTATTATCTTCCAAACTGGGTTCCGGGATTGACAGATCAATATTTGATCTGTATATCTGATATTTATTTGGAAATGATAAGGAAGTACTGATGTGTGTGGACAATTTATCAAACCTTGACACATGCTTCCTGTGGCCTAGGGATCCCTGCAAAAAGGGCAAATATTTACGTTCTGACCAGCTTAGACATAAACTCTACTGGGAACGAGCGTTTTCCTTATCACCGTAGTTACTGCCGATGCAAAGCACAGCTCTCACCTCAAAAAGAGTAGGTGTTTATTCTGCAGGCAAACATGAGCAACTGTGGTTCCAGAACATAGATTAGGTCACTCCAGGTTCTGTGCTCCAAAGTGGGGATGTTTGGTGAGGTGTGTATAGTAGCAGAACGTTCTTGAAGCATGCTACTTTTCAGATGTGTTAGAAACATGAGGCAGGTAGATTAAAGCTCTAGGCCTCAGGCACCACCTGACGGCATTTGTGGCCATTTGGTTGGTGGTATGGGTTCACTGAAGAGCATTTTACCCAACAGTCACAAAGATATTATTCGCTCACATATAGAAGAAGGCAGGGCATGGCTACCAAAGGGCTAACAGTGGCCTAAGGTAATTTGTTTCTGGACTTGTAACATTCTAAACTCTCCAACATGGTTGAAATTTTAATAAATTAGTTGGCCTTGAATATTTGGTGGGGGATGGGGAGTCAGCTCCTTCCTGAGAACTTTCCCTCAATACAAATAAAGTAAAAGAAACTAGGCATTGTTCTGAAGCGCTCAAGGAATGGGCTGTCTGTATGAATGACCTTAAGGAGTTCAATTCTCAAGGGAAAATGACAAATTTATTTAATTAAACTAATAAATCTTATCCTTTTTCATTTTATATGTATATTTTCTCTCCATGTAAACCCATGCAATACAAACATGCCTGGTGCCTGCAGAGGCCTGAGACAGCACCAGATTCCCTGAAACTGGAGTTAGAATGTTTGTGAGTTGCTATGTGAGTCCTGGGGCTAGAACCCAGGTCCTTTGGGAGTGCAGCCAGTGCTCTACCCACTGAGCCATCTCTCAGTTCCAAGTTAATAAGTCTTACAGGAGGAATGGTAATACATGTCTGTATTCCTGTACTCAAAATGCTGGGGCAAAGGCATTCCAAGTTTGAGGACAGCCTGGGATATATTGCTACACCAATCTCAAAGGAGCAACGACAATAATCAATCTTGGTCAAATATCTGAGAAAGTTAGTTAATATAGGGTAGCATGAAAAAGGGACTTGTAGTTCGGTAAGGATTAAAAAATGCTCCAGTTGTGAACCTTAAAAATCAAGCAAAAAAAAAGCTGATCAAAACCAAAAAAATAAATAAATAAATAAATTAAAAGACAAAAAAGTAGAGAAATTGGGGAAACTACCCAAATTAAAGAGCCTGGACTTCATTATGTTAATTCTCCCATGAAAACATTATTAAGTAAAACTGAGTGTGCCAAATACTGTATGAGACTGTCAGGTTCCCAGTAGTCATTAGCTGCCTGTGTGCTAAGTTTAAACTCCAGAGCTGCTCTTCTTGACAGGAATTAGTACTGAAAAAATCGGGAGAGAAATAAGGCATGGGTGAATGTCTATTGTAATTAAGGGGTGTGTGTGTGTGTGTGTGTGTGTGTGTGTGTGTGTGTGTGTGTTGTATTGTGATGAGGTGGCTGGAAGTTTGGTTCATGGTTTTACCAGTGAAGGGCATTGAATGAACCAGGCCTGATAGTTCACATCTATAATCCCTAGCACTCAGGAGGTTATGAGTTCAAGACCAGCCTGGGTACATGACATGATCTATTTCAGCCAAGCCAAGCAAGACAAAAAAAAAAAAATTAACTAGGATAGTTTAGATTTCCTGGAGTTCGTTGGATTGAAAATGTTTCTAAGACTGTCCATGTTTCTTTCACAGTTGCAGACAGAAAAAAAGTTTATTTATAACTAGGAATGGTAGGATTTGTGTCTCCCAATCCCTGCCTCCTCTTCCTGCTTTTTTTTTTTTTTTTCCGGAGCTGAGGACCAAACCCAGGGCCTTGTGCTTCCTAGGCAAGCGCTCTACCACTGAGCTAAATCCCCAACCCCTCTTCCTGCTTCTTAAGGAGAGACTAGATGTTTCTTTAGCTCTCTGTTCTGGGGGCTGGGAAGTCTGGTGTGTACCATTGGTTTCTGGTATCACTTCTTGGACATCTTAATATAGCAGAGGCATCAATGGCAACAGAACCTGGTTAGCCTTTGGATAAAAATAGCAAAGCGTTATTTTAACTCCTTGGCCACTTGTTACCTTTTAGACATTTTGGTTATATTTAGGCTTTTTGTCTCAAGCATCAGAATGTCTTTTGCTTGTTCAGGATCACAGAGAGCCAGAGCCTGGTTGTTTTTAAGTCAACCTGATACAAGCTAGTCATGGGGTAAAGAATTCTCATGCCCCTGTAGATCAGCCTATAGGTACATGAGATAGGAATTCTCATCCCTCTGTAGATCAGCTTATAGGCACATCAGACAGGAATTCCCATGCTTCTGTAGATCGGCCTATAGGCACATTGGATGGGCATTTTCTTGATTAATGATGTGGAAGGGTCCATCTCACCGTGGGCAGTGCCACTTGTAGGCAGGTGGTCCTGGACGTACAAGAAAACAGACTGAGTAATCAACAGGGAGCAAGCCAGGAAGCAGCATTCTGCTTTCTTTGATGATGGACTGTGGTGAGGAGTGGTAAGCTGACATAAACCCTTTCCTCCCAAAGCTTGCTCTGGGCCATGGTGTTTTTTCTCAGTAATGGAGACTACAACTCAGACGACCTTTCTCGCTTATCTATCTTGCCCACTACTGGGAAGCCACACTTATGCTTTCACTGACGTTGGGACAGAGAAAAAAAGATGTTTCAGTTTTTTTAAAGTGGGAGAATGGAAGATTTTATTCTTTCAGAAAGTGAGTATGAAGCTGTTTGGTGGTACACACTATAATCTCGGCCCTTGGGAGGTGAAGGCTGGAAGGTTATGTGTTTAAGGCCAGAATATCTATTCTCTCCCCTTTGGTCCCCACTGTACTTTAAATATACAGTTGTCAATGTAGTAATGTCAAGGCTACACAGTGAACTACCCAGCTTCATATCGCAATGGGGTCAGAAAGGTGACGCAGATTGTGACTGTTTTCAAGTGTTTCTTAGTGCTATGTCAATGGACAAGGTGTGCCACAGTTGGTGAAAGCTGCCATTCCAAAGGGTTTCAGTTATGGTTCTTCAGGAACTGTCTGTTTCTGACACAGCTAGCTCCAGAGACCCTGTTTCCAGTCTCTCAGCACACACCACCAGCCAGCACGCCTGTTCTTTTTATGTGGCTGCAGAACGTCTAAACTCGTGTTTTCATGGAGTTTTACCAACCGAGCTATCCCCGGAGCCTGAAAACTGCTGGTTGTGAATCCCACGCTTTCTCAGACCATGCATCCCCAGAACCCTTAGAGCATGAGTAGCTTCCCTGGTGTGCACTACCAAGCCTGCTGTGCCGATAGGGTCTGTCCACTTGACACAAACTGGAGTGCCCTGGGAAGAGGGAAGGCAGTTGAGGAATTGCTTCCATCCATCAGACTAGCTGTGGGCCTGTCTAGGGGGTGTGTCCTGACTAATGATTGACATAGAAAGGCTCAGCCCACTGTGAGAGCCGTTCCTAGGCAAGCGGCTGACAGAAGGGAGTAAGCCAGGAAGCACCATTCGTTCAGCCATCAGCTTTAGTGCCTGCTTCCGCTTCCCACGGGAGCTTCTGCTTGGTTTCCCTTCATATAGGAAACAAAGCTCTCACTCTGTAAAAACAATTTCAAGAGTAGTTTAGTGAAAACGAAGCCGTTTTTAGAATACCAGTCTGCAGAGAGGGACGAGAGCGTGGAGAAAGGCAACATGGTGGTATACCAGTTGGCACGAGACTGAAGTTTAAAACTCCTGGTCTTGAGAAACCCTGTTCTTGTCTTCCCATCAGCTGTTGGCCCAGGTGCATGATCTCTGTAAACTATCACATCTGGTCCAAAGACTGTATCTATCTATGTGTGCACACACATCTATTTGCAGAGTTTGAGAGAGACTCAGTCACATAGCAGACTCCTGCAGCTTCCCAACTGATCATTGTAAAACAGGCAGGTAGCACCTCTTGCTTTTCTGTGACTCTTTGAGCTCTGCATGCACCTCATACCTGGAGTGAAAGCCAAATGAACCCTTTCCTCCTGCAGCCTGCTTTGCTCTTGGTGTTTCTCATAGTGATAGAGAAACAAATAAGGACAGTTGTATCCTCTAAGCATGCCAATAGCACGGAAATCAGAAGAGACAGTGCAGTGATGTCCACGGCCTGTCTCTCTCATCTCTGGTTTGCTGCCCTGCAGTCACTGGAGGGCACCTGACAGGACCATCCTGTCCACTCTGAGCCACTGTGCATGTGGTCTAGGCCTGCTCTGTCTATGTGCCTCAGGTGTGTTAAGGTTTCCGAGCACCGCCATCTTTGCAAGTGAGACAAGGACAGCGTTGTACTCACAGTGAAGTGACCCCTGGAGAGAGGTCAGAGAATGGCCTTGGTAAACAGTAGTGTGTGCACAGCTTTCTTCTGACCATCCATTTGGGGTTTTCCAAGACTGAAGACAACTTTCAGGAATCGTTTCTTTCCCTTCCCCATCGGGTCCTGGGCCTGGAACTCAGGTTTTCAACCCTGATGACAAGAACCCATGCGTGATTAGCTCTCGCTGCTCGTTGTTTTCTGTCTGAGGTAGGCTCTCGGTATAACCTCAGGCTAGCCCTAAGCTGTGGATTCTCCATTTCCTGGAGTTCTGAGCATAACCACCAGGCCAGCCACTTACCCGCTTTTGTTATTTCCTCAGAAGTTAGAGATGGTCTGTTCTCTTATACTTTACACACATGACTATGGCACCATCTAAAATACTTCATTTGTACCCTTTTATTAAATGTCCTTCTCTCCAGAACCCAAGAGGAAGAATTGACTTGTTCATTGTGTAAACCTCTATATAGCATTAATGCTTACCAGATGTCAGGCAAAACCAGGCGTTTGATTGCATTAACTACCCTAACCCTGAAATACTCTAACCCTTAATGCTAAAATGCCCAGATATAAAATGCAGTATTTACCCCTAAAGTGTAATGGGTTTCATGGGTTAAAAGAATAATCAAGTGCTTAAAGAATAAATGAGGCTAACAGCATTGGGCCAGGTGCATGATCTCTCTAAACTTTATAATATCTAATCCAAAGATTTGTTCATATATACGTATACATACATACATATATGCACATTCTTTAGTCTTTATGTGTATATAAAGTATTCTGACTGAAGAATGCACATGCTGGGAAGGAAAATCACCATGTAAAATGGTTACGTTCTTGTTCCCTAGTGAAAATGGTAAGGAAATCTAAGAGGGCCTCGGGGAAGTTGATCCCATGTTAGCAAGAGGAAGAGGGGTTCCTGAAAGCAGCGTTAACGTGACATCGTCTGTCCTAGGTCCTCTCCTTCTTCTTCATCGGCCTGACGTCCATGATGATTCCCCTGTGCAGCGTTTTCGGAGCCCTCATTGCCCTCTGCCTCATCATGGGTCTCTTCGACGGGTGCTTCATCTCCATCATGGCGCCCATTGCCTTTGAATTAGTTGGTCCTCAGGATGCTTCCCAGGCCATTGGGTTTCTCCTTGGATTCATGTCCATCCCCATGACTGTTGGTCCTCCTGTTGCAGGTAAATATGACAGTTCTTCTACAGCACTGTCCACTCTGGATCCTAAACCCTGTTTGTTTGTGAGATACATTATTGACAGTACTCTGAGCTTTCTTTATCTCATATCTGCTTGTTTCATGTTGGGAGTTTTTGATATTGCTGTTGTCTTTGTTGCTTGTTTGATGATTTTTCAAGACAGAGTTTCTCTGTATAAACCCCGCTGTTCTAGACCTCACTCTATAGATCAGGCCGGCCTCAAACTCAGAGATCTGCCTGCCTCTGCCTCTTGAGTGCCAGGATTAAAAGGGGTGCACCACCGTCTTCTGGCTCCTCTTTTAATAAGCCTGTCTGTTGATAGTATGTTGGAAACATTTATTGGGGACCATTCTATGAGTGTGTGTGTGTGTGGGGTGTGCATGTATGTGTGTGTGGGGTCTGTAGGTGTGTGTGTATGTATATATGGGGGTCTGTATGTGTCTGTGTATGTGTGTGAGGGGTCTGTATGTGTATGTGTGTGTGTGCATGGGGGGGTCTGTGTGTGTGGGGTCTGTGTGTGTGTGGGTCTGTATGTGTGTATGTGTGGTGTGTGTATATGTGTGTGTGGGGATGTATGTGTGTGGGATGTGTGGGGGTCTGTATATGTGTGTGTGTGTGTGTGTGTGTGTGTGTGTGTGTGTGGTGTGTTAAGCCCAGGCCCTTGCACATCCTAAGCAAGGACGTGCCACTGAGCTACACTCCCAGCAAACACTCCCTGTTGGGGCATGCTGAGTATTGGACTTGGGCATGGGGTATACCAAATACATACTCTTCCAGTACGCCATGCAGTTAGCCCCTACTTCTTCACAGTTCTGTTCGCATGTATGTTAGACAAATGGAAACATGAAAATGAAGATTCTGATAGACTTCCAAGCATCATTTACTACTTGTACATACGTAAGCATACCCATTGTAAAATGGTTGAAGAGAATCACATGTAGTGGAGAGAACTATATTGTCTATCAAAACATAAATATAGAAATAATGCAGTGGTACAGATCTATATTCTCAGTGTTCAGGAGAACTGCAAGTTCAAGGCCAGCCTGGCCTACACAGTGAGTCCCAGGAGAGCTGGGACTGTATATAACATAATAAGACTTGACTCCAGTCTGTCCCTAGCCAAAGAGTAAAGCCCAAAGTCTACCATGCGTTGGAGAGGGGTAGATACTGTTCAGCCATCAAAGTGATAGAGAGGGACACTGATGCCACCGCCGGGTGAGCCAGCATCACAGACATGAAACGGTCAGGTACCGCATGGTTCCACCTTTATGAGCTGCCCGACATCTCCACAGAGACAGAAACCAGGGTGGTGGTGCCAGAGACTGGAGAAGGGGCACTCGATAGGGATGGAGTTCTGTCGCTTTTAGCGTGACGGACGCGGGCGTAGCCATGCTGCTCATGAGCATTGCGAGTTTACTCCGTGTCACTGTACCTCAACAGCTGACTTCATGTTAAGCGAGTGCTACCTTCACAGGTCGCCTAGATGACCGAGTGATCCTTACTTGGGTACCGGTGTGAATTGGATGAGTGTTCAAAACAGTTAGGATAAAGTCTCAATTATATACAGCTATCTCGTCCGATAGAAGGGGCTCAGTGAAGCTCCGTGAGAGTCACCTTAACCCCTTCTTGTGTCTGGAGCCACATTGCTGATCCAGAGTAGAGTTGGCCATCTAGAGTGATACTCCCTGTATGAGAAGCCTCTATCTATCTCTTCCTCTCTTCTCAGGTAATAGCTTGTGCACTTAGCTCAGGTTGGGAGAGTTCAGGTCTCCAAGTAAAGAGTGGGAACAGTGTTGCTTCAGCAGGAACAGTAACGGCTTACAGACCCAGCATAAGGGGCGGGGGCAGCAGGACACTCCTGAAATAGGAAGAACACGTAGCAACTGGCCCGGAGAATTACCCTCCCCCATTTCCTCAGTGGCTCAGCGTGGTTATTTATAGGAAAGCCTGTCTATTAGCAGCCACAGGTGCAAGGCTGGTTGCATGTGAGACACTTGGATTCCGAAGGCCAGAATATTGCATATTGAAAGATCTTTGTGTTTTACATCTAGATTCGGGATAGCTGTACTTTCATTTATATGTGCATGTATTGGCGAGCCACTGGATGCATTCTTAGCTGGGCATTGGCGAAGTAGGACAGGCGTTCAGTTCAGTATGCTCTCTGGATGTTTTAGATAACCTGAGGTGCACAGTAAAAACCCAAACACTAAGAAGACATACAACTTGGAGCCCTGGATTTCTCAGGAGGTTTAGAAGTAAACTAATACTTTTCGGAAGCAGAGCTTAAGAATCCATCAAATGGCAAACACACACTTCAGGGCTTTCTGTTTATTTTGAGACAGGGCCTCTATGTAGCCTACAACTCTCTGTGTGGACCAGGCTGGCTTCAAACTTCAGTCTCTGCTGTGATTAAAGTCATATGCTGCCCGGTCTGGCCAGACACACATTGTTATAATTCTTCCCAAGGATGGGAAGGTCTCAGTATCTTTCTCAGATATATTCCAAAACCTCTCTTTTGGGCTAGTGAGATTGCTCACTGGTTAAAAGCACTGGCTGCTTTTCCAAAGGATGCTTTAGTTAGAACCCACATGGTGGGCATCTACCCCTAACTCCAGATGCCTTCTTGGATACCAGGTAGGCATTTGGTACACAGACATATATTCAGACGAAACACCCAGACATTAAAAAAGTTGAGTCTCTTTTTATCCCAGCTCTTAGATTTATGGCTTTTAGTGTTTTGTATCACGATTTGAGTAAGATCATCTTGGGGGCAGATGTTGAGAGAACTTTGACCTGGGTGCTCCACCCACCTTCAACTGAGACAAGGCCATTGCATCATCTTTAGAGTGGCTTAGTCTCTGATAGGCTGGAGGATGCCAAAGCCTCCTTGTAATGCTTTCCAGAAGTGCTTTGGTATGACCTGTGCTCTGCAGTAAAACTTAAAATCAGAGATCTTTTTCCCCTTCCACATGTCAGAAAATGTTTGCATTTCAAGTCTGTTTTCCGAGCCTGCCATCAGTGTGACTGATCTGGGAGCCAGACTTGTTCCCTCGTTGTGACAGCTGCTGTGTCCTCTTCCAGGGTTGCTCCATGACAAACTGGGCTCCTATGATTTGGCCTTCTACCTCGCTGGGATCCCTCCCTTCATTGGAGGTGCTGTGCTCTGCTTAATCCCGTGGATTCATAGCAAGAAGCAGAGAGAGATCAGTAAAAACACCGGAGGGGAGAAGATGGAGAAAATGCTGGCGAACCAGAGCTCTCTCCTGTCAAGTTCATCTGGAATCTTCAAAAAGGAATCCGACTCAATTATTTAATGCCATATATACCTCCACCTGACTGGATTTGCTTTTGAATTTTAAGCCAGTTTTCCTTTTATATGAATTGCAGATTTCTTATTTTTTTAAATCATCCTTGGAATAGCACAAATGGGACATGAAACCTTTATTACTACAAGAACCATTTTCTCTCCCCAAATAGCTTTTGATATTTCCAGGAATCGGGGGGTAAGAGACTGTTGTTACAGGCAAGCATGTTTGGAACTCAAACTTGAGCATTCAAAGCTATCAGTAAGGAGCAGCCCTGGCAGCCTTGGGTGCTGTGGGCTGCAGCGTGTGTTTGCTGCGCTGGGTGGGCTGCAGCATGTGTTTGCTGCGCTGGGTGGGCTGCAGTTTGGTCCACGCTGGAAGCATTTTGCTTTTCAGTTGGTGTCTTTTGTTCCAGTGTGTTATGTGTTACTTTCTACATCATTTTGGAACTTTTTGCAAAATCTAAGCCTGGATCCTACATGATAAGAGGCCAACCTTAGCCTCGAGTCTATTCAATGATTTAAGCTATGAAATTAGGAGGTTCCTACATGCTGCCATGTCAGGGGGCCTCCCGGGAGCAGATGCTAATGCTACCACCATGATATGGGCGATAGAAAGGTCCCTCCCGTAGGCAGCAATCAGGTGTTTCTTCCACGAACCTCTCTTCCCTTTGGTCTGTAGTGTGTTTTACTCCAGTCGCCAGAAACACCCCACATTTCTGATTTTGTATAAACAATAAAGTGAAGTAGAATGTATAAAAGGTAGCCTGGCAGTTCTAACGGAGTTTCCAACTTCCGGGTTTGTTAGCACTGTGTCCGTGTGCTTTGTTGAGCATGTTGTCAGCTGGTGGAGTGGACGCAGACTGGCGGTGCCGCTGCAGAACTGTTCTGTCCATTAGAAGAACGTCTGATACAAGAAATTGCTTATCTGACTCTGCAACTAATGATTTTAAAATGTTAAATATATTTATAAAAAGCTAATTCCTACATTTTCCAAGAATTTGTAGCAAAACTTTACATTTGTATGTAGTCTTGTGATGTGCTAGGAGCCTGGGGGTGGTGCTTTCCCGGCTGCCTGCCGTGGGGTTCACTCACACACACTGACACGGACTCCATTGTAACAGGTGACACAGTCTTTCCACACAATATCGAGTATGCCTCTCTTCTGTGACTGGAAAATTAACGTGGTATTTATGTGCGTTAGCTCCTTACTAATTCCCTCCCTTCTCCCCCATTTATGTCCTGACTGTAGAAAGCAAGCTATTAGCTTTGAGGACCTAAAATCAAAACCAAAGTTGGGCTGTGTCCCATTACACATTTATCAAAACAGGAACACACTCTTATATCTTTGAAATTATATGTTAGACTTTAAAGGTTAAAATGCAAAATATACTTAAATCATTAGCCTACATGAGTATTAGTCAGAGTTGAGGGTAGCTTGTTTGTTCCTGTAAAAAGAATGTTATCTTTTCCCAAGCACTTCCAGGAACCTTCAGTTTCTAAGTTATCTGCAAGATGAAATTTAATTCTGTTATCTCAGCGAGCATTCCCTTTCTGTGGCTTTCAAAAGGCCACCTCCCTCTCTCCATCTGGAGAGAAGAGAATCTGCACTGTTCTTGTCGGGAGGCAGGGTAGAGGGCTGGAGGGAAGAGGGACTAGGAGTTGAAGGCTGGAAGCTTTTTCTCTTAATTACAGCTCTCTTACCTATGGTCTTGCGAGAGCTCACAGCCTAAATGTTAAGTGTACAAGTTATTTTAATGGGTTTTGAATACTTATAATTTATTTATATTTATTTATTGTGAGGTGGAGTCTGAGTAGATCCGACTGGCCTTTCAGCTCTATTCTGTTGCTTCAGACCTGTGTTGGGATGCAGGGCTAGGCTGCTGCGTGTGGCAATAATTTTGATTTTGAAGACCCAAGCTAGCATAGAATTTGCTATGTAGCCCAGGCTAGCCTCAAACTCACAAAGTTCTTTTAGGAGTTCTGAAACAGGCTTTGCTGTGTGGCCCAGCAAGGAGTTGGAACCTGAGATTCTCACAGGAGAATGCACCACACCCACCTTCAACTACTGCTGATGGTTGCTTTTCTCTGTTAAATTGACCAAGGGCATTGGCAATTTGTTTGCAATAAGTTCTCTTTCAGGAGGGAAAATATTTTAACCATATTGGCCTTTCTTGTTCTTTTCTTTATTGTTTTAGATAAGGTTTACTAAGTAGCCCTGACAGACCTGGAGCTCACAAAGATGTGCCAGCCTCGGCTTCCTGGGCGCTGGGATTAAAGGGTCCTCTTCCATGGAGCATGGAGAGAACAATTTGAGCATGGTGTCGTAGTCACCGTCACACCTTTCACCAATGATTTCACCTCGACTGCCTGAGATGCTTCATCCTTGTTAGTGCCTTCAAAAACTAAGGCACCTAGGGTCAGCTTGGCAGTAAAAGCCTTTACAGCCCTTAGAGAGCGGCAGTCACATGGTGCCTCTCTTGTAACTCTAGTTCCAGGAGATCCCAGTACCCTCCTCTGAGCTCCTGCGTGCACATGAGACAGACAGACAGACAGACAGACAGACACACACACACACACACACACACACACACAAATATTTAAAAGTTAATTAAAAACATACAACTAAGGTAAACAAACCCACCATTAGAAGACATTAGAGCGAGGTTTATTGTTTGGGGGGCGGTGGCTACAGAGCAATCTTAGGGCCTGTTCTAATTAAGCTGTGGCACTCTGGAGAACTGTGTGTAGAGCAGGCTAGCCCGGAGCTTACAGCCTTCCTGTCTCTTCTCTTTAGGTGGCTTCTGTTATTGTTGCCTGTTTCTTTTATTTGCTTTTGAGACAGGGTCCCTATGTAGCCTGGGCTGTCCTAGAACTCATTTTGTAGATCAGGCTGGCCTCTCTCACAGAGATCACCTGCCTCTGACTCTTCCTCCCCATTGTGGGATTAATGCTGTGCACTATAATTCCTGGCTTCTGTGTCCCTGTGTGCTAAGTTACAGGGACAGGGGTTAACACGGGAGAAAGGTGGTGTTTCCCAAGAACAGGGAACAACAATGAGTTTTGTTCTACACAATGCTTTTACCAAGTCTAACAGCAGCATGGGTGATAATCCAGAAATCCCCAACCTCATTTTTGATGTTTTAAAATAAATCTAATTATAGTACCCTTCAGTGTCAGTGAGTTCTGGGAGAAGACTGCTTCGACCTCAGAGTCAGGAAGCAGCTTGTACATCATAGGGACTCCCAGCATAAAGTAATGTCCAGAAACCATGTTAAGTCCGAGAAACCACTGGGAGCCTGGGAAAGATGATTGTTCTACAGTGTGGAACATTTGTCTGCATGTCAGTAACTATGGACAACTTTAAGTTATTTTTCAAGGTTTATTTTGCTTATGTATTTGAGGAGGTTCCCACAGAGGCATGTTTGACGTGGGTGCTAGGATCTGAACTCCAGTCCTCTGGTAGAGTACTGAATGCCTTTTCCCCACTTGGAGACAGGATCTCCCTATGTAGGCCTGGCTAGCCTAGAAAGACCAGGCTGGCCTCTTGCTCAAGATCGCTGTTTGCCGCTGCCTTCCTTGAGCTGGGGTAAGGCGTATGCCACCACACCTAGTTGCTGTAAGCGCTCTTAACTGATAAGTGTTTAGATCTGTGTGAACACAAGCGTTTCTACCGAGATCTTCCCTACTAGATGAAGGTGATTTTCATAATGGAGTCTGCACGACAATAAGAACCCAGGACTTATTATTTTAACAGTATAATAATATTCTGACCCCACACAATTCAGGTGCCTCTAAAAGTTGGGTCAAGGTTGCTATTAAACTTCATATCCCTTTCAGAACATTTTCTTTTGAGTTATGAAAGATTTATTGTTGTGTGTACGGATGTGTGCACCACAGGCATGCAGTGTTTGCAGAGGCCAGGAGGGGGCTTCGCACCCACCACCCGTGCTGGAGGTGCAGGGGCTGTGAGCCACCCAGGAGTGCTGGGGACAGAACGCTGGTCCTTGTAGGGCCCTATAGCTGTTGAGCTACTCTCTAGCCCCCAAAGATTTTTGTTTTTAAATACATGTAGCACAAAGGGAAAATGTATCACCAACAAAACCACACAGGTATTCTGTACGTCTGAGAAATTTTGCCTGAGAAGTTATTACTGAGTTCAAATACATGGAAGTTCCTAATTTCTGCGGACACTTAACGATTTAAGTTTTATTTACAAGAAAATGATCATCAAGTCCAGCCTTTGTGGTGAACATGACCTCCCAACAGAATAGCTTTAAAGGAGAAGTCCTCTCTTAGTGTATCTAGCGCAGAGTGGGGCGTTTAAAATTACGGGTTAAGGATGTGGCATGCCGGTAGGGTGCTCTCCTGACAGGGTCAAAGCCCCAGGCTCACTTCAAGAACAACAGCAAAAAGTGCGTATAGTAGCTTTGAAATGGATTTAAGGAGACATTTTGAACATTTGAGCTGTTTGTCTTTCAGTCCGTTTTTGGAGTCATTCATTGGTCTTAAATTTTTAGATTTTCATCTTTTAGATTTAACACAGCCTAAAACTGCTGCGAGTGACAGTGTCAGTCTCCTGTCAGGTGCTCTCAGCACCGTGCTGTCACAGCGTCAGATTCCCCTCCCCCAAAAGCCAAATGATGCCCCCAGGAAGTGCATGCAGGTCCCAGGTCCCTCCCAGTCTACATGCTTCTGTAAGCAGGACCCAGATACCTGGAGGTCCTGGGGCTTAGGTTAACCCTGCTTCCCTTCACACACTGTTTTATGAGGAGGAGAAAATTCTTATTCTCATGAGAATCAGAGTGAGCGCCACAGCCGCTGTTGACTTTCTAGAAAGAGGTGTGCTCGCCGCTGAGGATGATGGGTTTTCTGTTAACTGAGCCATGCGTGCTGGGGCCTCACTGACTATAATGTCCAGTTCCTCCAACAGCAGGTTCTCGTGAGCGGTTAATGAGAGCGTCAAATGACGGAAGGTTATAGGGGCGCTGCACCGCACCGCACCGCACCGCACCGCACCGCACCGCACCCTTCCTTGTGTTGGCCAGCTTCTCCCACCAGTCATTCTCACTGAATTGTAGCTACAACAGATTGAACTTTGCAGGATCAAGAAAAAGCTTGGGCGTGTAAATATCTCTTGACATCTGGCATTCTTGTCTACTCATTTTATTTTAATGCTCATCTGGAAGTTTTTAATTATATATTTCAAAAGTTCAAACTCTGTTAGCAAAACCTAATATTCCAAATGTACCTAGTGCTCCAGGTGTGAGCTCCCCTCATTGCCTCCCTCCCCCTTCTCTCCCCCTCCCCCTCCCGCACTCCCCTTCCCCTTCCCCTTCTCCCCTTCCCCTTCTCTCCCACAGAAGGTGCCAGCTTACCCCATAACTGTATATAGCTGACTGTGTGAAAAGGTCATGCCGGGTTTGACCAACGTAGGTATTTTCCTAGTTTTGAGAAATCCTGTTTTCTTTTAAAATAATATAATTTATAATTGATTTTTTAAATGTGATTTATATATTTAATATAGATAACCAAGACCTTTTTAATGAAGAGTGGTTTGTACTTTGGAGAATATAGTCATTTTTACTGTGGGGTAACGTGATATTCTCAGTAAATGCAATAAAATTTTTAGCAAATTCCTGTAAGATCTTGTGACTGTATTTCTGGGGCAGGGGAATTACTGAACTGAACAGTCTGTCTTGAAGAAAAGTAAAGGGTGTTTTATGCTGTGCGTCTTTCTAGTGTGTTTGGATATTGCCATTCCTCAGGGGAGGGAATGTCTCTGTGTGGTCTAAGAGTTAAAAGCCTTAAGCCTTGAGGAGTATGCCAGGGTCTTGCCCATGCTACGCCAGCGCTTCACCACTGGCTGCAGCCAGCCCCAGTAGTATGAGGCCTTGTGGCCACTCCAGCCCTCCTTTCATCTTCTGAGTGGTGGGATTGCATTAGGGCCTGGTGTTTGACTCACTCCTTTGAGGCTCGTGTGGGCTCCTGCCTAAGCCTCCAGAGTACTAGGATTACAAACACGTGCCACATGCTGGACCGCATACCTCTGTATTGAACCCCTTCATTCTCTGCCATCCTCTGTTCCTAACTGTAGGTTGACATCTCCCTTGACTCCCCCCAGCCTTGTGTTTCCCAGATTAATGACTCAAAGGCGGGACTAAAAGAACACACCAGTTTAATTTATGCCTTCCTTTTCTTCCTCTTTATTTGTGTGTTTCTTTGTACAACGCCGACGATATTATATTCCTTTCTAATACCAGGAGTTCTGGGGAGCAGTGGGCACGCATAAGCAGCAGCCCACGCTTATTTTGCTGCAGATGAGATGGCCTACAGGGGAGTTAAGAAAGCAGTTGGCTCAGCAGAGACCTAGGATCTGTCACTGGGCTTGGTCACACGGTGAAATCTGGTCTTTGTGGGACAGGAGAGGCTCTAACAGATTTGGATGGTTTATATTGGTGTGTAAATTGAGTTCGTAAAGTGATAAGAAGTAAAAGAAATGAGAAAAGGAAAAAAGCAGGTGAAGGGACCAAGTCACCAAAAAGGAAAAGTGAGGCAAGATTTGTGAGGATCTGGAGTCTCTAAAGAAAAGAAACCCATCGCCAAATGCAGTGCTTGTGAAACACGGGAGTGTTCAAAGCTGATGCAAACATTCAATGCAGATAAAAATGGTAGAGTTGTTCAGTGAAGACACTAAGTACGTCCCAGTGGTAGAAATTGTTTCTGCATCCAGGGTCCCCTCGGCTGCCGTGTAGCCAGTGGCAGCAGGTAGCCGTAGTTCCTGCCAGAAGGCTGCCAAACTCAGGGGTCCTATGTGGGCACAGCAGTGGAAGCATAGACATGCTTTCCTTTGGACCTGTGCTGCTGTGTCGAGAACCCCAGCCCCATCAACCTTGTTGGGGTTGGGGAAGTGCGTGGGAGTCCTGTGGCAAGCACCAAGACTGAAGAGGCAAAATGGATTGTGGAGAATTCCTTTGTGCTGTAGAGGGTTTTCTAACATAGAGCCCTAGTTCACGCTGTTGTAACCAGCATTAGTCCTTACATGATGCACTATAGTTACATCATTTCTAACCCTCTCCTCCTCTGACCATTCCCATGCCCACCCTCGGGCCCCCTAAATTTATGATCTCTCTTCTATAATTATTATAGAGTATATAAGTATTATATACATATAAATACTTATTACTAGCATATATAAGTATTATTGCATCCAAACGTTAGTTTTCTGAGGAGACATTGGTACAAGCAATGCAATCTCGCCATGTTGTAGTGGGCCTTGCTATCGTTTCTCTTTGTAGCTCCAGGCTCCCGAGAGCAACTGGAATGGTGGGTGGCAGGCCTGCCTCGATCCTATTCTCCATTTTCAGAAAACTTTCAATTCCTAGGGGATACATTGATAATGCCAGAGTGCTTCATTGACTTAGAAAAACATCGGAAAGGTGGGCACAGAGAGAACAGTTCACACTGTGCACAAGAACTCTTGACAGCTGCATAGTTGGGGAAGGCACAGAAGACACCCAGCATGGTGAACGAGAGCCCTCCAGAAGCTGGTGCCTGATAATGGAAACACCACAGCAGTTGAAAGGAGACTTCCTGTGTGAGCAAAAGACAATGCTCCCAGATGCTATAAGATTATGAAATGGAAACCCCAGTGCCTCCCTACAAGCTGTGTGTAGGCCAGAGGGTATTGCCACTGCTGCTGGTTCTCAGGACCGTAAACTTACAGAATTGCATGTTACCCAATCCCACAATAGTTCCTAAAACTCTATTAGGGCTTTACATTTAGTATGCCTTTTGATAAAGAAGGCAGATTTAGAAATAGCTATGGAAATAAAGTGGGCAGGGCTTAGTCATCCATAGAGAAGCTGGACAGAAGGAAGCCTCAGGGTGGGGACAGCATGTGGTACCCATCACAGGAGGGGGAGATGGTTTCCGGAAGATGAGGTGAGCTTGGTTTGAGGCATGAAAGATGAGTTACTGTGGAATATCATATTCCTATAAAAACAGTTCGCCTGGATTGGACGTCAGTACGTAAGCAGGAGCATGTTTCTTAATGCCAACATTCTTAGTGCGGCATTCAAAGCTCTTACAGTGTGTACCTAGTCAACCTCTGCCATGTCCTCAGACTTCCTGTTTTATACGCCTTTTCTTTCACTCAAAGTTTTCTCAAAGACACCTTCCTCAAGACGTGAATCAGAGTAGCTGCCCTTAGACCATAGCTTCTGTTATTTCTCTTTAGTGTAGTTAAGTTACCAAGCCATGTAACCATGTAATCGTTTCAGACCAGCCTTCCCTATCACCTGTAAGTTCTCTGAAGGGAGCAGCTCTTTTTCCTGTCACCTGGCACAGCCCCACCTGCAAACAGCGTCCTTACGTTTCTCTGTAATTTGTGCTAACAGTTGCTTTCTCTCGACATACTCTTGTTCACTGTTGTGGTCAACTTACCCTCCAAAAACCTGTATGAAACATGACCTTCTCTAGAACATTCTAAAACCCTCCTACGTGGGGTGGGTCGCATCCTTCTCTCCTGGCGGCTCTTCGTTTATGTTGGTCTCAGTTCTACTTGAGCACAGTCCCTGTAGTCAATGATCAAATCACACCAAGTGCTCACCCAGTACCTGGGAGGCGGCCAAAGAAAAATCAGCGGGCGTATATCACTTCAACTAAAATAAATCTCAGGCTACTCTCACCACAATGCCAGAATCTAGCTTTTGCTTTTGCTTTTTGGGATGGTTTTCTTATGTAGCCAGCACTGTCCTCTAACTCATTATTCTTTTGCCTTAGTCTCCCACATCCTGGAATTTGGTACAGGGCACTAATCTGGGCAACTTCAAAGGTCTATTAGTCACCACCTTGATGTTCTATAGACGTCCATTGGAAAAAGTTAAGGCACCCTTTAGAAATCGACTAGAAGGATTGTTGTAATAGACTAATCGAGGTTTGTGGAGAACGAAGACTGAGACAGAGAATGGAGAGTTGGGAACTGGTGAGAGACGCTTCTGAGGTAAGCTGGGAAGATGGATGAAGCTGGAAAAGGGAAGGGACTAAAGTGAGTGAACTCAGTCGGTTCAGTTCCTGCAGTGCCGTTGAGTTCATTCATGAGTTTTGTTCTGTTTGTGCAGTGCAGGTCAGCAGAGGCAGTTGAAAACAGAGAATAAGGAGCCAGAAGATTAGAACAAATTGCTAGAGTTAGAAGCCAAGCAGAGCAATTCAGTGAGAAGCCGAGAGAAGCCAGATTGAATCAGTCAGCTTGGAGAGGAGTTTGAACCAGAACAGCTGAGTTGAACCAGCCAGCCAGAGTTCAGAAAAAACTAGAAAGCGTATGCAGCAGTAAATCTAAAACATTCTAGGTCTAGATTAAATTGTACATAGGAGAAAAGTTTCCAGGCCTAGACCTAGGGATAGATAGAACAGAGAAAGAAAGTCTGTGGGCTCAGCCCAAGCTGTGCATTCACACAGTTGTGTGTGGCTCTCATTCCATCCCATCACGAGGAAATACATGTTTCTTTTACAGGACGGTAACAGTTTGTCATATTTTTTATTTTCCTGATTTCCTCAGTGACCTGAGTGGTTAGCATATTCTGGAATGTAAGTATCTATTAAATTGAGTGACATCAAGATTACAAAATGTTAGCCATTTTTAAAACCGTTAAAAATGACTTGTTCTGTAGTTAAAATTTATTAATAAATTTGACAGAAAGTTTTCTCCAAGTGGTTAATTTATAGGAATAAACAAAACAAAACATTCTTCCAGCTTGCCTCTTGACCAAACGTCTTAGGAATGAATGTTTTTCTCGGTATAAGTAGTCGGTGATATAGAAAGCGGGAGGGTTTTCAGGAGAAAGAATATGTTTCAGATAGATGGTAAAGTTACATTGTTGGCTTGAGTGTTGCAAACAGAACAAAGCTGACTCCCGGCATGACTTTACCCAGCAATCATGACACTGTCAGGCTCCAATCATGTGTGAAAACTTGAGCTGCCTTGCTTTTGAAGCCACAAATTTGAAGCCACACATGTGTCTTGAGCTATCTGGCTGTTGACTAGGCCAGTGATGGCTGACTGGTCTTGGGGCGAACAGTCTCTTCTGTGCTAAGGTGAGAACGGAGCACGGCAAGGATCGACGCGGCTCCAGATGTCTATTCCGGAGCTTCAACGGGCATCTGTAGCCTGAAAGTTGAATAACAGACCTGGAAAGCTCTGGTGTGGACGGAGGGCAGGGGCGGGGCGTGTAAAGACCACCTCGCAGCTAGCGCTGGCTTCTTCCCTCCAGCGTTAACAGCACACATTATAGATGCTGTTGCTAGGCTCAACCTCCGCTGAGATCGGTTTCCAAAGCAACCATCATGACTTCCGGTTTGACTCCAGGTTGGCCAGAGGCCTGACTCTGTCACGGGAACCGCGCAATTCTGAAAGATGGAGAGTGAACTTAGTCAGTGGCCTGCTGCGGCCAGGGTCGAAGTCCAGCCTTTGATCAGGACGTTCCCTGGGGGCAGGCAGGAGGGACCTGGGAGCCTGGGGGAGCCGGAGCGCGGAGCCCCAGAGGGTGCATCGGTCCTAGTAGCTCTTCTCAGCCGCCAAGCTGGAGCTGGACCTGAAGACCCGGAACGCCGGGCCCGCGGCCGCGGCACAGAAGCTCCACCATGCGCAGACCCCGGCAGAGAGCGAGCCAGTCGCGGTGGCCTCCCGGCGGAGTGGCCGGGCCAGGAGCGTGCTGCGCTGGTTCTCCACCGCGGTCCTGTACGCCGCCTTCCTGGGGCTGGTGAGAGCTGAGGCTGCGCCCCTCCCAGGCTGGGGCGCGAGCCTCCCACCGGGGACCTGCCCTTCCCAGCTGGACTCTCTCCTTCGCTGCCTGCATGTTATGTGACCTTGAGGGCTTTAGTTAGTGCGCCGCCTGGGCTTCTGTTTCATCAGCTAACATAGAGGCACTGTTCTAATCATGGAGAGTCACTGTCAAGAGCACGGGTGATTTTTGCCTAACATGTTTCCCCTCATCAGTCTATTTTTGTAGGGCTCCTCTTAGTACTAGAGAGACAAAAAAAGGGAGAGGGTGCCAGGATCTGCAGCCACTGTCCCCTGCACCTTGAAAATACATTGTTTAAGTGGCGGTGTAGTTGTGATTTCCGTTTGAACTCCCCTCTCTTGGTTCTGGCTTCAGCGTCTGCCTCTTTCACTGTGCTTACGGTTTTAAAGCCCTAAGTATTCCTAGACTCTCCGCAGTCCGTCAAAGTACTGTCTGGAGAACTGCACTCTGTGTGTAGGAACTAAGCAATCGTGGAAAGGTAACACAGTGGGCAAAGAGCCTCCCACAGTACGGTCCCCTTGCCTCCAAGCTGTGCCCTGCACATACATGCTGGAACCAAGGTTTAAGGATGCCGCACTATAAGCTGTAATCCATTGGTTCTAAGAGACAGGATCTGAGTCCCACATATCCTACAAGGAAATCCCCTGCAAATATATCTGATCTGCTAGTTTTTTATAATCCAGTTTCTCAATGTAGTGTGTGTGTGTGCGTGTGTTCACAACATGGTGATCAGGTGGCAGTCAGGGGACAACTCGAGAGAGTCCATTCGCTCCTTCCAACTGTGTAGGTCCCAAGGGACTGAATTCAGGTTGTCAGTCTTAGCAAGCTCCCTTCCCTGCTGAGAAATGGTTTCGGAAATCTCTCTTGTATGAGCCGGGTCCAGATTCCTTTAACTTACATAGCAAAAGCGCACAAGTCGGGTCATTAGCACAGGGCTGATGTTTCTCTGTGTCCCGCCACAGAGTCAGACTGTCACAGTGGCTGTAACTTGTCTTCACTTTAGACTTGAATGTTTGAAGAACACTTGTGGAAAAAAACTTTTCTTACTCTTCTTACGCAAACTTTAAACTATGCTGGGGCGGCTTCCACGGCTCCTTCACCCCCAGATTCATCGCAAGCCCTGGGAGCTGTAGGAAGTCGTCGGCAACAGCACACAGTTCACCAGCATGAGAAAGGCAGGGTAGCAGAGTGGGCAGAGAGTGGGCCAAAGGTTAGGCAGCTAGGTAGCCACTCTCATGAATCCAATTAGCTCCTTGCTGCTCTGTACTGGGGACTCAGAGGTCTCCATTTTTTTTTTCCAGTTAGTCTTGTGACAGGAGCCATATGAACTTAAATATTACTGCTCGAAACCCTTGATACAACAGGCTTGGCATCCACCACACCAGATACTTGCAGAATAACTGAATGTGCCACGTGGCCCTTTCCTCTGGGAAACTTCCTTAATGTATGCAAGAGCATATCTAGAGGAACAGAAACATGGTGGGGGTGCTGGGGTTGCAAACCTGGCCCTCACCCATCTTTACCCCAGCCCCTCAGGCATTTTTTCAATTAGAGTCACACTTTGTGAGCCGTAAAAGCAAGGGGAAAGAGTTAGGCAGACCTTCTGGTTTCTTCATTGCCACGCCCTAGCCCCAACATGGAGGAAGTCTGTAGCACTAAATACGTTCTATTGATTGTGAAATTCGAACGTTCTCACCCATCCTTTTTTTTTTTTTAAGATTTATTTATTTATTATAGACGAGTACACTGTAGCTGTCTGCAGATACACCAGAAGAGGGCATCGGATCTCATTACAGATGGTTGTGAGCCACCATGTGGTTGCTGGGATTTGAACTCAGGACCTCTGGAAGAGCAGTCAATGCTCTTAGCCACTGAACCATCTCTCCAGCCCCCGTTCTCACCCATCCTTAAAGGTGGCTTCTCCCTCCTCTGAACCTCTGTGGCATCTGATTGGCTGTAAGAGTCATCTCTTCCCCGATTTAAGTGTTCACCTCATATGTCATGTAACCAGCACCCCACGACCACAGAGTCCAGACACCCAGGTGCATTGCTAGAAACTTCTTCACTGGAGACTAACCTATCCTTGCCACTTCAGGACAGGTGCTAATTTTTCTCATTGATTGCTTTGGCCTCTGATTATTGGAAGGTTTAGGAGATTTCAAGGAAACCCGCTCGAAAGGCAGGGAATAGTGATGCCAAACTGTAAGATCCAACCATGTAAGAGATCAAAGGCAGCAGAAAAGTCCTGCACTGACCCAGGAGTTGAGTCCTTAGCAGTAGAAGAGTTTGAGCAAAAGTTCGTAGCTGACAGATCTAAACAAAACCTGGTGGCAAACATTTTGTGATCCTCTTCTGCATACAATAGGGCGATAGACTTTTACTGGAAATGGACCTTATCATATTTAATTGGCACAATTGAGCTTTTGCTAAACACAGAGGTTACCCTTACCTTTGAGGGAAATCTCTGTGACCATAATGTGTGGATACAGCAAAAGCCGTAATTCTCAGCTCCTGGGATCTTAGATACATATACCATCTGCAAATACCACTCTAGTTTCCTATTTTAATCTAATATTTGTTTTGTGTATGTTTGCCTGAATGTATATATGTGTACCACATTCATATTGGTGCCCATGGAGACCAGAAAACTGGAGTTACGGACCGTTACAAACCACCATGTAGGTGCTAGAAATAGAATCCAGGTCCACGTCAAGATGGGTGACTGCTCTTAACTGCCAAGTCCTCTCTCCAGCCCCAAGTTTTCTATTTTTGCTGGTAAGTTGGTTTCTAGGGAGCAAAGGTGCGTGGCCCATCAAGGAGAGTTTCCCCTCCTCTGGTGTGATAGTGTCTTGCTGGGGACACGGACACCGTTGGCAATAGTGACATTCCCTACTTGGGAGCATCTAGCCCACAACCCCAGCACTGCTCTGCTGTCTGCTACGACATTAGTTTTTGCTGTATCCACACATTGTGGTCCCTGAGATTTCCCTCAAAGGTAAGGGGAGGGGAGGGACACCAGATATTCGAGGGAAAGGGGGAAAAGACAGAGTTCTCTGCAATGGCAGAGAACTCACCTAAGATCTTAGGGAAGTGACCCATAATCAGAATAGTGTCTGGTTTCTGAGGAGAACTGTCCGTAGCAGCTTCTCCTTAAGGTCTCCAGCACAGGCACAACCTGAGCAGACATGAGTCGTGTCTTCCAGGTGAGAGATACCAATCCAAGACTGAAGGCCCAGAACCTTTGCTACAGAGAAAAACCTGGATGGCTCCCGACAACTAGCGAAGTGAAGGGAGTAGCTTAATGGCTTCTAAAAGACCCATTCTCCAGGTCCTAGATCATGGAAACTCTGGCTAGCACCCATTGGTGGGTTGGATGGGCTTTTCTCAACCCAGAGAAAATATACTTTGGTGAAATCCCTTAAAGCCATGACTACTGGGTAGTGTTATAGTTTACAAGAGTACGAGATTCATAAGGTCCTATCACCAGGGTGTGCAACCGCTCAAGAATGATTATTATCTGTGTGCCTGTAAGTGCTTATGTGCACCATGTGTGTGCAGGAGCCTCTGGAGTCCAGAAGAGAGTGTCAGACCTCCTGGACCTTGTAGCCCAGGCTGGCTTCACACTCAGTGTGTAGCCAAGAATGACTCTGAATTTTTGATCCTCCTCCTTTCATCTCCCATGTGCTAAGAGTCTAGGCTTGCACCATCATACCAGCTATGAGAATTCAATTATATATATATATATGTATATATATAGTTTTATATATATATAAACTTTATATATATAACTATACATACATGATATACTAATATGTGTGTGTGTGTGTGTGTGTGTGTGTGTGTGTGTGTGTGTGTACTGTAAACACATCCACCCACAAGGATTTAAGGCTTGCAGCTTCTAGGAACATATTACTTAAGACCTTTATTGTGTGGACCAAAATTAAGGGTTCGAAAAGCCAAACATTGGTTGGAAGCCTTTTTTCAGATCCATCCCTAGATGCTTGGTATGTTTTGAGTCACTTCAGCTCCTCCATGATGAGTCTTGGAGAGCAGAGCTTTTTGCCCCCTGCCACAGGCTTTAAAGACTCAGAGCCCCAGGCAGACAGCCAAGCTCCCCCTGGGCCCATGCTTGGCAATGGGTTTCCATCCCCTTAAACACCGGCTTTGCTTCTCCACTTCAGATGCCAAAACTGTTCATTAAATAGATTGTGGTAGGTAATTAGACTTTGAATTAGCTTATGGAGCTCATTCAAACTACATAGCTTAATAATTTCACCACTGCCTACTTAGCATGAGAATCTGCCAAGTCATTTCCTTGGTACTTAATTCTTACTGTGCTTGCTGCCGGGTTAAACATCAGCTCGATGCTTACGAGCTGTTGGGGCCTTCATAGACAGAGAATTCCTACCCAGTCCAGTGAACAATCTTACAGTCACAGATTTCCTGCCCTTGAAAGTCTTTTCCATGAATGTCCTTGAATGCCAAACTGACAGTGGCTTCACAAAGTACCACCCTAAACGACTGTAGGTGACAAGACTTAAAACGGCCACGGCCAAAGGCTTCCTGAGAGCTAAAATACTGATGCACTTGGCACATTGGGTATGTTTACCACGGATGACTTCCATGCGGTGGATCTTGTGTTGACCAAAAGTGCACTCATCCTTCTGATCAACTAGGAATACAGGGTACAGCGCCCGACTCTTTGCAAAAAACGCTTAGAGACAACAGGATTATGACTGATGATTTTTTAACTGTTACACAATTTCTGAGGCACACCAGTAGCACGAAGCTACCAAAGAAACTGCTTGCTTTTCAGCAAGGTGTCCCATGTAATTAATAAAACAAACTAGGCCAATTAATTGAATATCTCTACTTTTGTAAAGAGAATTGCCTTCTTGAGCTATGGTGCAAGGATCCGTCTGGAAAACCTGCAAATTAATTAATTTATGGTCAAGAAAACTATTGGGGGACTGGAGAGATGGCTCGGCAGCATAGGGCATGGCTGCTCTTCCTGAGGACCTGGATTTGATTTCCAGCTCATCTGTGACGCATGTCAAGAGTCATAGTTACATGTCTGTAACTGTGGTTCCAGGGGCTCGAACTCCCTCCTCTGACCTCTGAGAGCACCAGACAGGCGTACGTGTGATTTGATTTGGGGAACTTTAGCAAAATAGCAAAGATTTAAAACCCTTATCCAAGATCAAGCCAGAGGTCACAGTAAACGGCAGCCCCTTCTTTATCCAAGGTGACACCAGCATTTTAAAGGCAAACGCAAAGAAAACAAAAAGAGGCAAAGGCATTGTTGGGTCATTTTACATTGGAGCTCTTTTACAGAGGACACAGTTTCTTCCTGTGGACAAAACCTTAGCAGGTAAAGCAGGGAGTCCCTGTTTTCTAGGCCAACTGCTACACATTTAACGTAAAGGTCTCCACAGTACACTATTACTCCACATGCTGCCCTGGGGAAGTAGTCTGATCATAAAACTGATGTATGAATATTTTAAAGGAAATATTAAATATTAAAAAGGAAAGGGGGCAGCCAACATGTTAAGAAACCTTGTCTATTGCTTTAACAGCAAGAACAAAACTTGAGCCTTTGCGGCGAACCTTAGATATTTAGAAAAACCTTCTAACCTCAGCAAATACAGCCACGTGTCCACAACCTTCCACAGTGTTCTTATCTGTTCAGTTTCTGCTGTTTCTTCTTCTAATTTTTGAACTGGTTATCCTACTTTAGTACACAAATTACTTCATTTTTCCCTTTATAAAATGCATCAGCAGGGGGGTTGGGGGTTTAGCTCAGTGGTAGAGCGCTTGCCTAGGAAGCGCAAGGCCCTGGGTTCGATCCCCAGCTCCAAAAAAAAAAGAACCAAAAAAAAAAAAAAAATGCATCAGCAGGATGCTTTGTGGGGCTTCCTGACTAAAACACCTATCGCCGTTCCTGTACACTTCTTGGTTTTGCTAATTTTAGTTTCACGCATTAATTAAAATTTAATTTTTTAATGGCTTTTAAATTATGCCTGTGTGTGTGTGTACATGTAGGTGTGTACTGTGGCAGCTAGAGGTGTGAATCCCTCGGGAACTGGAGTTTCAGGCAGTTGTGAGTTCCTCGCTGTGATACCGCTGTGCCGAGGACTGAGCCTGAGCCTTCTGCAAGAGCAGCCAAGGCTCTTAGCCTCTGAGCCATCTCTTTACCCCCTCTTGAGTTAATTAGAATCTTTAATCTCTCTCTCAGGTGGTGTCCAACTCATATTTTGACATAAGGTATATCTCTGGCTTGGAAATCAGCAATGAGGCTAAAGCTGACCGGCCAGCAAGGTGATTCTGGGCTGCAAGCACGTGTATCAGACCCAGCTTTTTTTTTTTTTTTTTTCTTTTCTTTTCTTTTTTTCCGGAGCTGGGGACCAAACCCAGGGCCTTGCGCTTGGTAGGCAAGCGCTCTACCGCTGAGCTAAATCCCCAACCCCACACCCAGCTTTTTTTTTTTTTTTTTTTTTTTTTGGTTCTTTTTTTCAGAGCTGGGGACCGAACCCAGGGCCTTGCGCTTCCTAGGTAAGCGCTCTACCACTGAGCTAAATCCCCAGCCCCACACCCAGCTTTTTAAAGTGTGAATTCTCTGCTAACTCTGACCACATGCTTGTGGGGCAAGCTCTGCACTCCCTGAGCCCTGTTGTTTAAATCTGAGACAGTGTCTCTCGGGCTAACCCTGAACTCATGCTAGACCAGGCAGGTCCTGAATTCTCTACCCTCTTGTGTCAGCCTCCTGAGTTACTGGGCTTAATTAAACCCTTCTGCCTTTAGGCCAGGTTAATTCTTAACATTTGCACAGAGTACATTTGAAAATACGCAAAAGCATTTCATGACTATGTCATGCGGAATAATACTTTAAGAAAAAAAAACGAAGAATATGTAATTTTTATATTAGGCAGGAGGCCCACATCTGTAAATCCAGAGCTGAAGAGGTGGGGGCAGAGAATCAGGAGTTCAGGGCCCTGCTTGGATGCACTGAGTGTGAAGGCCACTGGGGCTCCAAAAACCCTATCTCAAAAATAACTGTATAAAGTCTTAACATCGAAGGCTGTACATGGATAAAACCCAAAGGGTCGACTCTGCGGGTCTCAAAAGCAGCCAGAGTCTCCCACCCACCCCCCCTCCTCTTCATGGCAGAACCGCTCTCTTTAGACACTCTTTCCATTATTGTGAGGAAAATGGTTTTGTCTGTTTTAAATTTCAGGGAATGAGTGTTGCTATCCTGGGACCCACATTTCAAGATCTGGCGGAGAACGTGAACAGAAACATTAGCAACCTGTCTCTGATATTTGTGGGCCGTGCCACCGGGTTCTTGTGCGGCACCACGATTGGTGGGATTCTCTTTGACCACATGAATCAGTTCTTTCTTTTGGGTGAGTAAACACCAACCTTTGTGGTTCTGTGCCTGTCGACTTTATACCTTAATCTAGGTGTGAAAAGCACGGCCTGCAGAATGCTTGGCGACAGATGTAGGCGGGGCGGGGTGGCGCCCCCTGGAAGTTGGGCGCCTAGAGTCCTGGTTCTTGGCAGCAGGAGGAATACGAACTGATTCCCCCTGGAAACTCAAGGGCCTCCACCGGAATGAGTGTTGGCAACCCTGAGCCAGGCAGACCTTTGTTGTGATTTAGGCTCCACTCCAGGCAACCCGATTTATCTGGGAGGGTGGGTGCCGGGCTTCTGGGGCCACAGAGGTCAAAATGAGTTCCTGGAATCTGTCTGACTCTGTGGACTCAGGATTGAACATGAAGGCGCAGGGAGCTGTGAGAGACATGGTATAGACCGTGTTTGGCTCTGTCGTCCAGGGTTGTAAACGAACCTAGACTGTAGAAGAGACGGCAAAGCTCTTAGCATAATTTTCCCAATAAACTGGCGCAACTATGGAAAATGTTATAAGACTAAAAAAACAAGGAAAATTAGTTACTGTTGACGAATAAATAGCTGGCCCTTCTTATATTTCCCTCCCTATTCCCCAAAAACTAATTAATTTAGGAACATTAAACCAGAACTTTTACATTGAAAGCATTGTTAACTCACATCTAAAATCTCCTCTATTCTTATCTGTGTGACAGTAAGTAAGTTTCTGGTCTGTTTCCTTTCCTATTAAACTTTGATTTGCTTTATAATTTATTATGATTATCAATAGTACTATAATTGTGTTTAAGTCACAGTAATTTGTATCCTAGGTTAAAAAAAAAGCCTTTTAGAATTAACATGACTTTACATAACCACTGTAGAAACTGCAACTCTGTGTTCATTCCGTCTTGTTTCTTGTGTCCTTGTAGGTTTTTTGATCCTGAGAGATACAGGTTTTTATAGTTTATTTTCATTTTTCATTTTTTTCTTTTCTTTTCTTTCTTTTTTTTCCCCCCTGAGCTGGAGACCGAACCCAGGGCCTTGCGCTTGCTAGGCAAGCGCTCTACCACTGAGCTAAATCCCCAACCCCTATTTTCATTTTTTTTTAATATGAAAGTTTATTTTTGCGATGGGGAGACAAACCCAGGGGCTCATGCATGCTCGACAAGCCTTCCCCTACCGAGTTCCAGTCCCAGCCCCTCCAACTGAATTTCTACCTTTCTTCCCAGGAGCATCAATGGTGGCAACCACAGTGACACTTTATCTCATCCCGTTCTGCAAGACAGCAGTCTTACTGATCATCACCATGTCTGCCTTTGGGGCTTCCGTTGGCGTTGTGGATACAGGTACGTGAAGCCTGCAGTGTCCTCTCTGGGGCTGGGAACACTCGGGGAAGCCCAGCCGATGACGTCGACTGTCCTTGCATACTTTTCAAGGGACACAAACTTTCTGACTTGGTCACCGGGGTCACTCAGTCAGCGTACCCTTGTAGGAGCTACACTGAGTGCTGATTTTGGGGTTGGTTTTTGAACAGCCAACCATACAATCTCACTTAAGGCCTTTGTTCTAGGAGAGACTGATTTACAGGAGCCAAACTTAGAAAAGCCCCCTTCCGTGGTTGAAGTGCAGGTGAAATGGGCTTCCCTTTGGGGGCTACATTTTATCATTGTAAAGTAAGAAGATTGATGATTAAAGTCAAGCCCCGGCCAGCATTCGGCTAGGAAAGCAAAGAAGCAGACATACAGCTGAAATAGAGCCAAGAGCAAATGAGCTGTGAGACGTGCTTACGCTAATTCCTATGTCCTATGCTAATTTCTCTTAGAAGCTCTAAGTCCTCAGAGGTATAGCTTTTCTACATGCCAATATCTACTTGAAACCCTACTAAGTAGCATATTCGATGTGCCCGTTCCTTCAGCTCCTGCTCTCAAGCCTCCTCTTGATGTTCTTCTCCTCTTTCCTTTTGTTGAAAAAGGGTTTTTCTACTTTGCCCTCCCTCCACTCCTCCCAGTTTCCCCCTACCATCCCTAACATCCAGACCCACTCCCTTTCTGTCTCTCATTAGAAAGGAACAGGCTTCTGAAGGATACTAATAAAATATAAGATAAAAGCCTACACTTTGGAATTGGACAAAACAAACAAATAGAAGGAAAAGAGCCCAAGTTAAGGCAGAAGAAACAGACATCACCCCCCCACCCCCCCACCCCACCCCCGTTCACACACTCAGGCCTTCCATAAAAACACTAATCTGGAAGCCATAATATATTCAAGAAGGTTCTGGGTACGGGCCCAGCGTGTGCCGCCTCAGTCCCTCTGAGTTCATATGTGCTTTGACCGTGTTGATTTAGAGGTCTTGTTTTCTCCATCTCCTCATGCTCTAACATTCTTTCTGCTTCTTCTCCCATGTGTCCCTGAGCTCTGAGGGGAGGGGTTTTAGGGCTGAGTGTTCCAAGGTGTGAGTGTGTGAGAGTGTGAGTGAGTGTGAGTGTGTGTGTGTGTGTGTATGTGTGTATCTGTCTGTATCTCTGTGTCTGTCTGTGTATACATGTGCATGCATGTGCATGTGTGTGTGCATGTGTGTGTGTGTGTGATGTCTGACTGTGGATATCTGTGTGTGTTCCCATTTGACGCAGGAAGAAGCATCTGTGATGATGGCTGGGCAGGGCACTGATCCGCTTCCTGGCTGCAGTGTCCCTTGATGTTCTAACGTTATCTGATAAATCCCGCAATATCATATGGCTCAGGTTTCATTTGGTTGCAAAGTTCCGTGCCTGTTTCAAAGAACCTGGTTAAAATAAAATAGCCAAGAGCTTGATGCTTAGGGCTTTTCCCCTTACAGTGCTGTGTGGATTCTGAAAGGTGTGTCTGCTTCCTATCACTGGAACAGCAAACTTAGAGCATTCAGGTTCCTGATGGAACAAACTACATTTATTTCATCCACAATGTTCAAATGGTTTTCAGAAAGCATTGTCATTTGGCCAATCTGATGATAAAATTTTGCCTGGTAAACACATATATTTGAAACATTTACAGTGCTATATAGTATTACTCTCTAGTGTGGGTCAACACTGTCTTAGCATCCCTTTGCTAGTGTGCCCTACTCCAGCAAGGTTCACCACCTTGTAGCACTCCATGTACGAGGCTGAGATATTACAACACACAGTTTTCTGGAGTTCATGGGTCAGTCCCTTAATCAGAATCACTTGAGGCCAAGGTTGGGTTACTTCGAGCGTCATAGCACTCCCGCCGTGAGACACAGGCTCAGCCGCTTTGTCACAGCAATAATGACTTGTGGGGTTGTTCCTGTATGAGTGACAATTTAACTTTAGTTCCCATGTTTTGTTGACAGGTGCAAATGTCCTCATCTTGGCTCTTTGGGGGGACAAAGGAGCCCCACATATGCAAGCCTTGCACTTCAGTTTCGCCTTAGGTGCCTTCCTGGCTCCCCTGCTGGCTAAATTGGCCTGGGGTACCACAGCATCTGCTCAGAATCACACTGAGTCCGACTTTGACCCTCTAATGCTGAACCGAACCTCCGAAGCTGCCACAGACTCTGTGTTCGCGGTACCCGACGACATGAATCTGCTGTGGGCATACGCGTCCATCGGAACCTATGTTCTAGTAGTTTCTGTCTTCCTGTTTGCTCTGTTTTGTGAGAAACGCTCAAAGCAGAAAAAATCCTCAGCGTCTGCTCAGGAAGTTCGAAGAGCTAAATACCACAGGGCCCTGCTATGCCTCCTATTTCTCTTCTTCTTCTTCTACGTGGGAGCCGAGATCACGTACGGCTCTTACGTATTCTCCTTCGCCACCACCCACGTTGGCATGGAAGAGAGCGAGGCAGCTGGCTTGAACTCCATCTTCTGGGGGACCTTCGCAGCCTGCAGGGGCCTGGCCATCTTCTTTGCGACATGCTTACGGCCTGGGACCATGATTGTGGTGAGCAACATCGGCAGCTTGGCCTCATCTTTCTTTCTGGTCCTTTTTGACAAGAGCCCTCTTTGCCTCTGGATCGCGACTTCTGTGTATGGAGCCTCAATGGCAACCACATTTCCCAGCGGCATCTCCTGGATTGAGCAGTACACCACCTTAACTGGGAAATCTGCAGCCTTCTTTGTCATTGGTGCTGCCCTGGGGGAAATGGCTATTCCTGCAGTGATCGGAATTCTTCAGGGACACTACCCAGACCTGCCAGTAGTTCTGTACACATGTCTATGCTCCGCCATATTCACGGCTGTTTTATTTCCTGTGATGTATAAATTAGCCACCTTACCCCTGGAACGACAGCGCAAAGGAAGAAGGAAGAGCGAGGACCAGAAGGCTTTGCCCACTAGTTCTAGGCTGTGAGGAAGAGACTACATGAGAACATTTTTTAAAAAGAAAGAAAAAGAAAGGAATGAAACCGCTTTTGAAGTTGTAGTGTGTGATCCATGAGGCCATCTGTGACGGAGACATCTGGAGATATGATGATGGGGCCCAAAAGTGCCTTTCCATTGAGTTCTCTGCCACTAAGAAAGGCAACCGCCCCCACCCCTGGACACACCTGGACAAAAGGGACACACACTGGGGGATGAACTACTGAGCATCTTTACCAAATAAAGAGTTCAGCCAAGTGGAAAGTGAAGATTTTTCAAAATCTGTTGGTACTCAAGGCTTTTGATCCTATTTGTAGAGAATGCTAGAAAATTTATAAATGTTCTGTGATTCTCAGTCATCCGTAAACTACCAAACGGTCTCATATTGTAAGATCTCACTAGGAGACTTCTGTTTCGGCAGATGAATAATTAGGTAATTATGGTCTCCACCCTTCAGAGCCTATGAGGAAGGCAAAGGAGGTTGGGAAGCTGTGGGCATTCCGACATTTCAGACGGGTCTTCTCCGCAGTGACCACCCACCCACCTTCTACCAAGTGTTCGGGGAGGATGCTTGTAGTGAAATCTTTCTTCTATGAGTCAGATGTTTCTATAACTGCTGTAGACCTGGGTCACAGCGTGCCACTGACAACAACCGATTTCAGATTTTTATTGTTACAAAGGAAACATAGAGCAGGGCTTAAGTTACACATAGCTTCTCGACACGGCGCTGCTTTTGGGTCCCTCTGGAGGCTCTGATGTAGCCTAGGTCATAGCCCTGAAGATAACACGATTCCCAAACTGAAAATCCACGCATCATAAAGTTTTTGCAAGATGACTCCTAGAAACGACTGTAACCTCTAACCCACTCTTCATTGCAAATGTTAAATGAAACGAAGATGATAAAAGAGCTTAACAGTTTGATACTGATTACATGAGCCATTTAATGTACTTAATGCTTAATACTCTCATACCATTTCAGTGCAGAATTGAATATATCCTAAGGTGGATGGATCTATACTTTTAACACATCTGAAATCAGGATTTATCATACAATAAATAATCATTGAAAATTGGGACAAAGTTACTTTACCGTTTTTTTTCATATACATATATAAAATAATGACTCGTTCACAATTCATCCAGTAAAATAGAATCCAGTGCAAAACTCTTGTCTTACGTAACATCATAAATCTCAAACATCTGAAGAGTTTTCTGAGACGTCTGAACTCAGTCTCTGAGATGCAAGGCAAACTTGTAGCCATGAGCTTTTGGTAGCTCGTGGGAGTACGACTTTCAGGCCAGCCTGAAACACAGCAAGACCCCATCTTTAAGAAGATGAAAAGAAAGTCACATACTTCTAAACTATGATAGCAAGGCCGTCACATTAACACCCCCTCCCACAGGAAAATAAAAATAATCAGACCGGAACAAGACAAACCCATGAGGGAAAACACTAAATCCTATAGCCCCAAGTACAGCATGTGAGGTGAAATAGAGCAAGCCGTGGTCCCCCATATCCCGGGACTACTGTTTGTAAGACACACGGTCTCTCTTTGGCTGGATCTGTTCACTGCCTGTAGCTTGCTATGCATTTCGTGCTTTTGGCAGGCTACATGCCTGTGGTATTTTTGATAGCTTTGCCATCCTTCCTACAAGTTCATGCCGATTTCCCACAAGAGACTACCTGCAAGCACATGTCCTGGACTCCTGGCTTTTCCTTTGAAATGTGGGTGGAAGCCCCAGTCACCTCATAACTTTCACTCTGTCTGCTTGCAAAATCAGCAGTGCACGACTGGTGCTGCCATTTCGAACTCTACCTAGGCCCACATGGACCTAGGCTGTGGTTGCTTCTCAGTGTTGCGGGCTAAACATGGGAGATTTAGTTCCTTCTCTGGTGTGGGGAAATGCCCTGACAAAAGGACTGTTTGAGGCAGCTGGTCACATCGAATCTGCAGCCAGGAATCATGGTGCTGGGTGCTAGTTCTTTGTTGCAAGATATTTGGTCACACTGTGAACCCCAAGATTGTGTTACTGAGCAAACCTTTTTCTAGTTATGGTGTGGTTCACTTCTCATCCCTCTGGCTGGAGCCATGACTCTTAGTGTGCACCTTTAATCTCAGACCATGAAGGTAAAGTCGGTTTGTCAAAAGAAGCATTTGAAAATGACGTCTAATTGAGAGGCAGACAAAGGGACGAATCAGAGAAGGATTTGGCAGAATAGAGAAGGGACTGAGGTAGCAGAATAAACTCCATTTTGTTCTTAAGACTCCATTCTAAGTTAACTTGCCCTTAGAGAGGAATGGCCCCCACCCTTGAGGTCTGAGAAAAATCATGAAATGTCCCCAGCAGCTGCGAAGTAGACACAGAAGCCGCAGCTGGCTGATAACAGATTGGGCTAAGGAAACCTAAGTCTTTCCCAGGTCAAGGTGCTCCTTTTTGATGTAGTCTCTCTCCTCGTGGTTTAACCAGATGCTATAAACCAATTAGCTGAAAGACCAACATTCCTTTACCCTCTCATGTAATGCCAAGGCTGGGAAACCCCCGCTTGCTGTTTTCTCCCTTATAAACCCCCTTCCCTTAGACGTGGGGGTGCACTTTCCTTCCTGTTCCATCAGGAAGGTTGGTGGCCCAGGCTCAAGCTTGAATAAAGACCCTCATGCGATTACATGGGAAGTGTGGGTCCTGGTGGTCTCTTCAGGGTTCTTACAATCTGGGCACAACAATAGGACATGCTCAACTCTCACAAAAACAGAAAAAAAGAGATGTGACTTCAGAGAGAGCAGCACAGAGAGAACAAAGAGAGGGGGGCAGTTTTATTGGGACAGTTATACAGTTAGAGAGACAGGTTGGAGGGAACAAGTTAGACACAGGTGAAGACAGAATGAGCCAGAAGATTAGATCAGATTGCTAGAATTGATATGAAGCCAAGCGGAGCGATTTTGGTTAGAGCCTGAAAGAGAAGCCGGTTTGAATCAGTCAGCTTGGAGAGGGGTTTAAGCCAGAACAGCTGAGTTGAACCAGCCATCCAGAAATCAGAAAGAAGTAGGAAGGGGTGAGTTTATTCTGCACTAAATCTCAGAGGCTGAAAACATTCTAGGCCTAGATTAGATTTACAGAAGTGAGAAGCTTCCAGGCCTTAGGCCTAGGCTAGCAGCTGAGGCAGTAAGCTTCGACAATTACTTCAGAAGAATAAAAGTTTCAGTTAGAGTTCTTTTCTGTTTCTCCTTGCTTATTCAGTCCAGGACCCCATCGAAGGAATGCTACCCAGGTAACGTGGGCCTTCCTACCTCAGTCTAACCTGAGTAATCCGCACCAGCCTGCCTGAAGCAGCAGGTGAGGGTAGTTCCTCTCAAGCTGACAGGCAAATCAACCATCACAACAGGTTCATCTTTGGGCACCTTTGAGCACAAGGCTCTTAAAGGAAACTAATTTGTTTCTCTTTAAAACAAATCTGCACTTCCACACCTTTGAGCCAGAGTTGTGGGGTGGCCCCAGGGGGTTCCTGAAGTGCCCTCAGGGCAGCCTAGACAGCCCCTCTCCCTGGAGGATACTTTCTCCCTGTATGGGTAAACAGGAGCACCAGGGGCAGACCAGAATGCCAGCAGGATCTCTCTTTCCTTCTGAGCTCTAAGGGGACTGGTCCCTTCTAACCTTGCCAGATTGAGAGACGGAAATGATTCCGGGCCCAGGTAGTCAGGCTGAGTGAGCAAAGGCAGGGAGGACAGTTCTGTTTCACTCTTCTCTTGGCTCCTAGGTCTTACACAGCACTTTCTGCTTCCCCCTTCCCCACTGTCCATTTCTAATGACATAGTTCTCAACCTAAGAGTTGCAACCCCTTTGGGGGTCGATTGAACTTTTTACAGGGGTCACCTAAGACCATTGGAAAAGACAGATATTGAAGGGTCGAAGTCTTAGGAAGGTGGAGAGCCATTGATCTATTGGTGTGGGTGAGGAAGGCATCAGGGTTGTGGACCAGGGCTCCTTGCCTGCACCTGTGCAACACACACACATACACACACACACACACACACACACACACACACACACACACACACACCCTTCTCTCCTCTTTTCTGTTGCTGCTTCCCAGCAGAGCTCTGAGCATCAGAGCTTCTGGACATATAGGAATGCCACTGGGTCACGGGAGATTCTCAGGCAGTGTCTGTGGAACTCCACGCCCTCACCGCTGCCCTGCCGGAAAAAAGAGTAAACTCGTAATCACAAGGCATGAACAAGAGCTTGCGCCCTGGGCTATACCCGGATGTCCTCAACTCGTCCTCTGTGCCTGAGAAATATGGAGAGTGTCATGTTGTTGTTGTTGATGTTGTTGTTGTTGCTGCTGCTGCTGCTGCTGCTACCACCGTTGGTGCTCTGTTTAAGCTCCACCCCCACAGCTGCCTGGCAACAGCCAGGTAAGCTCCGCCCCACAGTTACCAGGCAACAGTCAGGTTTGCCTGACTATAAAAGGAGTTGCTTGCCCCCTCCTCACTCTCTCTGCTTTCTTGCCCTCTTCCCCTTTGTCCCTTCTCTTCCATTCCCCCACCACCACCCTTTCCCTCCACGTGCTCATGGCTGGCCTTTACTTCTCCCCTTTTCTACTCTTCTTCTCTCATTAAACCTTTCCACGTGGAACCATGTTGTCTCGGCCGAGGTTTAAACCCCAACAGTTGCTTTGTACTATTTCATTTGTTTGAGTCTCCCAGAAGCCGTCTCTACCATCACAAGTAGTTTTAAACTTAACGGCAAACATCATCTTACTTTCTGTGGGTTGGAGAGCAAGTTCCCAGACTTCCCGGGCTCGCAGGGATTAAACCTCAGAGGTGCCAGGAAAGTTCCGCCTTGGGATATGGAGAGGAGGCTGAACCATATCAGAGTCCCCCTCCTCACCACCTCCTCAAAGTACAGCACGGTTCTCACCTCAGAAGGAATGAGAGACTGTTGGGGATTTTTGAGGGGAGGAAGCGTTGAGACAGAGTTTTGATATGTACCACTGCTGGCCTGCCTGACAGTCACTCAAGCTTGAGTTTAGCCCTCAGTGATCCTCCTGCCTCAGCCTCTCTAGTTCTGGGATTACAGGTGTGTGCCTCAGCACCTGGCTGACAGATAATCTCTTCCTGAGTGAAATTTGAGTGACTGTGGCCCCACAATGACAATTCACATTGCCCTGAACTTGTTTTAAGTGAAGATGGTTTTATGATGATTTTACAGAAAAAGGTCATAAATCAAAGGCATCTTTCTAAATGTATCACTGGGAACATCAGGTAGGCAGGCTCAACGCAGTGAGGACATCTCTTCTAGATGTCACCTTAGCTTTGGGGATTGTGGAAACTAATCATCTGCTAACTCAAAGGCAACCCGAAGGATTTCACCTTGAAGGGCATCAGGTCAGGCAATGAGTGGCTAGGAAGGGTCTTTGGGGTTGCAACATTCCGTTCTCCACCATTTCCCCAACCAATCAGCCTTGTAGAACCTTAAACATGAGTGTGGCTTTTATTGCCTCTCTGTGAAGTTCAGTTTACATAGGCCACTCTAGGAGGTCCCTGCTTGGAAATTACCAGGAACCACAGTGGCTCATAGCCATCTGTAATGGGGTCCAATGCCCTTTTCTGGTGTGTCTGAAGAGAGTTACAGCATATATATATATATATATATATATATACATATATATATATATAAAATAAAAAATCTTTTTAAAATGTTGGGCTCTATTTTTATAGGAAAGAAATGTGGTATAGTTATTTTTAAGTTAGTTATAGTTGAATATTATTTTTTTCACAGAAGGCCAAAACTTAGTGTTTTAATGTAAATCTGAAATCTAATTCTGTTTAAAAAAATGTAAAGATTGTCTTAATACGCTAACTTCTCTTAATGGTATCTGTAAAGTGCTTTATTTATTTACTTGTTGTTTGTTTAATTACTGAGGCGGATCTCACTATGTAGCCCTGGCTAGCCCAGAACTCCCTTATGTAGACCAGGTTAGTACTGAAGTCACAGAAATCTGCCAGCCTCTGCTGTCTGACTGCTGGGATCAAAGGCCTGTGCTACCATACCTGGCCAAGTTCTTATTATTTATTTATTTATTTATTTATTTATTTATTTATTTATTTATTTTTTGGTTCTTTTTTTCCGGAGCTGGGGACCGAACCCAGGGCCTTGCGCTTCCTAGGCAAGCGCTCTACCACTGAGCTAAATCCCCAGCCCCTTATTATTTTTTTAAAAGATTTTTCCTTTGTTTTTAGCTATGTGTATGCCCACATGTCTGTGTGGGGTGAGCGCACCTAAGTGCCCGTTAGATACCAGAAGGAGGCATGTGTCCCCTGCAGCTGAAGTCACACTGTTGTGAGCTGCTGTGTGTCCTAGGAATTGAACTCAGGTCCTCTGTAAGAATAGTGAGTACTCAGGGTTGGGGATTTAGCTCAGTGGTAAAGCGCTTGCTAGGTCCTGGGTTCGGTCCCCAGCTCCGAAGAAAAGGAAAGGAAAAAAAAAAAAAAGAATAGTGAGTACTCTTAACCAGTAAGCTGTCTCCCCAGCCCATAAAGTCTTTTAAATGACTACTTTAAACTCTAGTTAGGTAGGTGGATCTCTGAGTTAGAGGCCAGCCTGGTCTACAAAGTTCTGGGACAGCCATGGCTACTCAAGGAAACCAAAAACCAAAACTAAAAAAACAGAACTCTAGTTCGATAAATAACTTACTTTAGGTGGTCGCGGTATATTTAGTGCTATACGTCCCTAAAGCTGTGTGCATCTAAAAGCTACAGATGCCATGTGTCTCAGTTTCATCCAGATTTTATTCAAAAGTAAAAATCAAAGCCACTACTCCTAATCGAGACAGCTGACACCAACCTAGGTATTCAACAACCAAACTTTCGGGGCAAAGACAAGAATCTAAGGCTCTAAGAAGGTTGTCAGTATTGTCCCCTGCTCTCCCCTGTTTAGCCAGTCCCCAGGAGAAAATGGGAGGCCCCTAAAGGCTCCCAGAACTTTATAAAATTGCACATCGTTTTGATTAGAGAGCCCATAGAGACCTCAGAGGGCAATCTGAAGAGGAGCTGTCACAGTGTTTCCAAGGGGACCAAGACCCTGACTGGCCTGTCCCCACAGGTAGTACAACTGGTAGAAGAGAGGACTAAAGTAGCAGAGGGACTCCTTGTAGGTCCCTAAGAGCCGCCCCCGAGGTCACCACCTGGTAAGTATGAAAATCCCCTCAGATTGAGGGAGGCATGTTAGCGCTCCCTGCTCACCCTTTCCTGGTCTCAGTGGGTACTTTCTAGGCATTTATTTCTAAGGAGCCATTGGCACTCTGCTCTCCTGAAGGACACCATTTTATCTGTGGGCACAGTCTCACTCTATTGCACAGCTATTTTTCACACATTCTAACCTGGCCCCCAATTTCCAGCATCACCAAAGAGCCTTTCTGTCTTGGGGTGCAGCAGAAACCAGGAGTTTCTGTTCACAACGTCAACTTGTGCCCATAATAAGTGAGGGACTGAATCGATTCTGAATGAAATGAGTCTTGCCCGTGGGTCTAACAGCACTCTAGGATGGAATTACCTACTCTGGACACACACACACACACACACACACACACACACACACACACACACACACACACACACACACACCTCTCTAAAAACACGGCCACAGCTCAACATGATAGCATACATCTTTAATCCCAGTACTTGGGAGGTAGAGACAGGAGGACCAGGAGCTCAAGGACTACAAGAGTAGTGAGTTCAAGGCCACCCCATGCTACACGAAACTGTCTTGAGAAAACAAGGCAAAACAAAAGACTAAGGTGGTTCCCTAACTTCCTCCGTACAAGCCTGAACGACCTCCCTTGATATACCAACCGGTATTGGATTAGACACCGGCTAGCTTTAGGTTACCTCTTAGCACAGCAAAGCAGCATCTTGCTGGTACCAAAGTCGGTGGAAAGGGGAGCTCCACACGTCAACATGTCAGGAATGATAAAGGCTGACATAGTCATGTTACCTGGCGCCATGAGCTTAGACACGTGATCCTGATTACATTTGGTTTGGTATCAAGAGTTTTAAACCGGGGGTCTGGAGAGATAGCTCAGAGGGTGGAGTGCTTGCTGTGCAGTTGTAAGTAAGCTCTTGGATCGAAGCCCCAGTGGCCATGGAAGAAGTTGGGAGTGGTAGCGCATGCGTGGAATCTCCATGCTGATTGGTAGAAACAAGAACATCCCCAGAGCTTGTAGGACAGTTAGCCTAACCTGACAGATCCCAGCGAGGGGCTCTCGAAAAGCAGACAAAAACAAAACGAACGAACAAACAAAGATGGACAGCTTTTGAAGAGCCACAACAAAAGGGGCTTCTGACTTCATGCACATGCATGCACGCACGCACGCACATATGCGCACACATGCTCACACGTACACGCACACACGCGCACGCACACACATGCAACTATACATGCATGCATATATGCTTACACATGTACTCCCCTCACCCCACACCAAAAAAAAAAAAAATACATACGGAGGTGGAGGTGCAGCTCCATGGGGCAAAGCCCCGAGTTTATCATCAGCACCAGAAAACGGAAAAGAAAGAAGAAGAAACAATAGCTTTCTCCTTAGTTAGTTCTTATCTGCTGTTGGTCTCTGGTCACCTTGGGGTGGGTTTCCTAACATAATAGTATGTTTCTTCTGCAATCTAGAAAGCTTACATCCAGACGCCAGTGCAGCCGCAGGGACACCAGCCACTACTGTCAGAGGGAGAACATGAGCGCCGAGACTTTGGCTCCTGCAGTCATCACTGTTTATCCCCCACTACAGTGGTCAACTCTCAATCATCAAAGAACGGTGGCCCTTTATGAGTGTTTTATTTACTCCAAACGCCTCAGGTCAAAGGTGCTTCGTTACCTGTAGACCTTCGCTGCTGGGTCTGGTGCAGCGTACAGGAAGTTAGTAAATTACAAGGCACATTTTAAAAAGTAAGATTTATTTTTATTATTTAATCTTCTCTCACGTGTCTGTGCGTGGGTGTGTGCACGTGAGTGCAGGCGCCCGTGGAGAACAGAGGAGTTGGATTCCCCGTGAAGCTGGCGTTACAGGTCACTGGGAGCCACCCAGCGTGGGTTCTGGTATCAAACTCTGGACCTCTGCAAGAGCTGCCGATCCTTCTCGCCCTCCTAGGAGGCAGATTGCAAGCACTAGAATGGAAAATCTCTAAGGTGCTGTCTGACCTTCCGTCGTGGGTTAAAAATGAACCAGAGCTGGCCTGTGAATGAATGATAAAGCTGCACCAGCTGCCTGCCTGGGCTCCATCGCAGGTTAAAGATAAAGCCAGCTTTGGGGCTTCCCACCGAACACAGAACAGATCTAGTGATAACCCGAAAACAGCCAACGGCTTCTTAGCCCGGGGCTAACAAGACTCACAGGTGACCGGAGGGCAATAAACACAGTCCATTCACTCCTTCCTGGACTCCAAACCTCTGACCGGAAAAGCTGGCAGCCAGTGCTGACTCCTTTCTGTCTTAGACACAGACTGAGTTCTCTCTCAGTCACACAGAGCAACTCTTAGCTTATTACAAGGTTAGACCAAAAAGACTAAGGTAAAATAGTTCCTTCTTGGTTAGCCCAAAAGGACAGAGCATGGCTTCTGTGCCTAATGCCCAAGCCGCCCCAGGAGGAGGGCGATGTCGTGCCCCCCACAATGAAAACTACAAGGAAGGCCAATTATGGTGGCCCATAGCTTTGATCCCAGGACTCAGGAAGTAGAGACACATGAATCTCACATGAGTTCAAGACCAGCCTGGACTACATGGTGAGTTCCAGGTTAGCCAGGGCTGCATAGCAAGACCCGGTCTAAACAACAACAGCAGCAGCAACAACAGAAACAAAAACTACCACGAACAAAAGTGTCAGGTATCCAGCCCAGTACTTCCTGTTTTATTCTCCACTAGGTCTGTTTTCCCAAGGTGCAACATTTTTGTTTGTTTTACGTATGTTCGTCCAAGATACATCTTTTAGTCTATTAAAACGGAACTTGGGCTGGGAGACAGCTCAGTGGGCGAGCACCGGCCATGCATGCGTGAAGGACTGAGTTTGGCTCCCGAGACACGTGTAAAGCTAGGCAGGATGGGGAGCACCTGTAACCCCGATAATCTTACAATGACTTGGGAGGTGTGACCTGGAGAGTTCCCAGAAGCTGGTGGGTCACCCAGTCGACAGCTCTACAGTGTACACTATACCCTATACCCTATACGCTGCACACTATATCGTATACACGATATAGTGTACACTATACAGCACACACTATGCAGGATATAGTACACAGTATGCAGTATACAGTACACACTCTACAGTATAAACTACAGTATACAGTGTAGACTACACAATATACAGTGTACATGTATGGTATATAATTTACACTATATACAGTTTACATATACAATAGTAAACAACTAGAGGGCAGGCCTCAACCAAGATGGAGGGTGTGTCAGTCTTGTACACACGTGCACACACACATGCACACACACATGTGCATGCACACACACACACACACACACACATATACTTTTGGGGAGGAGTTTTCAAGG